>NC_134105.1:16891875-17208750 GCF_040939455.1 Microcebus murinus | reverse complement strand
TGGGAGGCCGAGATAGGAGGATCGCTTGATCTCAGGATTTCGAGACCAGCCTGAGCAAGAGTAAGACCCCATCTCTACTAAAAATAGTAAAACTTAGCAGGGTGCAGTGGTGCACACCTGTAGTCCTAGCTACTCAGGAAGCTGAGGCAAGAGGATGGCTTAAGTGAGGAGTCTGAGGTTGCTGTGAGCTAGGCTGATGCGCCACGGCACTCTAGCCCAGGCAACATGGCGAGGCTGACTAAAAAAAAAATAAAATAAAATGAATAAATATTTTTTAAGTTTAATTTATAGTAGGTAAATATTGAAAGATATAATCCACTTTAAAAAAACCTCTTTAGAGTAGTAATTTTAAGAGTATAACAGGGTCTCTAAGACCAAAGTTCATACACTGTATCGTATTCATCTTTTTCTCCTCTGGAGCTTCTAGGATGATATTTTGCACAGAGGGTGACTATTCTGTAAGTCCCTGTTGAAATTCTTTCTTTATATCTTTTTTAAATTAATTAATTTATTTATTTATTTTGAGACAGAGTCTCACTCTGTTGCCCAGGCTAGGGCATCAGCCTAGCTCACAGTAATCTCAAACTCCTGGTCTCAAGTGATCCTCCTGCCTCAGCCTCCCGAGTAGCTGGGACTACAGGCATGCGCCACCATGCCCGGCTAATTTTTTCTATATATTTTTAGTTGGCCAATTAATTTCTTTCTATTTTTAGTATAGACAGGGTCTCGCTCTTGCTCAGGCTGGTTGTGAACTCCTGAGTGATCCTTCTGACTCATCCTCCCAGAGTGCTAGGATTACAGGCATGAGCCACTGCGCCCGGCCCCCTATTTTTTTTTTTTTAAAGAGACAGGGTCTCACTATGTTGTCCAGGCTGGTCTCATACTCCTGGGTCAGGTGATCCTCCCACATCAGCCTCCGAAGTAGCTGGGACTATAAGTGCACACCACCGCACCCCACTTGAAATATTCTTTTCCTTCCACTGAGTCAACTGTTTGAAAGGAAATATAGTTCTTTTCAGTACTCTATTTATTTTCTATATTCTATTTTTTTCAGTACTCTTCAATTTAGTACTCTAATTGATTAGGAGACTAATCACTTTGTTAGATAAAATCCAAATTTATTAGGCCTCCATTCAAAAGTCTTCCAGAGCTCCCCATGTTACTCAAAGTCCCAGTATCTTTCCATGGGCCACAAATCTGTTGCTACACCTGCCTCCAACAACTCTCCCCATCACCTAGGCTGCACCTGTACCCATGCTCCCTCTTCAGGGCTTTGCATGTGCTGTTCCCTCCCCAGAAGTGCTTTCCTTTAGCTTTTTATAAGGCTCACTCTCTTCCTTTCAGTCTCTTCTCAAATACTCCCTAGTCAAGGTCTCTCTGGTGATTATCACGTCAAAAGGAGAGCCCTACACACTCATATATCTTGTCTCATCTCTGCTTTATTTTGGTCATTGCATCTACTGCCATCTGACATATTCCCTACTGGCTTATTCATCATCTGTCATTGCAAGGGCTGTATCCTCAGGGACTCTCACTATGCCTGGCACATGGTAGGTCTCAGTAAATATCTGCCAACTGGATGGCCTCTTTTCCAGACTCTCCCCCACTTTTCCCTTATTTGCAACCTTTGTTCCAGCCAAGCAGAGCCAGCTGTAGCTCGCAACACATCAGGCCCCACCTAGCCTCCTAGCCCTTGCCCAAGTTGTTTCTTCTGTTCAGATGCCTCTCTACTCCTCACCCCCGTACCCAACCACACTACTTCCTCTAGTCCTAGCTCGGACATCAGCTTCCCTGGGAAACCGCCCTCTTCAGCTCTCCAGACTGCTTTAGTCCCTGCCTCTTTCTATGTTCCCGCGGGCTCCATCTAACTTCTGTGCCGAAGCACCTTTTCATGACCCTGTGGTTCTCTACTTCTTCAACAACACTGTGAGCTCCTTGAACATAGAAATCATACTTTACTCTGTATGCACTACACTTGACATGTTCTCATCTCAAAATAAGTCTGCAGAACGACTTAATGTGATGGTTTCTACATTTCAGTGTTGGACACTTACCAAAACACCTGAAGAGAAAACCGAAATGCCCTTGGGTCCAGAGTTCTAAGGGGAGGTCTGCCCTCCGCATCCCTGTGCATTCTCATTCACACCACCTCACCAGGGGCCTGTGCGCTCCTACCTTGGGCAATCTCGAGCTGTCTCTTTGCGTCACCCAGTGCAGAGAACAGGTCCAGCTTGATTCTCGTCTCTGCGCTTAGGCTGTTTTCCAGGTGCTGCGTTTTGTCTTGCATGGCTGAAAGGGCTGACATTAACACCTCGGTGTCCTTCTCATTTTCCTTATACTTCCGAAGCTCCTATCAATATCATCAAAACAGCAATGCTACAAGGTACTTTTGGCATCTATGTCTGTAAGTTAGCCTGAAATCACAAAGTAAAACCCACTTTTCTTGGCCTGGCCACTGGAACACACAATTCTGGTATTTCGTGGGTTTAGACCTTACTACTTATAGGAAGTAAGTAGTAAGTACTCACTGCCAAATGTACTTATATGGTGGTATGCACACAGAAAAACATTTAGTAAATAATCTTTTGACTGTGTTGGGCATGTGTCTAGATAACTATGGGCTCTGCTTCCAAACAAAACACTTTCTTAAAAGCATAATTCAGAACTATGGAGCACTTTTTCCTTGCTGGCAACTTGCAAATGTTACTGTAATGCTGCTTGCACCAAAAATTGCAAAAATATTAATTATTTTGACAGGGCATACTGCAGAATTAGCCCACTTAAAATAGCTAGCAATGTAGCCAATTAATTTATAAAGATACTTAAATTTTTTCTTTTTAAGAGAGAAATCTAAACTTATTAGAATATGGAAAAGTTTAAAGAACATGAAAATTACCCATAATACCAATAATGAAAAATTTGATATATTTTCTTTTAGTCTTTTTTATGCATGTTTTATCTTTTACTGAAACAATGCCATATATATAATTTTGTATACAGTCTTTTAAACTTAATTTCAATTATTTGGAAATAAAATTTTTATTGCCTGTATGATATTCCTGAATGTTTACATACCAAAATTTAAACAGATCTCCCACTATTAAAATTGTTTCCAATTTTTTTGCATTTAATATATATACCACCACTATAAACATCTCTGTACAACAATCACTGGTGAGATTTTAAAATATTTACCTTAGGCTAGATTACTACAAAGAAATACTTAAAAAAGTACATGGTCTTTTCTAGAAAGTTACACTTCCACCAGCAATGTATGAGGCCTATATTGCTGCATCCTCACAAAGACTGATGTTATCATTTAAAAATTCTTTGCTAATTTCAAGCGATATCTAATTTTAATCTGCTTATCTTTTATGACTGATGAGGATATATTGTTATGTTTTTATCATTTATATTTCTTCTGTAAATTATTTGTTCATATCCTTAGCCTATTTTCCTCCATATTTGAGCTTTTCTCAGCAATTTTTATGATCTATGTATATATTAAGAATATTCTTTCTTCATAAAATTTGTTGTTATATCTGCACCTTCCCCTATTGATTTTTTTCTTTACTACCTTGTGATTTTTTCCATTGCTTTTATGTTTAGAAAGTCTCCTGTTTCAAGATCAAATAAAATTCTACTATATTTTCAACTAGTTTTTAAAAAATCATTTCTTCTTTTTTTTCTGCATTCAACTTTTCATCTGGAATTTCTTTTCATGTGATATAAGATGAGCTTCTAATTTGTTTCCAGTTATCCAGCTATTCTAAAGCCTTTTACTGACTAATCCTCACCTTTTCCATCTATCTCTGATGCCCCCTTTACCACATGCTTTAGGCTTTTTCTCCAGGTCATCTACTCTATTCCACTAACATGCCAGTAATTTCTTACCAGTCCTACATGATTCAAATTACTGTAACTTTATAATACATTACATTAGTTTTAAATGCCAAATACTTGGCTATGGTACATAGCCCCAAAACCTGGCTATGTGTATAGCGCTAGAACCTTTCTTTATTATGCACTGCTAAGAACCATAATCTACAAGCCTCAGAGCCACCCAGGAGGGTCGATTCCCTGGCAATGGACAGCGGGTTAGGGCTAAGAAGAGATGTGTTAGTTCCAAATGACACTAATCTGGCCTATAAGCCTGAAAAAGTTAAATGAATCTGTGGTTCATCAAATCTTGGTATAAAACATGTCAAGGGACTATCAACATTTCTGGCTTGTATTAGAATCTGGCTATATTAAATATGACTTCAAATGAGGTGGACAAGAGTAGAGCTTCAAATATTTTCTGTCACATAGAGATTATCAGATGCAATGGGATTTTGTCTATATCAAAAGGCATCATCTCCATATTACAACATAGAGCACCAGTCTAGCATGAAAGAGGAATTCAAGTACAAAGGAAGTCTTTTGTTTCTCTATTACCTGGACTTTTAGTTCTAGTTCTCTGATCTGGTCTTCTTTCACCTTCATGTCCATCGTGAGCTTCTTGCCCTCTGCTTCTAGCTCTCTGATCCGATTCCGTAAGGTTTCGGTACATTCTCCCCTTTTGAGAAAGAAGAGAAGGAAATAAAATGATTTAAAAGACTATAGGTTTACTTATATTGCAGGACTGCTATTTCTTTTATACTCCAGGGTCTGTCAGGTTTTAGCCTTTGGCTCAGTCTGTTCATGCTATTCTTTGATAATTTCAACAATGTTCTAAAATAATTATCATTAGTTGAGTGTCTATATGAGCCAGGCACTAAACTAGGTACCTTATCCATACTATACCTTTCAATTGTAATAACAACCTAGAGTATATTATCCCATTTTCCAGATAAAAAACTAAGGCTACATAAATAAAATACTAGTCCCAGGTCACCTTGGTTTTAGGTCACAGACTAGGGATAAGAACTGAGGTTTTCTAGCTTCCAAATCCAGTAAACTTCCCACCAGGCCACGGTGACTTGGGACCATGCACACAAAGCTGAGCAAGACAGAGATGAACATAGGCTAGCTCCAGCAAGTGGCAGTGAACTAAAAAAAAATTTTTTTCCCACTTTTGAGGGGCTATTCATTGGGGATTTCACCTTTCTTTAGTCACAGAGTTGCCACGAGACCAAAGTAAACAGAAAAAGAAGGCGCAGCATTAGGCTGTTTCTCAGAGCTATAATAGGGACAAGCTAAAAGAGATGATGGCAATGGCCAGTCGAAAGCTGCTGAACTGTTTGGGTTCCAAAACACCCCAAAAAGGAAGGTCCAGTGAGAGATTTATGCCCTGAGATTTACTTAAGAATAAAAACAGCTCAGCTGGGCACAGTGGCTCATGCCTGTAATCCTAGCACTCTGGGAGGCCGAGGCAGGCGGATTGGTCAAGGTCAGGAGTTCGAAACCAGCCTGAGCAAGAGCAAGACCCCGTCTTTACTATATATAGAAAGAAATTAATTGGCCAACTAATATATATAGAAAAAATCAGCCGGGCATGGTGGTGCATGCCTGTAGTCCCAGCTACTCAGGAGGCTGAGGCAGGAGGATTGCTTGAGCCCAGGAGTTTGAGGTTGCTGTGAGCTAGGCTGATGCCACAGCATTCACTCTAACCTGGGTAAGACTCTGTCTCAAAAAAAATAAAAAATAAATAAAAACAGCTCTATATAAGTGATGGCAAACAGAGACCCTCCAGGGATAAGGCCAAAACAAAGAAGCTTGACTGGAAGCAAAACGGATCTAGGGTAGACACTGAAATCAATCTACTGATTCTTAGGCATGGGAGACACTAAACAATATGGTTAAGGCACTGCTGTATCTTCGTCGGTGGAATTTTTTTTAAAAGGGTAGGTCCTAGATGAATTAAGGAGAGCAGAGGCCACACTAGATGACTATTAAGGAAAATTTCCTGCTTCAAAAATGCTTACACATCTTTAAACAAACAACCCACAACCTAGGCAGGCTAGTCAGGGTCTTATAAGTCTGTATAGATGATGGGCCAAGTGGGCTCAGCCATCTGTAGTGTAGAGTCCTGCTGGAAGGCAGGATCATCCTGGAGAGAGTTCTCACTTGCTATTATTTCCTAAAAGGTGAAATGATTCACTAATTATTCTGCAAATGCCAGAAGAAGGTTATTAACATGCCAAAGGTTGGCAAATAAATTACTTGTTTAATACAACAAAGCAAAACTCAAGGAAAAATCACAGTTGAATCATACCACATAGATGTAAATTAGGATGGAAATTAAAAGTAAAATAAATAACAATTTACCCTCACCCTGTTTCTGCAATCCCATAACTGATCCCCCACCATACAGATGGACTTCATTAGTAAGAAAAAAAACACACACACACACACACACAAAGAAAAAATGATAAATTAGAAGCAAAAAAAAAAAAAAATCCTCAAAAAACAAAACCCCAAAAAGCCCCTCAAAGGCTCTTAAGCATCTTCTCTCCTTGCTGGAATTTAGATGGCCATTACATATCAGTTTTTGGAATACTTGCATATAGGAATATTTTTCAATTGTATAGGAGGTAATCCCCATTTTCATCACTCCACTAATTTAATGCTATCTAATAGAGACTTACGGTTTTTTTTCATCTCATTTGACAGTTTGCTGATATCCAGAAAAGATATGAGCAGTCAGTACACAGTGCTTGGGCAACCAAAATTTTATCTTTTTTACATTTTAAGCAAAGAACTCCAGAAACACACACACCTAAGAGTAGAAAGTAATGATAGCTCTCCAGAGCTGTAGTCCCCAATCCCCGGGCAGTGGCCTGTTAGGAAACGGGCCACGAATCACCACCTGAGCTCTGCACCCCATCCTGAGTCCGTGGAAAATTTGTCTTCCATGAAATTGGCCCCTGGTACCAAAAAGGCTAGAGACCACTGCTCTAAAGGGAACAAAATTCCAGATGGAATCATTCAAAGCAATTAGTAATCATCTGTCTTACAAAGTAACTGGAAACCCTTTTCTGAACAGTACTTTGCCTCCCAGGTACAGGAGGCATGGTGATTCCCTCATCCCATTTTATAGATGTGGCCGCTAAAGGATGGAGTTGTTGTAAGACAGTATAAGCTTGCAGAGATGGAGTTTAAACCAGCTAAGAAAACAGTACTTAAAAGCAATCCATCCATGCATGGTTGTTGTATGTCCAATCCTGCCCAAGGCATCAAATTCCCATGTCTGTCTTGGTACAAAGAAAGCCAACCTTAGATTAAACACTCAGGTAACATGGACATACCTTGAAGCAGCAGCAAATGCAACAGCCCGAGCAGCAGTGGCTTCTTCTAACTTCTTCCTCTTCTTCTCCTCCATTAACTGCTTTTCTACAAAACTTCGGGCTTCCTGCTCAGCTTTTAGCTTTTTCTCCAACTGGCTGATATTTTGCTTGTCTTTTTGCTTCATTTGCACAGCATTATGTAACCTATATAGAATGATTGTCATATAGAGTCTTACAATTAGAAATGCATACTGTAAACCTTGAGAAACATGACTTCTCTTTATCACTTTAAGGCCAAGTAAACAGGAGGTTGAACAGCAAATCCTAAGCATCAACTACCAGAGTGCCCGAGTAAAACACTGTCATTATTCTTAAATAATTCCTAAACACCAATAAACAAGCTGCCTACAAGAGAGAGAATCAGACCTAACCTCTGCTCTGTTAAGGTAAGTAATTTACAGAAGGTATTCCAGAAAATAGGGTAAAACAAATTTAGAAATCTAACAGAGGAGAAGATGATTATAGAACTAATTCTAGTGCCCCAGAGCACCATGAAAGAACTTTATTTAACCAAAGAACAAATGATGGGATCAGCCCTACTGAAACTGAGGTGAAGGGTAGAAGAGAGATGGTTTTTCTTTTCCTAAATATAGTTACACTTCAGCCTACTGCAGCCTTTCCCTTTTAGCTGCAGGACATTTTCTCAGAGTACCCCAAAATTGACCTCTTGGTTAGAGTCACAGGATGCTTAATTTCAGATAGAAATTTCAGCAATATTCCCTGCCTACTACCCCCCACATCCCAGCTTTTCCTATCAACATGAAATGAGATTATTGGGAGGTTCTCTGTGTATCAATGTTAGGACCACCACAAATGTTGATCAAAAGCAATAGAGAGGTTATTTGCCTGTAATGCTTTAGCTTTTGGTTATATTCCGGAAAACGTTGAACTCCTCTGTCAATGGGGAAAGCCCAGAGCTTATAATAGTAATCACTACCACACACATTGCTTAGAGTTTTAAAAAAAAGGACAGATGCACATTGAGTCAAGAAGTAATTCCAGAATGAATTAATGGAAAGCCTAAAGGAATTCACACAGAAGAGCTGGCTTTTTGCCTGCTCTTCAAATAAAATCAGTCAAAGTTCAATGTCATTTTTCAGTTCTGGAAATCAAAGTAAATGCAGTCTAATCCTCTGGAAACCTTCCCTCAAAGGAGTCAGATTTTCAAATTGTGGTAGAACCACTTGTCAATTTTACTTTTATCATCACGAAAGCTTAATAACTATTAATGTTGTAAACTAAGAAGTTATTTAATGAGAGAACTCAAAATAGTAATGTTAATAAACTGTTTTGTTCCAATGAAATACGTTTTTACAGATTTTATAAATATGTCGAATATCTTGTGCTAAATCAAGTATTTTAAACATTTTATTTTAAAACCTTTCAGCCGGGTCCCTTTGTCACCACAAATCTTGTGGTCCAATCCTTGGAAACAAGAGAAACAGCAAGGCTGCTGGGCTCCCGCCAAAGGTTGGAAAGGTGCACGTACTTGTTCTGCAGCAGCTCGTTCTCCTGCCGGAGCTGGCCCATTTCTGAGCGGATCCCTCGCTCGGTGCTTGAGAGGGAACTGATCTGACTCCGGAGCTCTTGTTCCACTTGTCTACTGGCCTGCAGGTCAGCCTTTAACTTTTTAATGTCTTGTTCCAGCCTAGGAGAAGGAGAAACACAGCATTTTCACCTGGGAAAGGGCACCCACAGGTCTGTGAGAGACCCTGGCTGAGGTCCCAGGCTGCTAGGTGGATGGCAGAGGACCCTGCTGGCAGCTCTTGCCATCCTGAGAACTCCTGTCCACAACGGGCTTAATTTTATTGAGTGATTCTACCTGGGTCCACACCTCTTCCAACTAGGATGTAACTTTCAGTTTCCCCCAAATGTCTGTGAACACTAACAGGTGAAGATGGCCTTTATGAGGATCTGAGCTGGTGATAAAAGAGAACAGGGAGGAAGAGGGTGGCTGAAGATGAAGGTTCCCTTCCCCCCACCCTCAGCAAGAGAAGAATGTTAAAAACAACTCTCTCATGACCCACCAGTTACTGCTTTGAGATATTCTGATAGATCAGAATTACTGTCTGAAATTCCCTCCCCACTGTGGACCAAGGAGAACAAACAGTCTATGACAACCTTCTGAAACTGCTACTAAATGATGTTCATACTTCTAGTGTTTGTGGCAGAAGGGCTCATTAAAGTCAACAACAATGAAAAAGGAACAGATCACTTGCTGTAAGAATTAAGAAAACTCCAACTGTGAACTGAAGCCAATCTTTTCTCCTCAATTCCTTACTCCTGTTCCATATAGTTTCTTTATTACAATAATAGTTTCATTTTAAGTCTGCAATCCCTAATGTTTTTGGCATCAGGGACCAGTTTCATGAAAGACAATTTTTCTATGAATGGGGAGATGGTTTGGGGATGATTCAAGTGCATCGCATTTATTGTGCAGTCAAACCTTCCTACTAATGATAATCTGTATTTGCAGCCACTCCCCAGCACTAGCATCACTGCCTCATCCATCTCACATCATCAGATGTTAGATTCTCATAAGGAGCACGCAACCTAGATTCCTTGCATATGCAGTTTACACAGTAGAGTTCGCACTCTTATGAGAATCTAATGCCACCAGTGATCTGACGGGAGGCAGAGCTCAGGCAGTGATGCCAGCGATGGGGAGCAGCTGTAAATACAGACGAAATTTTGCTTGCTTGCTTGCTCATCACCTCCTGTTGTGCGGCCCAGTTAGTGGCCCAATTCCCAACAGGCCACAGACCAGTACCAGTCCTTGGTCCAGGGGTTGGGCACCACAGTTTTATGTGATATGTATTGGGGACCTATACATATTGCTTAAAATGAAACTATTACATACATATATGCACACATAATACTGAATACATACATATATGCACATGTAATAATACATACATACATACAAATGTAATACTGAAAAGGGTAACAAAAAGTGTAAAATCAAGTCTCTTTCTTTACAATTCACTTTACAATTTCATTAGAGGCCAGGAAATAAACAATTAAAATGATTAAACAATAACACATGGAAGGCCATGATTAAATAAATACAATCTAGAACGAATGATAATAATAGCAACTATTTAATGAGAATTCATGTTTCAGACACTGTTCTATAGACTTTAATAGTATGAGCTTATTTAACCTGTACAACTCTGGGTCAAGCACAATTATTATTTCCATTTTTACAGATGAAGAACTCTAGGTCAGGAAAGGTTGCAGCCCAAGGTCACCCAGAGTCTAGCTCCAGAGTCCATTCTCTTTACTCCTAGGCCAAATTGTAGCTACGTCATCCACAGCATGGTAGAGGAAGAAGTGCTACCCAAGTCTGAGAAAAGAAGACTGGGAAGGGCTTTGCAGAGAAGATGAGGATTGAGTTGGGTCCTGAAGGTTGGGCAGAATTTGGAGAAACACAAGGGGAGGGTGGGGATATTCTAAATGAAGGTGAAAACATGCTCAAAAACTCAAAGGCAGGAACAGCCATAGACATTTGGGGGCAAGAAATCAGTCTAGCTTCTAAGGATGAATGGAAGAAAATAGGAAAGGATAGAATGGGTCTGACAGATGGGACCGTGGAGAGTGGTGCAGAAGGTCAGGCCAAGGGTGACTGCCATGTGAGACTTACAAGACACTTTTTCCATCAGGATACAAACTCACAGGTAGGTAAAGTCAGTTTGCTCTGATGAGACTCTTACGCATGTCACTAACCCAGTATACTAACAGAACCAAGATTTCTGGAGGGCAATGGTTATCTTTCTTTGGAACTGTCAGCTCTATAGACTAAGTCCTTACAGACATGTTTTTTGTTGTTTTTTTTTGAGACAGAGTCTCACTTTGTTGCCCAGGCTAGAGTGAGTGCCGTGGCTCAGCCTGGCTCATAGCAACCTCAATCTCTGGGGCTCAGCGATCCTACTGCCTCAGCCTCCCGAGTAGCTGGGACTACAGGCATGCGCCACCATGCCCAGCTAATTTTTTGTATATATATTTTTAGTTGGTCAATTAATTTATTTCTATTTTTGGTAGAGACGGGGTCTCGCTCAGGCTGGCTTCGAACTCCTGACCTTGAGCAATCCGCCCGGCTCGGCCTCCCAAAGTGCTAGGATTACAGGCGTGAGCCACCACGTCCGGCTTACAGACATGTTTTATTAAACACTAAATCCCCAGAGCCGACAACAGTAATCAACACTTACTCAGTATATATAGCCTGACCTCCCTTAGGAAACCAAAGAGCAGCTTTATTTACCTATTTGCCTTTAGGCAACTTTAAAAAAATCTCAAAAACCCCAAATCATAAAACAATGATAGTCACCTTGCAGGTGCAGGTGCAGTAGCCAGTCCTCCTGTCTAGTGCCTGGGAGCATGGCCTAGAAACCTTGTGTTCCAGAAGTACTGCTAGGTCTCCTGACACACCTTGCTCCCCAGGGAAGGGTCACAAGTCAACATCACACTACGCTTTCCCTATTGCCAGGGTTATTCCAGTTGAATGTACTCTCAGAGTCACTCTAAACCAGGCGTCCTCAAACTACGGCACACGGGCCACATGCAGGTGTTTTTGCCTGTTTGTTTTTTTACTTCAAAATAGGATGTGCAATGTGCATAGGAATTTTGTTCATAGTTTTTTTAAACTATAGTCTGGCCCTCCAACAGTCTGAGGGACAGTGAACTGGCCCTGTTTAAAAAGTTTGAGGACCCCTGCTCTAAACAATTACAGATCAGCATTTACACCATTGCTACACTCTCTCACCTGAAGTCACCCAAGGTCTGTATTCCAAAATAGGTTGATGCTGTCAGGTTATTCCCATTAAGAAGTTTGGCTAAAAAATGTGTTAGGTAATTCATCTTTCTTGATAAGTTGATTTCACAGTCTCAGGACTGCGTTTTTAGTAGCAAGAGTGAGTTTTTGGATGAGAATAGGGACTAAGCATGGTTTATTAACAGAGTATAAGTTCAGGGTCTAGACATAGCTCTGGTGCTAACTCTATGACCCTGGCTGGGCAAAGCTTGTAACTTTCCAGGCCTCAGTTTCCCACTCTAGGCTGATGATCTCTAAAGGCGCTCCCAGTTTGGTCTCAGATTTCTGAGCCTGACACACTTCCAGATGGCTCCTGATGTGCCTCTTTAGATTAGCAAACTAAGCCGCATCATATGCAGATGCACAGGAATCAGGTTCCACACAGCCAGCTGACTGGGACAAAACACACGCCACAGTTGGGAATGAAAGAAAAATTAAATCTGCAGAAGCTCGAGGTCAATAATTTTGTGTTTATTACTTACTTTCATTTTTTAATTTTTAAAAGCCAGTTTTCCTACCACAAACTAAGAATAACAAAGTTTATTCTGAGTGAAATTTTAGAGTTCCTTGAAAATTGTAAAAATACAATTTTTTGTATTTGTAAAAAAAATGTAAAAAAAAAAAAGAGCATTTAATGCCGCTATAAGACCCAAAAGTACAAAATCTAGAGTATAACTTCTGGAGACCACAGAACGCTAAACAACAATATACCTTTTTTTGTGGAACTTTTATGAAAATTTTGTCAAGTACAAATATCAGCACAATACAACAAAAATAAAGTGGTTAAAAAGTATGTTCACTTTGTGAAAACTCATAAATTATACGTTTAAGAATTGTGCACAGGCTGGGTGTGATGGCTCATACCTGTAATCCTAGCACTCTGGGAGGTTGAGGCGGGAGGATCATTTGAGCTCAGGAGTCTGAGACCAGTCTGAGCAAGAGTAAGACCCAGTCTCTACTAAAAATAGAAAGAAATTGGCTGGACAACTAAAAATATATAAAAAAAATTAACCGGGCATGGTGGCGTGTGCCTATAGTCCCAGCTACTTGGGAGGCTGAGGCAGAAGGATTGCTTGAGCCCAAGAGTTTGAGGTTGCTGTTAGCTAGGCTGATGCCACAGCACTCTAGCCCAGGCAACAGAGTGAGACTGTCTCAAAAAAAAAAAAAAAAGAATTGTGTATTGTTATGTATGTGTGTTATACTTCAATAAAAAAAGATTTATTTTAAAAAATTACAATCTCAGAAGACATTGAACTAAAATGCTTTAGGATTTTCATAACTGTTACCATTAATTTTGTAAAACTGTGAATTATTGTTTTCCAAGCTGTTGTAGCAAACCTTTTAGTTAATACCAGCATTCCCAATTTAAGAAACACTGATCTATGGGAATATTGCCCAATGGCATACAAAGTAAATTAAAGTGGTAAATGGCAAAATTCTCAGTAATTTTAAAAATTTATGATGGGTAATTTTTCACTGGCTCTTTAGAGAAAGCATTAATTTTACCTTGAATGTCCACTATATATTTTAACTCTTTACTGAGGTAGGCGATAACATGATTTACCACTCCGTATTGGATTTATTTTTTATTGTAAAAGTGATACCCAGTCAGCATCAAAAACTGAAAAAAGTATAAAGAATAAAAATGTAAAACTCACAATCTTTTTATCCAGACAGAATCACTCACTATCCACGGTTGGTGTACTTCTTTTCTGTATGTCTTTTTTTCTGTTTCTTCACACATGTAAATATATTTAATATTGCTGAGAGCATGCCCCATATATAGCTTACATAAGAACTTTCTCACACTATGGAAATTTTTCACAAATAATTAATTGCTACATAACATTTCATTGTATGGATATACTATACAATCTTATACTCTAAGACATATCTTAATTTTTATAGTTGCCTAACAGAAAAATTTATGCCATGAGTTTTAAAAGAATTATGTAAATTAGTAAATTGAACTGAATCAAGCAAGTCAAGTGTTAGAGGCATTTATTAAACAGATAACTACTACTTGTCTTAATGGTATACTTAACCCTTTGGTATTGAAGTTCAATACTTTCTGGGTAAAATACAGACATATAATTTATTAGTGTGAAGTAAGAAGTTTTGATTAAATGGTGTTATAAGGCTAATGTAAAAATTCATGGGATTTTATTAAAATGTCATTAGCTGAAATCTAAATTAGGAGCAAGTGTTCAGGAAGAAAATGAGGCAGAAGTAATAGTTCATAACCGTTGAAAGTAATTTCAGTAAGTAGGGATAGAAAGAACAGAGGAAAAAACTAACCCACAAGCTCAGACCCCCTTTATCAGAGCTAAATCTCACATTCTTCCCTACACTATGGAATTTTAAGGGATAAAAGAGAACTTTTCTCCAAAACAGCTACAATCTCATTAAAAAAAAAAAAATGGGGCCAGACACATCTTAACCAAACTTTAGTAAGGCTTAGCCAGGAAATAAATGTACTTCCTGTTTGCCCAACTCCTGTGGAACCAGTTTTCACACTTACAAAGGCCTGCCCAATGGCATCGCCACTTCGCCACTTCGGACACAGGGCTCAAGGCAAAGCTGGAGTTTGTGTACAATAAGTATGTCCATTTTTGCCCAATTATACAAGCCAGGGTTCTAAACTGTTACATATTATGTCTAGGCATCTTTCCTATCTAATTTGCTGATAATTTTAAAACATAGCACTCAACTTCTATGGAAGTTGTGAAGCTACTTCTGAATCGTAGTATATTACCTAACTCGAAAGCAAGAGTTGGGACCCATCTACAGCAGCAATTTCTCAGGTCCCCAAGTCAGATGCTGGGCTGACTTCAAAGCAAATTTATCAATCTCTCTTACTAACCACTCCAAACCTTAATGCATCTCACCTTCACCCTAATCTTACCCAACTAAGGTAAGCTGTAATGTAAATGATTGATAACTATTTAATTTTGCTGGGCATGGTGATACACCTCTGTAATCCTAGCTACTCAGGAGGCTGAGGCAGGAGGATGGCTTTAGCCCCGGATTTGAGGGTGCAGTGCACAATGATTATACCTGTGAACAGATGCTGCACTCTAGCTTGGGCAGCAGAGTTAAACTTGGTCTTTAAAAAATAAAAAAATAAATTATTTAATTTTAAAAGAGTCATTTTAATAAAGGCTAATCTCCTAACTGACCAAAGGAATGTTAGTCTTTCAGGCAGGCTAAATAGAAAAAAATGTCTTTGAGCATCTGGAAAGATATTTGGTAAGTAAAACAAACTATAGTATTCAAGTGTCAGCTTTTAGTTAAAATGTTTTTTTTTTTTTTTTTTTTTTTTTTTGAGACAGAGTCTCGCTTTGTTGCCCAGGCTAGAGTGAGTGCCGTGGTGTCAGCCTAGCTCACAGCAACCTCAAACTCCTGGGCTTGAGTGATCCTTCTGCCTCAGCCTCCCGGGTAGCTGGGACTACAGGCATGCGTCACCATGCCCGGCTAATTTTTTTTATATATATATCAGTTGGCCAATTAATTTCTTTCTATTTATAGTAAAGACGGGGTCTCGCTCTTGCTCAGGCTGGTTTCGAACTCCTGACCTTGAGCAATCCGCCCGCCTCGGCCTCCCAAGAGCTAGGATTACAGGCGTGAGCCACAGCGCCCGGCCTAAAATGTTTTTTTTTAAGTATCTGAAAAGGTAGGCACATATTATGTCTAAATGTTTGTAATTCTTATCTTTTGTGAATTACTTGAATTACAGAGCCCACACCTCTAGGACTTCACTGAAAGTTTAAAAGTCTCTAGGGGCTACTGCCAATAACTTCACAGTTTTATAAAGTCTGACTGCAGCTTTATGAGGCCTGACTGAGAGCTCAGGGGCAGTTTAAGGCATCAGGGCTGTAAATTTCCCCAGGAAGCAAAACCTACAGAAAAGAGGCAGACTTTGTTTCAGCCAGGACTTTACCTAGAGATGACTAGGAGTCACAGCCCATACTCATTCTAGAAAACCACCTGAGTATCTATCTCTGTAGGCTGCTGGCTGGGCCCCAAGAGTTCATGGGGACAATGAGGAGCCTTGACTTTGCTGGTTATCTCTGAACTCCAAAGAGCATGTGACAGAGATGCTCTAGGCTCTGCAACACATTACTTGCCTTGCTGCTTGCTAAGAGAAGGGCTTCAAGACAGAGATCCAAGACACACAGTCAAGTGAAGGAAAGGTGGGTTTTCTAATAAATACTCACACCAGCCCAAAGAACTCCTTGTTTATAGACATATTCTGCATTTAATTATACCACTCCCTTGGGAGGAATGGCCTCCAGTTTTCATCTCACTCATTCTTTACAGCCTAGTTAAAACAACAACAAAAATTTCAAAAACTTTCCAGCATGAGGCACCCAAGTTCCTTTTTGGTGCTTCACATCTAGCACCAAACCACTGCCCAGTGCTGGGTTTTTGTTGTTGTTCTGGTGTTTAATCTTTTCCTGTGTATGTATCTTAATTCTAACAAAATTTAAAGTTATCTGAAGCCAGAGACTGTGCTATAAAATTAAAAGCTGGGACTTTATTTGTAAAGTTTCTTCAATCCTTATAGATCATTTTGCTAATCCTTACTCTTATGCTCATCTCCTCAGTGCTTAGAATAGAACAGAGTCAGTGTTACAACACAGGAGGCTCTGGAAATAACCTATCTCTAGCAGGCCCTCATATTTTTAATTTAAATAGTGGCTGAAGGAGACAGGGGTAAATGGTGTTTGCTTATGAAGGCAGCAGGTGCACATGAAAAGAATGAATGAAGAGCAACTGCTTCATCTTGATAAGTACCTAATTCCATTAGGAGTTCCCCTGGTATACATTAATCATACAAGACAAGACTCGTTTAGGGACTACACAGCTGTCTGTGCAGAAAGCTGAGCTCATAAATCAAAGTTCTGCCCCCAGAAGAAATGCCAATTACCCTCTGTACCAACTCCTCCCCCAACCCTTTCCAGGTCATTCACACCAACAGGACATGTGGCATGGGTCATTCACAGAAAAATGTATCCTAGGTATACAGTGGATGTATCCCATCTTAAGTGAGGCCTACACTGACTTGAAGCTGCTCCCATATATTCTATAAACCACAGCTCTGGAAATACCAACATAGAACTACCTCAGGTCTCATTGTGGTGGCTACAACTGCTTACCAGGCACAATTTTCCAAAAATAAACAGCTTGATGACCTTACTACTAAGTGAAACAAAATACTACTATATTACAAAGTACCTTATGTCTCTGTTCCATAGTCTGTCAAACAAAAGGCAAACACAATTTTTTTAAGGAATATAAAGAGAGACAGAAAAGAATTCTAGAGGCTTTCACACAACTGGTCATTTAGGGAAATAGAGTACTGACTTCTTAAAGTTCCTTAAGAATAAAGCTATGTGTGCCAAGAACTAGTATTTTTAATAAGGTCCTTAAAGGCATATGGTCAGATTTCATAGTTTGTATCAAAACTTCTTAAAATGTTCACATCTATTCCTGCTTTTTCAAATGACTAAAAAAAAAAAAAAAAAAAAAAATGTTCACATGTTGATGCAGCAATTGGAGATAGATACAAGGATTTATGTCAAAGCATGTTTGTTGTAATGAGAAAAAAATCAGAAACACTTAAAGTATTCAACAGAAGATTGGCTAAATAAATTATAGCATATTCATGTATCTGACTGCTATTAAAATATTAAATAATTAAAAATCATTCAGGAAGAATATTCAATGATATAAGAGAATGCTTAAGATATAGTCAGTGAAGAACACAAGTTATAAAACATATAGTAGGAATTCGGTTTTGTAAAAACATGTATATATGCAAAAGAAAAAATGCTGAGAGGACATATGTTAAATAGTGGTTATTTCTTCATCCTTAAAATCATATATAATAAATATGTATAACTTTATTTTTAACATTTTAAGTATCATTTGATAATTTTAAAAGAAGAGACTGTTACCTGCCTCCCATGGCTGTTCAGTGTTCACTGTCATTCTCAGATCTGCCCATGCCACAGGCCACTTTCAGAATAACTTGAAAGCCTTAGGGAAAATCCAACTCTGTATAAACTTTTTAGGTCACTCTAAAAAAGAGGAACTTTCTGAAGAGAATGCCTCAGTTTCTAAATCTCTATCAACTACTTTCTATTCATCAGTTTCTATCAAAACAATAGTTGTTCTACAGCTAGATGCTGTAGCTATGGCTTATTGTCTCATTCTGGCTCTCTTGGGAAAGGCTCTGGGCTACATACACTGGCCGCAGGAGAACAGGCATCGCTCTGACCTTAGGCTTGACTGTACCACATATGTTACAAGAGAGGGTGCTGTGAAATCCAGATTCTAAACCAGTATACTTGGGAAGTCTGAATAACCAAGGGCCCAAATCCTGAGTTTTGGTTTATTCTTATGCTCCAAGAACCCCGTACAAAAATATCTTAACATGGAGTAAGTTACCAGCCCTGGACACAGGCAACCTAAGCAGCTCTCTATACAGTATGGTTTGAGGAATGCCAAAAGACTCCAAACCATCCTTCTTATCACGAGGCTGTTCCTTCTTCTTCTAAGTGATGTGAACGACTAACAGGTGTGGGAATTCAACAGTAAAGGGGGTAATCTTTGATTCTGGGGAGGTGTTTTGTCAACATGGGCCTGTTTTCTAGGACTGCAGGAAACTGAAGGAAGAAATGGCAAAAAGGACCCATTGATACTTGGCAGATTACTTCATGGGATTTATCAGATATTTCCTAACAGAAAAGTCTTTGCCATAGGATAGTCAAGTTCTGATTGGTGCAGCTGGGGCAAGAGGGAGCAAAAGTTCAGGAACAGAGGTCACTAACTGGTAAGCCAATCTAGCCCATAAACATGTTGTATTTGACCCTCCTCCTACATGATATTAAAAATGTTTTTAACTAAGAGATTTCATATAAAGATATCTGTTTTCAGGATCTCTTTAAAACATCAGAAAGTTTAGCAACATTGGCCCTACAATCCCCATGGCAATAACTGGCTGTTCAGTGCAGTACTGAATGACTGAATGCGAATAATGACAACACCGGAGCCCAGAATGTTCACCCCAGCGTGTCCCACTCCTTCCTGTTCCCTGTCCTGCTCCTCTGGGAATGTGAGTCTGCAGCACTTGCTGTGGAGCCTGGGTGGAAGGAGTAGGGGCAATGGTCCTTTCCAGTTCATTATTTCATGTTTCTGTTTTGAATCTGTTGGAATAGTCTAACAAGAACAGTAAAATGTACCTTATGATAGAGGAGAGTTGTCAATTCTTCCTATAAAAAAGAAACCAAAACTTGTTTTAATCCTGAGAGTCCCAGCTGGCTAGAAGAAAAGGTCTAAGAAGAAGTCCCCAAGAGATATGCAAAGACTGAAATATACCCACACTGGCTGGCAAAGTATCCAAAAAGCCAGTTTCTAAATGATAGCATGAGTAATATTTAAAGAATATGGTTCCTTCTCCTTGGGATCACCTCCTCCTTCAAGGAATCCACCCCCAGTCCCCTTAGCTGGAAAACTCAATTGATTATGTGCCAGCAGAGGTACTGACTCAGAATTTAACACAAAGCCCCTCAAAGTTTTGTGGCAGTTCCTTCTCGATTCTAGTCAGGAAACTTTCAAACAGTCTATTTATTATAGAAATCATTGTTTTGATAGAATAAACTCTCAGGACTCAACATTGAAAGTGTTTTTATGTAGACTGCCCCCAAATAACTTATGTGTTATTTTATAATTTATTTATCCATCCAACATAATCACCTTCCTGCTTAGCCATCTGAACATGGAAACATTATATAAACTGCTTGCTTCAATTCATTTATGACTAGTTTCTAAAATGCCATATGGTTTTCAAGTCACAAAATAGCCCAGTTTAAGTATAAAATCATCATGCTTCTATTACCACATTTATATCCCAGAATATTATAGTTTTAAATCCCTACAATGGTTAAAACAAACTCAAACCATATTGTAAATTAATATAAAAAGGGTTAACCAAGTTAAACTGTAAGCACCTAAAATATTATCGGCTTAGCAGAAAATGAAAATAAATCAGGTCTGACAAAGTATATCTGCTCAGACATACTGCCAGACAAACATAAATCAAAAACATGTTTCCCCAGAGACATAAAACACACTAAACTTACTGAATAGACATATGGCTCTACTAATTTTTTCCCACTTCATAATTTCCAAATAATTGAGCAGTAGCTATATCCAACATTTTTAATCTAGTCTTGCTAGAACCTCAAAGTATTCAGTTTTCATAGTCCTTATTCTAAAATTTCATATATATATTTACTATAATTTTGCCTTTATAATTTTTCCTCTCAGCTAGAAATGGAGCCATTACGACCCCCAACAATTATTATATGCTCCATAGAAGCAGAAAGGCCTATTTTGGTAGCCCTCACTCATAGGGAGTCAAGCAAGTTATTCTGCAGCAGTAGGGTGTTAGCACCATGGTGTGCAGGCACCTGCAGGGAAAGCAGCCAGGATAAAACCCCCAAAGCCCAATTCACTATCTCCCAAGGTCAGATTTTCTTCTTCAAACTATTCCTGACACACAGGTAAAATGCATTCAAATACAGAAGAGAAAAAAACGAATGCATTATTCTCTGTCTAGCACTGGAGATAATATATAAGCAGCCAAATACATTCTAACCTGGAGGATTTCCTTGGAGCAAAGGTTGGAACAGAAACATGGGATCTAAGCTATCACTTCTGCTACCACAAAGAGAATGATCTGGAGCTGGCAAGGACGCAGAGGGCCAGACCCACTAGGAAAGATGAATAAGACAAGGCAAACTGAGATGTTCTTCATGCTCTTGGCTGAGATGTGGCTTATGTCCAGATTCCTTGGCCCTGAAGCAACCAACTTACTGCCAGAGCAAATTGATTTTTCTTTCTGACAGCAGCACCTCAGAAGATTTTTCTCTCCTTGTCCCTTGTAACTTCTAGAAATTCTTGCACCTCCTGAAAATCCTTTGGAAAAAGTACTGAGAGAGTACTGGATTTTAAAATTTCCTGGGAAATACCAAGAAAAGGGGTTTGGTATAGAAAGCCTTTCTCTTTTTTAGAAATAAAATTGATAAAACCTCCTCAAGGCGGGGCGTGGTGGCTCATGCCTGTAATCCTAGCACTCTAGGAGGCCGAGGCGGGCAGATTGCTCAAGGTCAGGAGTTCAAAACCAGCCTGAGCAAAAGTGAGACCCAGTCAATACTAGAAATAGAAAGAAATTAATTGGACAACTAAAAATATATAGAAAAAATTAGCTGGCGCATGCGTGTAGTCCCAGCTACTCGGGAGGCTGAGGCAGGAGGATCACCTGGGCCCAGGTATTTGAGGTTGCTGTGAGCTAGGCTGACGCCACGGCACTCTAGCCCGGGCAACAGAGTGAAACTCTATCTCAAAAAAAAAAACTCCTCAAAAACAACAAATAGTTTGACACTAGATGTCTGGTCCTTGACCAAGTGTAATGTAATATTTAGGTTTTCTAACTTCAGAAGCCTTTGAAATGCACTGTGACAAAATTCCTGAGCCCCATCTCTCAGTCCCCCTGCTAGCCTCCCTAATATTTGCCCTGCATAAAAGTGATATTCATTCATTCAATAAGTATTTATCAAGTATCTACTCTGTGCCAAGCACTTTATACTATGATGGAACAGAAAAAAGGATTTCCCTGCCCTCACTGAACTTACACTCTATTAAGGACATATAAGCCTGTTGTAAAAATTCAAACTATACAGAAATAAACAATGCAGAAAATAAACATCCTCTATAGCCAACTACAATTGACCATATGGTGTGTGTGTGTGTATATATATATATACATAATATATATATACATAATATATATATACATATATACAAAATATATATATATTTTTAGAGACAGTCTCACTCTGTTGCCGGGGCTAGAGTGCCGTGGCATCAGCCCAGCTCACAGCAACCTCAAACTCCTGGGCTCAGGCGATCCTTCTGCCTGAACCCGAGTAGCTGGGATTATAGGCATGTGCCACCATGCCTGGCTAATTTTTTCTATGTATTTTTAGTTGTCCAATTAATTTCTTTTTATTTTTAGTAGAGACAGGGTCTCGCTTTTGCTCAGACTGGTTTCGAACTCCTGAACTCCTGACCTTGAGCGATTTGCCGGCTTAGGCCTCCCAGAGTGCTAGGATTACAGGCGTGAGCCACTGTGCCCGGTTGACCATATGGTATATATTATCTCAAATAATTTTCTGTGCACATGAGAAATATATTTTTAGTGGGCTTGTACTTTATAATCTGTTTTGCTCTTCCCTCCCCCTTCTACTTTAACAATCAATCTTGAATTCCTTCCATTACCTTCTTTTAAGAAGAGCCTCCACCTTTCAAGAGAATCCTTTGTTCTATTTCCCACTTAACTAATGTGATTCTCCACTAAGGACTATTCAGGGCTGTGAGGGAGGAGTGTAATGACCCATAAAAAGCCACCTCCCCTGGGTTACCAGCCTGGGGAATGTTCTATCTCCCGAACTGACTGCTCTGTCTTACTTCAAGCTTCAACCCCATAGACACGTCTTAGCTTTGGATTTTATTCTTGTTGTGTGTCTATAACATTGGGTGGTGTGCTTTGCATCTTCTTGCCTGCTTTCTGTTGCAACTTGGACCAGTACCTTTCTTCCTTGTCCCTGGAGCTGGGAGCTAGCCTCACCCATTCCTAACCCTGACCCAGGCCAGTTCCCTAAAAGAGACACGCAAAAAGGAAAAGATGGACAGTAGTAAGAACAGGGTCTTTTTGTTCTTCCAGTAAATTGCATTAGCCCCTAATTTTCCCTGTTGCTTTGATATGCTTCTCTAAGATCACAAAATAGGGGTATCTTGGATTGTCTCTTCATTCTGCTCTGTTTCACAGTTAATTCACACCAAATCTTAGTGAATCCACTGATTATTAAAAATCACTATCTAAAAATGTGGCCCCTTCAATTTTCAATGAATATATAATTTTAAATTTAGTATATCTTACAATGTAGGGAAACAAAAAATGGAAAGTACTGTAAACCATCTCCTTTTATTTTTTCCCAAAGAGTAAGACCACACACACTAAGGACCCTTACAAAAGTCAGAGGTTACAAAGCAATCTTAAATGCTGGTATCTGGAAGGCAAGATTAAATTCAGAAGTATCAAAGTCTGTGAATTGCTACTGAAACACATTTGATCAATCTGTCTAGCAAAGTCTAGTCAAACAGGAAAGCTGAGTGTTTTTAGCTTTTTCTATCTTCCTCCCCTCAAGAGAAACCTAAAATCATAACAAAACATAGATACAAGATTTACGTGGACTACATGGTGCAATAAAGGGCAATGACATTTTGCTCACCAGCTTAAACTAGAAAGGGATGAGTTACAAATATTCATATCACAGATGACTAAAACACAATACTAATCAACATTCTCTCTGATAGACTAGAACATTATATAGCCTACTTATAAATTACATTATCTATATCCTCTAAAAATATTTCTCTAAGGCCCAGATCTCGTAATATAAGTTAGTTCCTGGATATAAGTTAAACCCTTCTCAGTGCCAGTGAATGAGTTAAAATATCTGAAAGTGCTTCTCTATTCCTCCCTTGCCTCTGAGGCAAAGCCACCAGTGGCTTAGAGATTCCTGAAAAAATCCTCAGAAAAGTTTTCTCCATTTCCTCCCAGGCTTTCAAGTTTCCAAATAAACAGAACTAACAGTAGGAGCAAATCAAGTTATAACATTTTTTGTGTGCCTAAAATAACCAAATGAATTTAGAGAAGAATAAAAGAATATTCAATATATTACAACTTTACCCAGATTTCCATATTCCCCTTTAGGTTCTTCCTCCTTCCATGCTTCAAAATTTCCAGGAACTCACCATTATGGCAATGACCACATCCCAGACCCAGGCCTTTCAAGCAGAAAGAGGAACATAGTCAATGGTGGCCTCTCTGCAGGGTAAGTTGACCGTTATATCTGTGGTCTTAAGACTTCCAGTTTAGGGTTTCTAGGTCTGCTGCTGCTAAGCTAAGCTTACCCCAGAAATAAAGAGCAAATCCTATGCTGGGGGGCTCTAGGCTGTCTGGACCAGACTAATTCCCAAGCTATCCCTAAACACAGTTGAATTCTCAGAGATCCTGAAAGCTTTCAAGGGTATAAGCAGCTGCCCCCCTTCTGTTCAGAGATAAGTACACCGTGTGTCTTTGGCAAGAGTAAGAATTTTCAAAACACAAAAGTATCTCTCTAGTAGAAAAGAAAATAAATGAACTCTGACATTCTAAGCACTTATTCTATAGATTGAGGCATGAGATCATAAAATCTAACTCTAATGCAATCCTTGAACCAATATTAGTTGTGTTTGCATTTAAAACAAAAACACAAAAAACTATGAAGCAGAAAAAAAAAGAAGGTTGATAAACTTTTTTAAAGTAGCATGATATAAGAAAGAGTTCTAAAAGTCAAGATACTTCAGTTCTGGTCTTGGCACTCCCACCCTAGTTGGGTCACCTGGACCAGCCACTTAATTTTCTAGGGCTCATTTACTTCTGTGATAAAAAAGATACGGTTGGAAGAGGCCAGTCTAGTTATCACTTAGATCTCTTCCCGTTGCAAAAAAATAACCATCATTTTAAATTCTACTTAATTTTATTAAATGCTACTCTACTAGGCAAACTGTGAATACTTTGCCTTTATGACTCTTCACACCAGACAATTCAACTGCTTTCAGAGCTGATACTATATTAAAAATAAACACTAAAATAAAAAAGATGAATCTTCTGTCTTGGATACAAAAGAGGCAGTAGAATGGAAATAAACAGAGAAGAGACTTTTGCTTCAACATTTCTACAGACTATGGATCACTTTGTATTTTGTTAACTCAAGGTTTTGAATTCTCTCCCTTAACCAGGAAACTGAAAGAAGTCCCAATCCCCAATAAGAAACCAGTCTTGGGCTGTTTTGAGAGGGAGCTTTGTGCCAAATGCAAACAAAACTGTCGATCCCTCTGCATGCTGGCCTTGAAACTTCAGGATAGCAGTTCAGGTGTCACAGCCTGATCTGCCTGATCCTGGAGAGTGACTGATGAATGACTGCACAGGTTTACCATGGAATATTCCACACCACATGAAAACGAGGGTTAGGCTAAGTTGAGAAAATGATTTTGATATATTTTAAGTGAAAAAAGCAGGACACAAAAACAACACATACAACTCTAAAGGCACAACTATGATACAATTGATAAGCTGGACTTCATTAAAATTCAAAATTTCTGCTCTGCAAAATACACTATCGAGAGAATAAAAAGACAAGCCTCAGATTGGGAGAAAACATTTGCAGAAGACCACTGATAAAGGACTATTATTCAAAACATACAAAGACCTATTAAAATTCAACAATAAGGCCGGGCGCGGTGGCTCACGCCTGTAATCCTAGCTCTCTGGGAGGCCGAGGCAGGCGGATTGCTCAAGGTCAGGAGTTCAAAACCAGCCTGAGCAAGAGCGAGACCCTGTCTCTACTATAAATAGAAACAAATTAATTGGCCAACTAATATATATAGAAAAAAATTAGCTGGGCATGGTGGCGCATGCCTGTAGTCCCAGCTACTCGGGAGGCTGAGGCAGAAGGATCGCTCGAGCCCAGGAGTTTGAGGTTGCTGTGAGCTAGGCTGATGCCACGGCACTCACTCTAGCCTGGACAACTAAGCGAGACTCTGTCTCAAAAAAAAAAAAAAATTCAACAATAAGAAAACAAACACTCCAATTAAAAAATGGACCAAAGACTTTTAACAGACACCTCACCAAAGAAGATATACACATGGCAAATGAGCATACTAAAAGATGTAATATATGCCATCAAGGAAATGCAAATTAAAACAGTAAGACACCACTATACACTTATCAGAGTGGCCAAAATCAGTAATACTGATGACACCCAGTACTGGCCAGGATATAGAGAAACAGAACTCACATTAATTGCTGGTGGAAATGCTTAAAATGGTATACCCATTTTGGAAGATAGTTTGGCATTTTCTTATAAAACTAACCATACTCTTAGCATATGATCCAGTAATTGCATTCCCTGGAATTGATCCAAAGTAGTTGAAAACTTAGGTCCACACAAAAAACCCGTACATGGATGTTTACAGCTTTATCCATAATTGCCAAAACTTGGAAGCCACCAAGATTGTCCCTGTAGGTGAATGGATAAATAACCTGTGGTACACCCAGACAGTGGAATATTATTCAGCTAAAAAAAAAAAAATAAGCCATTAAGCCATGAAAAGACATGGAGGAATCTTAAATGTATTACTAAATGAAGCCCAGTCTGAAAAGGCTGCATACTATATGATTCCAACTATATGACATTCTAGAAAAGACAAAACTTAAGGAGACAGTAAAAAGATCAGTGCTTGACAAGGGTTATGGCGAAGGGACGGATGAATAGGCGGAACACAAAGGCTTTTTAGGGCAGTGAAACTACTCTATAGATACTATACTGGTAGATACATGCCATTGTAAATCCACAGGGACTGTATAACACCAACAGTGAATCCTAATGTAAACTAGAGACTTCGGGTGATAATGATGCATCAATGTAGGTTCATCAGTGTAACAAATGTACCACGCTGGTGGGGAATGTTGACCATGGGGGAGGCTGTCTGTACATGTGTGGAGGCAGGAGGTATATGGGAAATCTCTGTAACTTCCACTCAATTTTTCTGTGAACCTAAACATAAAATCTATTTGTAAAAACACTACATAAACATTATGGCCACTGCTATATAAAATTAGGTGTGGAGGAGAAAATACAACAAAATTTTAACACGATTTGTGTCATGGTGGTAGGACTATTTTCCCCTTTTCTCTAAGTTTTTAATAAGTTTCTCGCACTCAAAATATTTTTAAATTGACCACCAAGGAAAAACTTTAAACAAACCTCATTCTAATTTACATTATTCTTTTCTAACTCAGCAATTAGTTAAAACAACCAATTTTCCTCATTGCTTTTTCTGGTTTTGATCAGAATTTTTCCCTTATCAGAGTTAAAAATATTTAAAAAAATTTTTTAACACACAAGCAGATTATATATAAAAATATTTTTAATAAAAACATTTTTGACCCATCAACATAAGTCTGTTTCAATTCAGAAATCAAGCTGGTAGAAACAGGGTCATTGTGTAAGATAAATATTTCTAAAACCAAAAGAAGACTCTCGACTGGCTTCAGCAAGTTCCCAAACTCTTCCAGGAAAGGACCCTATAGGCCACACTTACTCCCAAGTTCCTGGCCTTCCCTCATATTCTTTTACCTTAGCTATCTACCCAGCACCTTCTGTTCCATATTCTCCTGTACTTCCTTGTAGACCAGAGCCTTATCCATTCACTCAGTTCCTGGCTCCCATGTCATTTGTTGATTCAACAAACATTCACTGACCACTTTATTTTTATATAAAGATATAAAAATGAAGAGACCCAGTTTCTGACCTCTGGAGCTCACAAACTAGTGAAGGCAAAAGATCCTCAAAAAAGACCAATTATTAAACCTTGGGGGTCAGTATACTTTTTCTGTAAAGGGCCAAACAGTATAAATTATAATAATATATATGATATTAATACTATAATCATATATAATATATATCATAATATTCTCAGCTTTGCAGGTCTCTGTGGCAGCTACTCTACTCTGCCACTGTAGCACGAAAGTAGCCATTGACATTATGTAAATGAATGAGAGTGGCTGTGTTCCAATAAAATTTATTTTTACAAAAACAGGCAGTGGGCCAGATTTGGCCTGTGTGCTGTGATGTGCTAACTCGTGGTATACAACACACTAGAGAGAGCATTCCCTGGAGCTGAGAAAGCTTGAGAAAAAAACCTGCCAGACTGCTTGCCCCTCCACAGGGAATGGCCATCAAACGTTATTTGGATAGCCACACTGATCTATAAGAATTCTTCTTGAAATTGGTGTAGCAGTAATGAATTTTTCTCCTAAAAGTCACTGAATTGGTTTCTTGAAAATGGTAGTTCTCAACTATGGTGTTGATATAGACAATGCTGTTGCATATATTGCAATTAATTTATTATCACAGTAGAGTTACTGGTTAATATAGTACTGGTTTTCAAATTTTTTCCTAAACACTTATAAAAGGGTAGATTAGGGGTGGGGAATCTGTGAGGTAGATCAATCTTATCCCTAAAGCATCCCTGTGGAAGTATAATTAGCCTGGAACTGTCCACAACTCTGGGTGTGCCTGCAGAAATGAAGGGGGCTTGTATACCATCAGCCTTGTAGGTTTGCATTAGAAGGAGCCTTAAAGACCACTCAATCCAGTCTTTTCCATCTGAAGATAACAAACCCACTCTCTAACAACTCAAACATGTCAGGTTTAGATCAGTCACAGTCTTATTAATATTCATCAAAACATATGAAGTCAAACAAAAGGAAACACAGAAAATAGCCAAGGACAAGAAGTGAAATAAGGCATCCTACAACCAAGCTGGATAATTTGCTTAGACAGGTACCTTTCCTTTTAACCTTCCAGTGTTGCTCATCACAGAAAAATTTGAAAATGTATGAAAGTAAAAAGAAAAAAACAAATGCCCAATACTATTAAGGGGTAATAACTATTGTTAACATTTTGGTTCCTTTTCCTTCAAATCCCTTTCCTATGTATATGAGGGAAAAAATTGCTTTTAATTAAACTGCTTTCTCCTTTCTTCATGAAACATTATGACATAAGTACTCTGCCATGTTCTTTAACATGGCTCAAAAGCATCATTTTGTAATGCCTGTATTAAAAGTCCATCAAATGGGCCAGATACAGTGGCTCAGGCCTGTTATCTTATCACTCTGGGAGGCTGAGGCTGGAGGATTCCTTGAGCTCAGCAGTTCGAGACTGGCCTGAACAATAAAGAGACCCCATCTCTATTAAAAATAGAAAAATTAGCTGGGTACAGTGGCATGTGCTTATAGTCCAGCTACTTGGGAGGCTGAAGCAGAAGGATTGTTTGAGCCCAGGAATTTGAGGTTGCAGTGAGCTATGATCACACCACAACACTCTAGCTGGGGTGACAAAGTGAGACTCTGTCTCAAAAAAAAAAAAAGTCCATTAAATGGATGAATCATAATTTATTTAAATTTCTCCCATTGTTGGATATTTAGGTCATCCCCTTATTTTTAATATCACATTAAAAGTTGAAAATAATCCATAGAAGCTTACAAAACTACTTAAATATAATATATTCTATTTATTTATTTGACAGCAAGTAGTTCTCCAAAACAGACTAACACCTGGGGCCCTGTAGGTCAAGGCAGAGTACAGATTAAAGAGGTGTATTTCCCAAGCACAGCCACAGGGACACTGTACCCACGTCATAAGCCGCAGTTTACTGGAAAACTGGCCATCTGGGTCCTTGAACTTCTCTACTACAAGTAGATCAGGCAGTAGAGTCAATCAACATCACAACTGGGATGGTGTCACAAGATTGAGCCTTGACTGCTCTCTCTGCAACAACCAACAGAGGAAAACTGATTTAGCTTGACTGCTATTATTAAAATTGTTTAGGGCTGGTACAGTGACTTAAGCCTATAATCCCTACGCTTTGGGAGGCCAAAGTGGGAGGATTACTTGAGGCTGGGAGTTCAAGACCAGCCTGTCAACATAGTGAAAACTTGTCTATACAAAAAAATTAAAAATCAGCTGGGCATGGTGGCTACCTTCTGTAGTCCCAGCTACTCAGGAGGCTGAGGCAGGAAGATCACTTGAGTCTAGGAGTTTGAGGTTACAGGGAGCTATAATTGCACTACTGCACTTTAGCCTGGGCAACAAAGCAAGACCCTGTTGTCAAAAAAAAAAAAAAAAATTGTGTAGGAGAAAGGATGCTAAGTAGCTTGTAGCAGATGTTTCATGTATAGCATTTACTGAATTTGTGGGATATTCCTTTTGAAATAGAAGGTCACCTAATTGGTCTTTCTCCCATGGGCATCTGGAGGAGGGTTCTCTGCTGAGTGTTTGCTCTGCAGAGCACAATGGGCAGAATGTCCTAATAGATGTGGATGCCAGCCAAGCAATAGCAACAGTATGCTTTCAAAAGTAGCCTAGGGGCTATGAAAGAAACCTCTAGAGCAAGAGTCCTCAAACTTTTTAAACAGGGGGCCAGTTCACTGTCCCTCAGACCATTGAAGGCCACTGGAGAGTGCAGTGCACATTCCACACATGCGCGCACTGTGGGCCTGGGACGAGTTGGCTGCTAAGCAGGACAGGCAGTGGCGGCAAAAACACCCGGCGGGCTAGATAAATGTCCTCGGTGGGCTGCATGTGGCCCACGGGCCATAGTTTAAGGACGCCTGCTCTAGTGCTTATAGCAGAACCCAAATATATTTCCTTTAATCTAGCTACCAATCAGAAAATCAAGACAAATTAATAATCTAGTTCATATAATTTATAATGCTGGATATCTTCCCTCCTAGAATAAACTCTCTGCCTTTAAGAAAGCCAAAGGAAAAGGAATATAAGATAATTTACTGGAGGGGGTGAGTTAACAATTGCCCTCTTGAGTTACTTACACATAAAAAGAAAGGCTCCAGTTCAGATTTTGTCTTCCAAATTAAAGATCTGAGGTGAAAAGAATACATTTGTGTTTGCCTAACATAAGTCATATAAAATACACCAAACTTAAGGCTGAGCCAGTCAATGTAATATAACAATGTTATTCTTTTAATTAAAAGTGAGAAGGGCCAGGTGTGGTGGCTCACTCCTGTAATCCTAGCACTCTGAGAGGCCAAGGCGGGAGGATGGCTCAAGGTCAGGAGTTCAAAACCAGCCTGAGCAAGAGCGAGACCCTGTCTCTACTAAAAATAGAAAGAAATTGATTGGCCAACTAAAAATAAATAGAAAAAATTAGCCGGGCATGGTGGCATATGCTTGTAGTCCCAGCTACTCCAGAGGCTGAGGCAAAAGGATTGCTTAAGCCCAGGAGTCTGAGGTTGCTGTGAGCTAGGCTGATGCCATGGCACTCTAGCCTAGGCAACAAAGTGAGACTCTGTCTCAAAAATAAACAAATACATACATACATACATACATAAAAAGTGAGAAAATTTCTAATTAAAATCCATGTCTATGATATAGCACATCTTATATTTTCCTGGTTAGAGCTGGAACCCATACTACTAAGTGAAGTATCCCAAGAATGGAAAAACAAGCACCAGATATATTCTCCAGCAAACTGGTATTAACTGAGTAGCACCTAAGTGGACACATAGGTACTACAGTAATAGGGTATTGGGCAGGTGGGAGGGGGGAGGGGGGCGGGTATATACATACATAATGAGTGAGATGTGCACCATCTGGGGGATGGTCATGATGGAGACTCAGACTTTTGGGGGGAGGGGGGAAATGGGCATTTATTGAAACCTTAAAATCTGTACCCCCATAATATGCCGAAATAAAAAAAAATAATAAAATAAATAAAATAAAATAAAAAAAATCCATGTCTAACACTGTGTTTGTCTATGGAATTTTTAGAAAGAGATTACTTTTCAAACCTAACTCTCCCAGAGTTATCTAGAAATAATTCATATTCTAAGTATAGAAAAACAAACAAAAAACCAAGCACAAGGTAGTAAGGACAACATTCTCAACACCCCCCCCCATCTGTATCTGTTTGACAACTAAAGAGATTTGCATGAACAGGCACAAAATCTTTCTGTGTTTATGCCAAAAGAACTTTGGATATATAAACAGAAAAGAACAAGGACTAAGAAGTACCTTTCAATACTACTAAAGAATCAAGTTACACATAAATTTGTCACATGTGGAAAGTAATCACTGTCTGTCACACCTTATGTAGAACACTGGAAAGAGCTTAAGTCAATGCTTCAAGACAATTAACACACGGTGGCCAACCCACATAAAACAAGCACCAAAATGTCACTGGTCACAGTATCTGATCACAAATAACTCCTACAGGCCCATATGGGAGTGTTTGTTTTTCAAAAGTATGGCAAGTTTATTAGAAAATGTTGGTAAGAACACAGCATGCACACTTACTTACCTTACCAGAGCATCTGGTTTGCTTAGCTGGTTATTAGGAATACAGTTTTCCATTAAGTCCTTGTGTGTACTTGGGCTCTTGCTAGTGCATTTCTGCTTCTTCTCATTCTTACTAGATGAGGAAGGAATGCTCCCATTTGTGGCGCTGTGACTTCGAGGGGAGGAGTTCACAACTCCACTGGCATTTTTGTAATTTTTTGAGGAAGCAGTGCATGAGTCCTCTTTCAAGAGATTTTCTGTACTTCCCACAAGATCATTATTTAATCTTTTACTATTGATATGGTTTTCCATATACTCAATTTCTTGTATTTTAGAGTCTACAGGTTGTAGAATATTGTTGTTATTTATTCCAAGGTTGTGTTTTTTGGCATCCTTGTCCTTTTCTTTCCCTTTTTCTCGGTATTCTATCTCTGGCAAAGTTGTGGAGAGTTTTTTGTTGGCTGGGATACCTCCGTTGTGGTGTATAAGGATCGAGGAATCCATATCAGGTAATCCTTTGGCTGCTACAATACCAAAAACAAACCAACAAACAAAAAAAACCACACCGGAATATTTAGTTTTTCAAAAACAGAACAGATTAATTCAATAAATTACTACCTACACTTAGAAGTTCACTACATTAATTTGCAAACTCATTTAGAAGCTGTAATTACAGCACATCATGCTAACTTCAAGAAGCAAATCCAAATACATTTGAGAGGCTGCCCATTTAGAAAATTACCATCAATTATGAACATCAAGCCATTGAAGGTTTGGCCTTAAAAATAAGATCAGGATTTTATAATTAAGTCACACTTTATGTCAGTCAAATCAAACTTATTTATCACTGGGGTCAGAGGACAAAAGTAGATCCTAAGAAGCCATATTTTAAATAATGGATTAAACAAACTGCTAATTTTACTGAAAAGAAAAAGGTTAAGTGAAACAAAAGAAGAGGAATGATTTTAGGGTATTCTTTTTCTTGACTCTAGTGTTGAGGTAGTCTCTTTTATTTACCAGACTACTCATAAAGAATTGTCTGTGGCCGGGCGCGGTGGCTCACGCCTGTAATCCTAGCACTCTGGGAGGCCGAGGCGGGCGGATTGCTCAAGGTCAGGAGTTCAAAACCAGCCTGAGCGAGACCTCGTCTCTACCATAAAAATAGAAAGAAATTAATTGGCCAACTAATATATATAACATAAAAATTAGCCGGGCATGGTGGCTCGTGCCTGTAGTCCCAGCTACTCGGGAGGCTGAGGCAGGAGAATCGCTTGAGCCCAGGAGTTTGAGGTTGCTGTGAGCTAGGCTGACGCCACGGCACTCACTCTAGCCTAGGCAAGAAAGCAAGACTCTGTCTCAAAAAAAAAAAAAAAAAAAAAAGAATTGTCTGTATCAGGTCTATACATTCCAATTTGTTAAAGTCTACTAGAAGAGAGATTTTTGAACTATCTCAGGGAAAAATATTTGACATACATTAACTAAAAACATGACCTCAAACCTTTAACTTACACACCAAAGAAAACTGGATTGCTGTCAATTTATCTATTTCTATTGGTTAAATGCCCATGAGAGAGGTCCTATCAGAAATAGTTCAATTTAAAATCTACATTACATTATACACACCACTTAGATTAACATATCCATCTTTGCTCTATTTAGAAGAATTTCAACTTATAAAACTCAATTCTACATGCCCACATCTCTTTCTTGCTTATACTTTGGTTCTTGGCTTGCTTCAATTACAAATTCACATAGTTACATACTATTTTATTGCTGAGAATAAATATTATAACAATCACAATATTAAAATATAAAATAAGATATAAAATATTTTTTAAATATTTTATATTTATATTTATTTAAAAATATTTCATTAAATATTTAAAATATTTTTATTTTTATAAAGTAAACCTATTTAAAAGCACAGTCTTCAGAGAGTAGGTAAAAAACATCATTCATATTCTGTATTTCATGGCCAAACAAAACAATGGCCTTGAGGAAAAACACCAAAAACCAGAAAAATCTAAAATTCTAGCTATTTTTATAAAAAAGAAAATTCTACTGAGAGACAAAATAACTAGCCTATTGAACCAACAGCTTTAGGGTAAAGACCTACCTTCCTCGGCCTCTTTTTCTTGCTTCTGTAGCATCTGTTGCTCTGGAGGGAGGGCTTGTTGAAGAAGCTGCATGTAAAATTCGTTCTCTTTTTGCACTTCTTTTTGCTTCCTTAACCGCATTTTGTAGCTTACATAACTTTTGAAGCCAAAGCCCAAAGTTACCACAGGGTATCCAATACTAGAAAGAAAACAATCCAGCCAGTAATTGCAAATTTAAAACAACACATGCATCAAGCACATGAAGATACTTATGACTAAGAATTAAAAAATAAATTCTAGTTGATGATGGTAGCTGTTAGTAGCATTCAGAAAACTCATAAATAAAATGTCTGCTGTGGAAATCAGAGGCAGGTGGCACATAGAACAAACCTGTAGGGAACAGGACTGCTAGAACATAAGAGGACACTTCCCATCAGACTTTAGCATTCTTCAAACTAATTAAAGGAGTCACCACAGTGACTGTCAGACACAGTGGCTAATGTCTTTGAAAAAACATTGATCTGCCTTATGAATTAAAAATCAAAAGGATGTCATTTAGTTTTTAATACTAGAAGGCAGGGTCAAATTCAGGTGACTACTTAAACTTAATCTTCTTGCTGCCTAAAGGGTACTGTCACCAGCTAGTCCCCGAAAATTAGTCCAAAACAACATACATAAATTCAAGAATCATTTAAATAAGTATCTGATATTATCAGTGCAAACTTTTAGTTTGTATCACTAAATTAAACCAGCTGTACTTAGAACTCCGATATCTGGAATAGAAAGAAGATTTTCATTCAACTCATCAGGCTGCCTAATATCATTTCAAAGCTTTTACAAACACTGTCAAGTCCATATTAAGTTTCACTAACACTAAAACATATCAATTTATAATTAGTTTAAATGTAGTCTCATTAGAAATTTAAAATGACAAGTTTTATTGACCAAGTTCATTTAATTTACTTATTTGTGAAAAGATTAAAATACTGGAAATGGTATTTTTTTAGTTGATTACTGTTTATTTTGGGTTTTGCCATAAATATTAGCAAAAATTGGTGTGTTTAGGAGAAATATACATTAGGTAGTAAGTTCCACAACAGATATAAACATGAATCAAGGTCATTTTCAAAAATGCTTTATGGTTAAGGTTAAATGAATAATATCTTAATATTCATTTACATTTCATAAGGAGAAATAATATTCCCTTAAAAATTATTAATAATATTCTCTTACTTTTATAAATAAGTTAAGGAAATGTTAAGCTCTTTTAAGCTTCATGAAATAGCCATATATTTCATCAAGACATTTTGGAATCATTATCTGATTAGAATAAAACAGCTAACATTCATCAAACACCTATGCACTTGGCATTAAGTTAAACCCTTCACATATATCACCTCATTTCCTCTTTCCTATGACCTTATGAGACAGGTAAGAAGACCAATGCTTAAAGACAGTGACATGCCCAAGGCAACACAGCTAGTAGGGGACAGAGCTGGGATTCACTCTTCTGCCAGAAAATAGGGCTCATGCTCTTTATTATCAAGCTGTACTGCTTTCTGGGTTCATATAAAATCTTGAAGAATAAATTTACAGTTAAACTTAATATTTTACATTGAAAAGATTATAGATTAAGAATATATATAATACTATTAAAAGACTAGACTTCTCCACTATGCAATTCAGCCATGTAACAAAAAAACCACTTAATACTCCTTAAATTTATTTAAATAAAATAAAGAAAAAAATAAAAATAACTAAAAGTAAAATACATATAATACTTACCAGTGAGCAGCAAATGGACGACAAAGGTCTACATGAAAATTTTTGAGATCTTTAAATCTAATGGCTGCTTCAATATAAACAAAGAGTATCCAGAGGGACACCGTAGGCAAACATACTCCCCTCTCTGTGAGAAAGCAGCAGAGAGACAAGCATCAACGACACATTAACTAACATAACAGATGGGTTTTGAGAGACTGATTCAACTACAGTAACTTTCATTAAGACTTTCCACTGATCAAAATTAATAAGCAAATCACTCTAATTGAAAGCTTTTATATAACAAACAATTCCATAGAATCGCCGACAAAAATAAAAGACAAACATCCTGGCAAAAAAATTTATAATATATGTAAAACAAAGGATTCATAGCCCCGATACACAAAGAGCTCCTACAAATCAAGCACATTACAGAATAAATAGACAAAATTAGACAAAATACCTATATTCTACATCTATTTAAAACTACATTTAAAGTTGTTTTTTTGTTTTTTTTTTAAGACAGAGTCTTGCTGTGTTGTCTGGGCCAGAGTGCAGTGGTGTCACATCACGGCTCACTGCAACCTCAAACTCCCAGGCTCAAACAATTTTCCTGCCTCAGCCTCCTGAGTAGCTGGGGCTACAGGCACATGCCACTATGCCCAGATAGTTTTTTTTATCTTTTGTAGAGACAGCGGCTCACTCTTACAGAAGATGGTCTCAAACTCCTGGACTCAAGCAATCTTCTCACCTTGGCCTGCCAGAGTGCTAGGATTACAAGTGTGAGCCATCACGTCCAGCCTTGAAATCATTTTTGAACAAGTATAATGATCATGTTGTACATATAAGGTTTGTATCCAGGATTTTCCCCCTCTTAACAGCAAGGACAAAAAGTTTAGGATATAATATTATCACTTTTTTGTGGTCATACATAATTTTATCAACCATTTCTAGTATTGTTAAAAAAGAATTTAAAATTTTAACAACTGGAAGAAAAATTAGCCCCAAGTTATATATAAATTGCATTCATATGTCTTGGGCCCAATAAGAGCACATAGTTTTGTTGTTTTGTTTGTTTAAGCACTGATCATTCCAAATTAAAACATATTTCACAACTTGGCTATTCTAACAGGCATTTCTGAGCCTAGGGCTAAAGAGAGGCCAGTATCATGTTATGACACTAGTTTACACTGTTGTCCTGTAGATCACCTACTGAACTGGTTCTCAAAAGGTTCTATTAATAATTATATGGTTAGTTCCTTTTACATTACTAAGACATTATTGAAGAAATTTAGGAAATCACCATAGCTCATCAGAGAACAGCGTATTTGAGCTGGAAGGCTCCCTTAGACATTATCTAGATTACTGTACCTTTTTGTGACAGAGAAGAAATTGAGATCTAAAGAGAGTGACAAGTACAAATGGCAACTCACTCAAAACTGAGGCCCAGGACAAGGAAATACAAGTAAAAACTAGTGTGAAGAAAAATTACTTTAATTAGAAGAAAGCAGACTAAGAATCTTCATGGTAGCTTATAAATCAAGTTAGATACGAAAGAGTGGTAAATACAGAGAAAACCTTGCTCACAGTGGTTACTTTAAAAACAGAGTTCAATCATGTCTTCTACACAGCCAACATCATCCTCTTAGCAGCTTTAAGAAGAGGATGAATGTTGCTCCAGAAAGCTTTTATTATTTGGTGCTCCCTCAGTGGTCAAAATCCTACAGGTTGCAGCTGGCCCGAGAATTAAGTTTCATGCAGCTTTGCAGACAGGTGTGACTATGAGAGCCAATCCTCAAATCCCAGTGCATACTACACTCAGGCTTTCACAGTGAGCTGGAGCTGTCAAAATATCTCATCACATCTTAGTTTGAAGTAACAGAAGCATAATTCTAAAAAGAAGGGAGTTCTACTCTAGTCAGAACACACAAGAAATAATAGTACATAGAATCACAAAGAACTGGGGAGACCAGAATGGTGAAAGTGCTTAAAATGCCACACTAGGAAAAGCTGACAAAACCAGAGATGGTTTTGCCTAAATAAAAGAAGACTTAAGAAGATATGACAGTGTCTTCAAATCTCCAAAGAAATGTTAACATGGAAGATCACACTGCATTATGGCTCTAATGCAGAAGTTCATGTCTGGGCTTGACGGGATGGTATGTAGGCCCCTTGAAATTTTAAAGAAAAGTTTGTATATTCCTATATATTTTGGGGAGAAAAGCCTCTTTAGATCCTCTAAGGAATCAGCAAGCCCCCAAACAATTAAAATATACTGGGTCAAAAGTATAAGCAGGAAAATTTTTACTTAGTATGAGGAAGAACTTTCTTTGACAGCTGCCTCCAAGTGGAACAGGGTGCCAGGAACAGTAAGTAAGTTCCTTGTCACTACAGTTTTTCAATCAGAGGTAAAACCACCATGTGCCAGGGATGCTGTGGGGGATTCTTGTGCCAAATTAAGGGTACATCTAAATTCCTTTCCATGCTGAAACTCCTTGAACATATTTCTTATCTGGCACATGTCTGTCTTCAAGTATACCTAAATAGAAATCAATTCAACTTTTTTAAAAAAATGGCTATCTTCATAGTGAGAGTTGGCAACTGAAATGCCTACAATTGAGATATCAAATCACAAACGGTTGAACTTTGGATTCAAATAATGAAAAAAGGATAAAATATATTTTTAAAGGTATATTACAATCTATTAGGAAAAGGTAACCTTAAAACATCCACATTAAACTCTACTCTAAATATTAATAATTTGTTCAAAGAAATCACATTTTAAAAATTTGAATATAAGATTTCTATCCATTTAAGAAATCATTAAGACTTACCTGTGTGCCATACATACTGAACCCATACATATGTGCTAGCAGCAAAGAAAAGCCATTGTATGGGGATGAACAGCAGACATATTATATTTGATGTGAATGCTACACAAACAAAAAATACGGAGAAGGCCTAAAGGAAAAAACAAAACAAAATAAAAAACGCATCTTAGAACTTGTTGTTTTCAAACACAGGTTGTTAAAAGCATGTTGGACAAAATCATGCTAAGTGATCACTTGATAACTACAGAGCAAGTTAACAACAGGAAATTTTAAACCTTTAAAATTAACCATATAAAAAAGTAGTGGTTAACATTAAAAAGGAATACTATTTAATTTTTTTTTGAGACAGAGTCTCACTTTGTTGCCCAGGCTAGAGTAAGTGCCGTGACATCAGCCTAGCTCACAGAAACCTCAATCTCCTGGGCTCAAGTGATCCTAATGCCTTAGCCTCCCGAGTAGCTGGGACTACAGACATGCGTCACTATGCCTGGCTAATTTTTTGTATATATATATTTTAGTTGGTCAATTTGTATATATATAATTAGTTGGTCAAATTATATATAATTTAGTTGGTCAATTTTAGTTGGTCTATTTTTAGAGATGAGGTCTCACTCAGGCTGGTTTCTAACTCCCAACCTCGAGCAATCCGCCCGCCTCGGCCTCCTAGAGTGCTAGGATTACAGGCGTGAGCCACCACGCCCAGCCCAAAAAGTAATACTATTGATGGTTCCCAAATCATGAAGAAGAACTGAACCAGAGGTTGGACCACAGTGAATTAATTTGGATTCCACAGGTGAGTCACCTAAGAGAACTAGAATTTTAACAAAGAAAAGCCTCCCCTCTCCTCACAAAACATTCCTAAAGAATCTCATTCTTAAAGGATAGTACTGTTGGAACACAGATGAACCATAATATTAGTAAGAAATGTTGATGCTAATAATTTTAATAATGCAGCCTTCCTCTGGATACCACTACCTATTACTATTAGGATGTGAGTTTGAAACCATCTTTTTGAAGCATATTTGCTCTGACCAAAGCACCATGCCTGGTGGAAGAATTATAATTTTAAGACATGGCCATGAAACACAATATAAATAACACATGAACCAAGGAAACAAGCCCAGGCCTATGCCCTTGTTCTATCCTAGTAGTTCTCAAAATGTGGTCTGGGGATTTCTGGGCGTGTCTCTGAGTTACTTTCAGTAGGTCTTTTTTTTTTTTTTTTTAATAATAATACTAAGATGTTATCTGCCTTTTTCACACTGATTCACTCATGAGTATGGTAGAATTTTCTGTAAGTTACATGACATGTGATATTGCAGTAGACCGAATTCAGAAGCAGATAATGAGAATCTAGCTGTCTTCTGTTGAGCCAGACATTAAAGAGATTTGTAGAAATGAAGCTACTCTTCTCTTTTTTTGTTTTGGAAAATATGGCTATTTTTCATTTAAAAATGTAATTTGTATGAACTTATAATGGGCTTATTACTGTTATGTATATTAATAAGTATGTATTTAAAATTTTTCCCAGTTTTAATTTCTAACATAGTAAATACGAATAGATTTCCTATTAACAAAAGCTCTTTGGAGTCCTCAATAGTTTTTAAGAGTATAAAGGGCCCCTGAGAGCAAAAAGTTTGAGAACCACTACTCTATCCAATCACTAACATAGTGACAGAGAAACACTTCAGAGCAGGACTGGGCAATCCTTGCTTCCTCTACTACTCTGTCTCTTATTGAGGTCCTCCTCTCATCCCTCTTGTTTTCCAAGGAATAAGAGAGGAGGAGAAAATACAATGATTTGATCAGTGGGTTTAGACAAAATAGCCTTAGAGTTCAGTTTCAGTCCATAGATCCTACTGGTTCATCCCCATATAGTCACCTAAATATTGCTAATAACATCTACTTTAAACAGTTCATTTATCCCAGCTACTGAAGATTTCTTAGAAGGCCAATTAAATCTCTCACACATGGAAAGCATGTATTAGTAAACATACCAGTCCCTGGTATCTGAAGGAATCATAGACGCTTCTGATGAAAAGCCAGAATGGCCACAGGTACTCAAATCTGAACTCCAGGACAAAATCTGCTAGGAGGACAAGTGCCCATACTACCAGGAATTTCAGGTATAAAAATGTACTGCAAAACATAAAAATAAAGAATTTAAGATCATTTATCAAGAACTAGAAATAGAAAATACATTGTTTCTGTTTTAACAAGACAAAACAAAAAACCAACCCTTCATATACCATGAAAACAAACAGAGACAGATGCTGCTGTCACCCCATCTGAATTCTAAAAGCTCTGGTTTCATTCTAAGCCCCACAACTATCATGATAAGATGATGGCCAAAAGTGCTTAATTCCATTTAAGACTGAAAAAAACATTTAAATCTCACCACTATTTTAAAAATGTGCTAAGTGTCTGACTTCAAAATACTGCAACACTCTCAAAATTACAGCTTTCAAGCTGTTCTTCATTAGAAGAAAATGTCACAGTTGAAAGGCTTCAAATTTGCTGTTTTCCCACCCCTCTACATCTGTTTGAAGAGTCATTCAAATTCTTGATGCGCAACTCTACATGCTTGAAGCATTCTGTCCTTTTCCCCCTTTCTTGTCTTGCCTCTCTATATAGTATTCATCTGCATTAACCAAACAAAAACCAAATGACTTCCCTAAATAGATAGAAACTAACTTAGGGAGATGCTAATCATTACCAAAGGCTGTGCAAGCACAAAAATGTACATTAAAGAAAAAACACTTATGCATCCAAGCTTCTTTCTAGCTGAGATGTAAATGTATGTTCCCAATTCCCTCTGGACTTACATTAAACGGCCAGTGAGGACACATATGTAACCACTGCAGTAGCTCAAAACAAGGTAAGGACATAGATAAAAAGCTATTTTTCATATAATCTAAAAGTCCATTTTCTAGTTCACTAGTTGAATAATGGATAATAGAAGCCTTTAGATTCTACCTATTAATAAGCCTCTATTTCTATGTCTCTAGACACAGAAATCTGGCCAATTCTGTAGCAGGTCAAATTTTGGTATTAAAAAAGGTTTTCTAAGATATACAGATCGGAAATAACCTAAAATTCACTTTGACTTGGTCTTGCATGTTGTTTTGCAATACAAATATTCCAATATTGATGTGATCAAATTAGCCATTTGAATAAACGCCAACAACAAAATCAAGATTTTGAATAAATATTATAATTTTGAAATATATTTCAGTAAGATACAAAAAGACACATATACTTGGAGGAAAATAAAAGCAGGATCCAGCACTGAGGATTCTCTCTGTGCCTTTTTAAACTATATAAGAGATGTTAAGAACAGTCACATTTGACCCTCAATTATACAGTATTCATAATGACACATAATTTGTAATCTAGGGGTCAATTTTTAAAGTTAATTCTTACAACTTCTTTGAGTTTGATAATAAGATTCTATTAAGAGGTTTGCTATAAAATCAAGGAACTCAAAGCAAACCACAAAAGACTGTCTTGAATCCTAAGTCCTGTTAATGGACCTAATGAAACCTGTTAGTTTCATTTTATTAGAGTCCTGTTGGGCCAGATAAAGACAGGGCCCTCAGTCTCATTCTCACTTGTTAAATCCAAAACCACCCAGTGGAGAGCAATGCATATTTTATTAGAAAGAACTGAGTCATGCAGGTATTCAGGAGCACAAATCTAGTTGGAAACTAGATTTTCCAAGGTGCTTTACTTTAAGACTAAAAGGTTTTTCCCTTGTGTCCAGAAACTATTTCCAGGTTTTAAAAAAGGAATAGCAGCTTCTTGGCCACAGTTTTAAGTAATTTAAAAAATGGCACAGCCGGTGTGGTGATGCACATGAGTAGTCCCAGCTATTTGGGAGGCTGAGGCAGAAAGATCACTTGAGCCCAGGAGTTCAAGTCCAGCCAGGGCAACATAATGAGACCTCCACTCTTAAAAAACAAACAAACAAAGGGATGGAAACGTATTTATTATCCTGATTAATCCTTTTTCCCTTGGGGCTGTCTCTGGAATGTAGCTGAATGAGACATGATGGGTACTTCATCAGGTCTAGTCATTACCATTCCCCTAGCGAATGAAAAGTACTACCTACCAACTGCTCTCTGCCCTAAATGCCCCCAGGGAGTAGGAGGATCCCAGAGTGGCTGTCAACATTTCACTATTTAGATAGCATTATCCAAGGAACAGCAGCCTGTTGAATATATAGTTTTAAATAACTCAATTATTTAAACCTAAGGCAGTACAGAAATGATCATCTTTGCTAGTGATTATTCTTTTTCAATTCTGTACCTCTAAGGGGAGGTTCCTTTTTATACATTTCATTTCTTTTCAAGCAACTGCTTTCATACCTTTGATGTTCCTTGACACCCAATTCTTACTGAGTCACAGTTTAGAAGTACAAATATCTAAGGAAACTTGCTCTTTTCACAAACATATGCCATACCCTCAACTTTCCTCAGGCTCCCCTTTCAGGCTGGTCTGCCACATCAAGAGACAATGTAATTAACAAAACTGATTTTCTCTAGGACTAATCTTGAATTCTGTTGAATCATTTTAGTCTCACAGAGTTTTAGAAAGTTTAAGACAGCTGTCTGATTCAGCACTTAGCCCTCTATATCAGTAAATCATGATTTACATGTCCTTCTCTAGGTACATGTACAAAAGTTAAAAGACAAGTAATCTAAAATGACTGCTCATAAGTATAGAAACCGTAACAAATTCCTCTCTTTCCATATTCTGAAGGTCATGAGATTTTGCCAAATCCAAAGAGATGATATTTCAAAGGGGAAGAAAATTAGACAGGGATTTAAGCCACAACAGCATTCTAAAATATTACTTTTTAACCATAAAGAAAATATGATTAAATATAAAATACTTTTATACACACAGTTCATTATATGACTCACGGTTAATTTGATAGTACTTTGATTCTTTGATCCAAATAAATTTGTTAATAACTATAAAATACTGTATCTTGAACAAAATTTTAAAGCATAGTTGCAACAAAAAGATATTTTCCGAAATAATATACTGAAACAAGGGCAGACAATAACATCTTTCAAGGGTCTTGTAAGTTTCCATTCTGGGTGCCAGTGAAATAAAGGAAAGGCATATGCAATTATTAGGCTTAGTGGTTGTTTCAAAGTAGATATTAACTATAAGATTTTGTCCCCTTATTCTACTTTACACTTGGCATTTACAACCATTTTTTACCTGAATCCATTTAGCAATACTCTCCTATCTGTGGATTAATAATCTATGATGAATGAGAAGGAGTACTGAACATTCTTCTTTTCCCAAGTAAAGTGCACCTTCTCTCCAGTTATCTTTAGCTGCTTGTCACCTAGATCATTTTCTGTAGCCCACATAATTACCACAGGTGGCCATCAATACTCAGTAACTGACCTTTTCCCTAGGCAGACTAATGGCCATTTAAGTTCACTTGGTCCTCATCACAGAAATGAGTCTGTGGAATATTTCACTGGCTGTGCTAGTAGCCATCTATCTCAATCCTAGCTTTTTTGTCCTCTTGGTAATGGCAACTGCAAATCCCCCCTTTAGCATTCAGTATGGGACATGATACTTCCTACACCAAATTGCTTTGTCTTCTCTGTTATTCATTACCTCTCACTACTGGACATCACTTCTAGAATATTTGTCTAGTCCTTTATCTGGCTTGTACTCCTGCTAAAGTCTCACACTGGTCATTTGTAATTACAGACGTGTTAATCAAAACACTGGTCTATGGACTGGCAGCATCAGCATCATACATGAGGTTTTTAGAAAAGTAGAATTTCAGGGCCCAGACCCATTTAATCTAAGCCTACATTTTAACCAGAGCCCTAGGCCATTTGTGTGTACATTCAGATTTGAGAAGCACTGTTCCACAGTATAAACTTCACATTGTTACAGAGCTTCAACTGAATTCCAAGATGTCTCAGAAAGAAGATAAAGCTCTAATCAGATAATCAGTACTTATCTCCAAATTGTTGACTATGCGCCCCTCAACTAGACACAAACTGTTCAGGGTCAGTTCTTCCATTTTCCTACATTTCTTTCTGAGTCACAGACAAGATCGCTATCTAAGTATAATTAAAACCAAATGAAGCCCTCCCATTGCTACTCATCCTTCAGCACACAGTGTGAGCACTGCTTCCTCAAAAAAGCCTCTCTGACCCAAAGTAAAGACTAGAACCCCAATACATGTTTGCATAGCATCCTGTACTATAAGAACATTTAATCTCAATTATAATTTAAAAGCGTTTTGTGTGATTAGCTGTTTAGATGTAAAGTCCACAAGAACAAAGTCCATTGTGTTCCCCACTTTATCTCCTCAGTGCCCAGCACAGCACCTTGCACACTGCATCATGAATTAATTTTGTAATTAACTTAATTTAAAAATTTTCCAGCAAATATTTGTTGAATGAATGATCTGTAATGCAGAAGAGTGTTAAGGAGTGACAGTAGGGCTTTTACCAAAGTACACACTTAGAATAAAGATGGAGAGATAACACACAGATGACTGGGAAAGGTGTCTGAACAAAGCAACATTGACAAAGGTAACAAATACAGCTTCTGCCTGAAGGTTTACCATGTGCCTGCTCCCAATTTGTTCTGAATGTCCTTCAGTAGGAAGAAACTAATATAATTAGCCTTGTTCTGGGTGCCAAACTATTGCTCCATTTGGCCTACCTGCCACTGGCTTTGACTATAGCGGTGGTTCTCAAAGTGTCTTCTATTAAGTGAGACATTAAAGAGATATGCAAAAAGGTAAAACCACACCAGTCTTCTCAGGAGTTCATTATTGTTATTTTTAAATGAACTAATAAATAATTTAAATTTTTCTCAATTTTAATTTCTAATACTGTAAATATTGATAAACATAATCCATATAAACCAAAGCTCTTTGAGGTTCTCAATCATTTTTAAGAATGTAAAGAAGACCTGAGACAAAACAATTTGAGAAATGCTGGAATGCAAAAAATTGTGCATGAGCCTCAAGATAAAATAGATGAGAACCACTGCTGTGTTCTGCAAGCACACCTTTGTGTAAAAACCATAAAAGCAGAACAGAATGAGAAGATCCTAGCTGTTCCACATTTCTCTTTTCTATTCTAGGTCTCCTGCAGGCTGCAAAGGGAACCTTTCTGGAATTAATCACACAGGCACGCACACACACAAACTCACAAACATATACATACACAGCCACTGCAATGACAAATCTAACAGTCTGAAACATGCCCAATTTAAAAGCAAAAAATTTACCTAGAATGGGAATCACTAAAAAAGATTTTAAGAATTTTGTGGTATACCATTTTTATACCTTTTTATAAAGAACTTATATAGAGATATCAAGGACAGGTATCATAACCTAATGCATGTGGAGCGTTTAGAGTTTTAGAATTTCTGCTTCAAAAACACTTTAAACTGGCCCGGCGTGGTGGCTCATGCCTGTAATCCTAGCACTCTGGGAGGCCGAGGCTGGAGGATCGCTCAAGGTTAGGAGTTTGAGACCAGTCTGAGAAAGAGTGAAATGCCGTCTCTACTAAAAATAGAAAGAAATTAGCTGGGCAACTAAAAATATATAGAAAAAATTAGCCGGGCATGGTGGCCCATGCCTGTAGTCCCAGTTACTCGGGGAGGCTGAAGCAGGAGAATCACTTGAGCCCAGGAGTTTGAGGTTGCTGTGAGCCAGGCTGACGCCATGGCACTCTGATCTGGTCATCAGAGCAAGATTCTGTCTCAAAAAAAAAAAAAAAAACCTAACACTTTAAACAGTGTGGAGTCTATAGGATTTGGGACAAGGGGTAAAGAAGCATAATAGGAGAAAGAAAACAACTCACAAGCACTAAAACATTGTTAACATTACATAAACATTAGAAATTTATTTAATAAATGAATCGAATATTATGCTTTATATAATGGATAGTAATAATCTACTTAATCACACCTTACATTTCTATCAAACTTGTAACTTTTCCAAATGCTTTTACATTAATTATCTCATTTTATCCACACAACTGTGAAGCATGCAGGACAGTTATTGCCATTTTAAAGGAAAGAAACATGAGGGACAGGGAACTAATAAGCTGCAGGGCACTGTTGAAAAAGCACAGAAAGAAATTAGGAGGCTGCAAAGACCAGTGTGAACTCTACATGGAAACCTTCTGCTGCTAAAAGGAATAAGAGGTATATCTCTATGTAAAGAAGTGGACGTATAAAACAGAACTCTATTTTTGTTAAGAAATACATACATTTGTTTATATAAAAAAGAAGTAACTACTTTATAAAATATATAATATCAATCATCCTGGGGAAAGACTACTAAGGGCTTTTACATTATTCTTATACATTGTCATATTGCTTTAATTTTTTGAAACAAACATGTGTTACTTCTTTTTAACTTTTCGTTTTGAAATACCAGACTTATAGAAAAGTTGCAAAAATAGTACAAAGAATTCCTTTATACCTTTCACCCAAATTCACAAATGATAAAACATTTTATCAAGTTTCTGTTATCATTCTCTCCCTATATATGTACATAAATTTTTCCCTGAACCATTTGAAAATAAACTGTTGACATAACACCCCTTCATCCCTAAATTTCCCCCAAACAAGACATTCTCTTATATAATCACAGAATTATCAAAATCAGGAAATGAACAATATAGTATATTATCTGATCTATCGACTTTATCCAAATTTCAGTAATTACCTCACTAATGCTCTTTATAGTTATAAATAGATAGATCAGTCCTGGTCCAGGATCACATTTTACATTAAATTTTAATGCCTATATTGGTTTTTTTATTTAATAGAGGAGATATGAATATTTTGAGAAGGAAAAAGGTTAATGGTCTTGGGCATGACACTTCTGATACCTCCTGCTCCACCTGGAAAATGAAGATAATGTCACTTGCCCTACATGTAGTAGAGAGTTTGAGAGGACTACATAATTTATTATATATAAGCACCATTCAGAAAGGATGAAGTGTCACAACATAATGAAACAAAAAGAAGACAGACTTTGAAGTCAGACAGATATGGGTCTCTATCTAGTAACTAAGCCTATGGCAACCTTGGTTTCCTCACCTGCGAAACTGAAGCAAATACCTTTATTGGGACTAAATAAGATAATAAAGACAAAAATGTAATAATAGTAGTAACAGCAAACAACTTTTTGAGCAATTATTCTGTATCAGGCACTGCGTATTTTATGTGACATCTCGATTGCCCTTATAACAATCCGATAAAGTAGATAATATTATTTTTATTTTATAGATGAGAAAACTGAGGATCAAACTATGTAAATAACTTGCCAAAGATCACACAACTAGTGCCAGAGACATTATTTGAATTCAAGTCTGTATGACTTCAAAGCTCATACGCTTATCTACCACACTAGACTTTCTCATGTTAGGTGCTCACTAAACATTATTATTTTCCCTCTTTATAGTCATTCCTACATACATATTCAAGTTATACATTTCTTTAATTCCCCAAGAAAACCAAGGTTAAAAAAATGAGCAGACATAGTTTATGAGAGAATAAACCCTCAATATCTTTTTTTTTTTTTTTTGAGACAGAGTCTCGCTTGTTGACCAGGCTAGAGTGAGTGCCATGGCGTCAGCCTAGCTCACAGCAACCTCAAACTCCTGGGCTCAAGCAATCCTTCTGCCTCAGCCTCCCGAGTAGCTGGGACTACAGGCATGTGCCACCATGCCCGGCTAATTTTATATATATATTAGTTGGCCAATTAATTTCTTTCTCTTTATAGTAGAGACGGGGTCTTGCTCAGGCTGGTTTCGAACTCCTGACCTCGAGCAATCCGCCCACCTCAGCCTCCCAGAGTGCTAAGATTACAGGCGTGAGCTACCGCGCCCGGCTACCCTTAATATCTTAATCTACCAATCTGTAAACTTGATTTTTAAATACACTATGAAGCTTTACAGAAAAAAATTTTTAAATCAAATAAATGTTCTTTACAAAAATAACTATGGCACAAAAGATGGGACAACTCAAGTCTGCAGCCCAACAATATTCACACTCCTAGAATGGTCATTGTAATAGAGAAACATGTAATTTAAAATTAAAAAGACAGAACTCATTTTTAATAAAGTCAGAAGCACAATGAACTATAAGGAATAGCTCATTAAGCCTAGAAAAAGAGAAAAAAATTCCTTATTACATCTGAGAAAGAGGATTCAAGCCTTGGTTAGTATTTCTCTATTCTGAAACAGGAATTCTTATTTTGGCCATAAACATAGCATTCATTCTCTTTAGTGTTCAAGTGTCTTCGATATATCAGCAAAGTAATGACTTTAGTACTGAGCTGCTTATTTGGTTTTAAAAGTATTTTGAAGATGATAAAAGTAATAATATAATTTTAAAACAGACCAAGATTATTTCTAGCTACTCTGTGCTGGGCAGGAAATGGATCCCAAACAGCTCAAATGCATCAGTGATATATGGATGGATATACCTAAAGTGGACTAGTTGCACCATTTTAATCACTAAATGCAAAACCTCTAAAAAGAAAAGGCAACAAGAGATAAGGCAAGGGATAAATTACTTCTGATGACACAATCCCACAACTCAAAGTAGGCACATCGTCCTTCATGGCAGCAGAGAAAAAATATAAAGGAAACAAGGCCAGTGCTATGAAAAGGATTCAAAGGCTGGGGATGATACGCACCTTGGAAGGCTGATGAGCTGAGCCAATTTGATAGCAATTAAATGTCAAATTAAAGACATAAAGCCTCAAAGAACATTTGTTAAAAGTTGATTCCGTTTTTTAAAAGTTTTCATTGCCAGCATGCATGTGCAAGGATGCAAAGTGAGATAACTTGAGGAAAAAGCCACTCCTTAAGTATCTGAAGAAATCCACAATGGAAAAAAGTATAATAAGGATATGTGTTTCTACTGTTGGTATGTACCGTTTTACTTATGCAGCTTGCTGGGCAGCCAACTTATTTTTCTTCTGAACTTAATTCTTGAAAAAGATCCAAGTAAAATAATTACACCCAAGTCTAGTAAGCCTAGAGAATAAAGTAATCAGTGTATTTGAAGAGCATACTCAATTTTATAGAGAAAAGTAATCCAATTACAGTATTTCTTAAATATGTTTGTGAAATGTCTATCTGCTCTCCAGACTCCACAAGATGCTAGCCCAGAAAAAGACAAAACAAAACATATATATACACATAAAACCCCAAAGGGCTAGCATCAGTAAAGAAATATGGCCAAAAGACAAGATTCTGGAAATATAAGTGCTTACAGAACATGGATTGGGATATACATATATATATATATATATATATATATATATATATATATATATATATATATGCATATAACTAGTAGGAAAGTGAAAATAATAATTATTAAGCCTACCATTAAAATCAACCTCTAGTGAAGTTCAAGAGAGGCCAGGAGGAATCAATGTGAAGAAAAAGGAGAGTATCACTGATAAACCAGGAAGCTTTTAAAAAAATAATCTGAAATGAATCACATTCCCTCCTTTTCCCTCCTCAACCCAGCAACCCAGCAGCAGTAATTTACAGGGACTTTCAAAACACCTAATGGAAGTAAACTGCCAAGACTGTTCAGACAAGAAGAATCATAATGAAACTTGGAAGAAAGTACTCTTTTAAAGGGAGTACTTTACACTACTGGCAAAAGTTAAGTGCAAACATTCCAGTGTGGGTAGATTTTTAAAGTGTATTTTGTAGAAACCACAAATAGAAGGATAAACACTTCACTGCACAGGTTAGTGAAAACATTTCAATTTCTCCATTACACTCACTCTCTTCCCCAATACTCCTCTAAAACAATACAGAATCTATCACTTTTATGTCAGGTCGAGCATTGTTAAAGCCTATCAAGATTACCAACATGCTTTTAGGCTATGAGGTTGCAACACTGGTATCTGGGGTTTCAGTTGCAGAACACATGCACAATCAAGGCAGCCAAAGGTCATGCCAGCCTCCAGTGACTTTAATAAGCATAGCCTAAAGGAGTCTAAAACTAGGCTTAAAAAACATCATTAAGGAGCCAGAAAAAAGCAGTCAAGTGAAATCTCTGGAGATGAGATTCAGACAAGGGTCTGAAAAAGGAAATCAAGAAGCTGAGAAGAATGCAAAATTTGATTTTTAAAAAAGTCACTTTCAAGAAGCACCAAAGACCAGAGAACTCTTCTCTGAAATAAAGATGGAAAAAGGTAATATATATACCAGTCCTGAGACCTTAGTCTTAGTTTTAAGGCATTAAACTTCAAAAACATGTCAGTCAGGCACAGTACTGTACTGCCTAAGCTTCAGGCAACACTACAAGCAGAATACAGCACAGGAAGGCAGGAAGTAGTCATAAATTCACAATGAAGGGGTGCTTCCTTCAACCACCAGTAACAAAGATATAAAATCATTTCCTGAAGCTTAAAACATATGCCTTACTTAAAATTCATATTATACTTACTTGTGTAAGTAATAATTTTAACTGTAGAGAGTTGGTATGTATGTGTACTTGAAACATAAATATTTCTGCCCCCATCTTCTACTTACCATAACTTATCTCATCTTCTTTTTATAAAGCCAGTAATTCTCAGGGCAAAGGGAGTAGGGAGTCTGGTAGGGTGAGAAGTAGGGGTGAACCACACAGAATCCCCTTAAGGCTTTTAAAAATGACACAGCACTCCAACCCCACCTCACCTGGAAAATCATTGCCTGCAATGAGATATTGTTGGGAGCATGTGGTGTGAGTGTAAAGGCAGACAGAGGAAGAAAATCAATGCCAGAAAACCTGAGGACCTCGGAAATGTAAAAGTTAAGTAAAACTTTCATTTCACTTTCTCTTATTAATAACTTATTTTCATAATTTTCAAAGTACTTTCATATCAATCTCATTTGAGTTAGAAAATACTCCCTCACTTGTTGGCAACTCTCTACTTCATCATAAAATGGCACAGGGCAAAATATAGTTGTTAATTTGTCAGGTGAACTACTAAAATAGTGAGCTAAAATTTAATACAACAGAAATATTTTTACTTGAACAGAACTCAAAGTTCTTTGGAACCTCTAAACCACTGTACAAATTTAAGAGGGCCTACTAGACTATAAACACCTTGAAGACAAGGTACCATGTGTTTCCCTATATCCTCCATAATTTCCTGAACAATGTAGGTTCTTAATGAACGGAATGGACTAGTTTACTTAATTTACTCACTCAATATTTATTGAACACTGAATGCTTACTCTGTGTCAGGCTCTGTGCTGGTTCAGATTTTTAAGAAATTACATTGAATTTTAGCCTTAATAATATAAAAGATCAGATTGGGCTGGGGGCAGGGAGAGGGAGATCACCATTCCTGGTTCCTTTCTCTTAGTCTTGATTATTAACTAGATTGGATTAACATACTTCTGTAGCATATTTTAATTTTCAAATGATGGGCACATGTATAAATGCAGATAACATTAATATAATGTCTAAAATTAATTTTCTTTTTATCTTGCCCCAAAACAATTACGACACAGTCATGATACTAAGGGTAAGTATCATTTGACAATCACCTCAGTAACAATTGTTGGCCTAAAATCCATGATTAAAAATGTCTCAGCAACAGGATTTTTTAAAGCAAGACAAGGTAGCTACTGACCCCGTTTTGACTACTCAACTTTCATTTACAGTTGTACCAAGTTTTATAGTCTTTCCTGCCTTCTTAAAGAATAAACCGCACATGTTAAACTATGATGGCAACAACATGGTAAATAATATTGGCATACCACGCCAGATTTATAAAGAGTTGTATAAACTGCGTGTAACTCCTTTAATCCTCAAAGTTCGTTTGACAGATGGGAAAACTGGGGTGCAAAGCTGTGGATGCCCTGCCTATCCAAAGCAGCAGAGCTGGGATTCTGGGTCCGAAGCAGGGTCTCCTGATTCCTGCAGTCCTTCACCACAGCTGCCTCCTTCCTATGCCAAGGCTCGGAAAGTTATACAGACTGAGAACATGAAAATAATAAGTCCATGAAAGGTTTGGCTATGAAACAGTAGACAGTGGTTATCAAAACTGTCAACATGGCCTCAGAAAAAAAACAAAGCTCTTGTTTAATGAGACCAAATTGGCCAGATGTTGAGAAACAAAATGGGCAATAGATGGTGTAAAAAACAATTTTGTATAGATTTCAATTTGATAATCAGGAGAAATTTGATCAGGAATCAAATCCTCAGGAATCCTCAATTTGATATTCAGGAACTCATTTTGTTCACTTTACAAATAACTGGAAATTTTCTAAATCTCTTTAAAAACAAAATTGGAAAAAATATTAATAGATGATCTTATTCTTCAGTCCAATACTCCATAATATAAACTAAAAAACGGATAAGTGAATTGAAACATTCATTTGCTATATGATAATTTAACCAGGAAAGACGGGGGAGAAATATATTTAGCTCTTTCATTAACGTCTAACTTAAAGAATGCCAAACAGAGGCAAGCAAGCAGATTTAACAGCTAAAGCATTGTTGTTTTTTTTAAAAATTTTACAGATGAAACTCTGAATAGGGTATATACTATTAACTTTTAGGGTAAGAAAATTTAAGTTCCTAAGATCATCAGTAAAATAATAGATCTTCATTAAACAAAAAATTCACTTCACATTGATTCACACCCATTGAGTGGCTACAAGGATGTAAGTAGTAAACTGGGCATATCTGTTCAAATACAAAGAGAAGTTGAAATACAGCAGGAAACATGTAAATAACATGGGACTCTCAATCTTCTTGCTATAAATGGAGGTACATCACCTTATGTTAACTGTAAATAGCAGTTATTCAAATGCCACAGTTGTCCTAACTCTACCAACTGTGTTTGATATGTCTTTTCTACTCTTGTGTCACTAATAATGTTAAGTTGTTCAAATCTCTGTCAATAGCCAAGGAAAAAAGCTTTCTTTTTATTCAAAAATTTACACTGTGTGTAACCTGAACTAAAGAGAGCTTTCCTCCACCCATGAAAATTGTAGGAAAAATTGTTTGCTTTACAGTTTTAGTTAAAATGGTCAGGTTTATTAATTCAGCATGGATTGGGGTCTGTTTTAGTCACTGCTGTATCCTTACAGGCTAGAAGAGTGCCTGGCACACAGTATATTTATTGAATGAATGAAATACTCCTATGATCTAAGGCGCACCATATAAGCATATATCTGTGAACTTTTTACATTAACCTCTTAATGCTTTTAAACTTGAAAAAAACCTCGAATGTTTCCATTGGTCAGCTGCTTGTGGAAAGCAGTTATTCCACATGTGCAATGTAAGCAAGAACATGTGCAAGGTGTACAGTTATGTTAGGACAACTTGGGTGTCGTAGGCTACCTCATGTATTTTTCAAATCTCACAGCTAGAAGAGCAAATTGTAAAACACCATGAGGACTCACGCCTATATCCACATGCTAAGAATTCTCCTTTGTAGACTAGTTACTTCTCCACTGAAATCTTCCTTTATCAAGGCAAGTACCATTTAGAATTAACATTCTGAGAAGAACCAGAAAATAACAGTGGTACACAAATTCGACTTGGGAAAGCTATGATAAGTCACCAAATTGCACCGTGAACCTGTTGTCCTTCTCTCCTGGAGGACTAAATTCAATTTCTATTTAAAGAGACTGCTTTTCTTTTGAATGAAAAAAAAAAAAAAATCTGGAGAAAATCCCTTTTAAAAGGTTCAAAGAAACCTATCTGTTTTAAATTGTCAAAATAATGTTTACTGAGAAATTGATCATCAGCCCCTTCGGAGTCTGGAGTTGGGCCACAGGGCATGATTTGTGGGTATCAGCGTCAGCCCTTGGTGCCAACTTTAAGATCCCATATGGAAAGTAGAAGACGAAAGAAAGGACAGCATGGCCCCAGGGCAGTCGGTCGGCAGCTCAGGGGGACCCAGGGGCCACCGTCTGCTCCCAACTTTGTCAGCCCCCCATCCCCCTTGCATATGGTCCAAGAGCCTCCCAGGTCAGGCCGGCAAACTCCCAGACCAGAGCGGCGCTCGGGGACCAGCGGCGGTCAGTCGGGGGTCCAGAGAGCCGCCCTCCCGGCCCAGCGGGACTGGCTGGGGGGCCGGAGAACGCCGAGTAGGGAGGGGGCTCGCCGCCCCTCCCCCCGGCGTGCCCGGACGCTCCCAACGGCGGCGCCGCGGCTCCCTCAGCCCGCGCCCGCCGCGCCCTCCCCGCTCGGCCCGGCCGGCCCTCGCCACGCCCCGCGCCCCCGGGGCGGACCCCCGGCGGGCCGGCCAGCGGCTCCCCAGGCAGCGCTCCTCAGGAGAGCCCACGGCGCGGGCGCGCGGCCTAGTCGGGGTTACATAACGGGGCCGGGCCCCTCCGAAGCCGGCCGGGGACCGCCGGGCCCGCGCCCGGCGGAGCGGGGGCGCCGCCGCTCACCTGCCATAGATGCCCTCGGTGATCCGGTTCCGCTTTAGGGGGCGGCGGAGCTTACTGCAGTCGGCGTTCCGCCGCTTCATCCTCCCGCTGGGGGGCCGAGTGCCCGCGCCGCCGCCGTCTCTCACCTCAGCCGCCGCCGCCGCCGGCCCGCCCCGCGTCGGGCCTGGACTCTACCCCTGGGGCCGATCACACAGACATGGAGCCAGCACCCGGGGGGAGGGGGTGGCACGGGAGGGGGGGCTCAGAGCCTCCTCCGCCTTCGGAAACAAAGAAATGACAATTCCGGGGCCCGCCCGCCCAGCACCAGAGCCGCCTGCCCCGCCTCCTCGGCTCCGACGGACGGCCCGTGGGACCAATCGAAGGCGCCGCTACGCCGAAGCCGGCCAATCCCAGGGCCCGCTGAGGCAAAACGGACTCTAGAACCCGCCTCTTTGAAGGACAGAAGAATGCGCCAATCATTATGGTGTCTGGGTCCGTGCCTGGGCCTATCAGAAAAGATTTAAATAGAGGCTTATAAATAGGCCCTATAAATATAACATCCTATATTATGCCTTGTTGCGAAGGTATGCTTCACTATTATTGAATTGCGTTTCATTGTATTATAATACATACTGGAGCATACCGTGCTGTATGGCATTGTAGGCTCCCGTCTAGCAATGTATGACATCGGAGGCCCGGCTTTGCGGCATGTGGGGTTTCGGCGCTGACATGTGCTCCCCTCAGCCGCGTCATTATGTAAGGGAGCGTCCAGGAGCAGCGCTGGGGTCCTTCTGCGGACGCGGGAGCGCTCGGCCCGGCCGGCCGCGTCAGCGCGCGACGGGGGTGCGAATGACAAAGCAAACCCCTCACACACACATACACACACACACACACCCTGCCAGCTTCCCGCGACGTGGTGACAGCGCTGCCGCCAATCGGAACAGGCGCGGGACTCGGCCGCAGCGACCCCGCCCCGGGTTACGTCACAGGGCGGGGCCGTGGGTGCGCGCGACGTCGCGCGAGGCTGCGGGGGGTGGGTGTGTGGGGCGGCGCGGCCCGGGCTCCACGTCTACAGGCTGGGTTGAGTCCGCGGGACCCGGGAGGCCGCTGCCGCCAATCTTCGGCTTTTGGGGCGTGCCTGCCCCGGGGCCCGGGCGGAAGGCCGCTCGGCTGAGTCCGGGCTCTTCGGAGGCGGGGCCGCCCGGCCAGCGACCCTTCTCACCTGACGCTCATTGAGCGCTGATTTTGCGCCAAGCCCAGTGCTGGGTAATTTGCGTCTATTTGCTCGCTTATTCGTAACTCCCCTGCCACGTAGGTATGGCAAAATAACAATTAGAAAAGGCAGCAAATATTTTTTTTAATAGAAAAAGAGAATGTATATCAGAGAAAACTAGGAAAATGTAGAAAAGTAGCCAGAAAGGGAAAAAGCACCCATGGGTCTCATCACCTAAACACAAACACTGTTAGCATTTTATTGTATTTCCTTTTTTCCTAGTTTTCCCCCGTGGATGATATTATTATTGCTATTATTATTATCTAAAATAGTGGTCATACTAGATATTCAATTTTGTATCCTGTTCTTTAATTGATATAAGCATTTTTTACATGTCATTTGCGGACTTTGTAAATATTTCTGATGGTTGCAGAATGTGTTACCAAGTGCCTTTGCCAGATTAACCCCTCAAAAATGGGGCAGTCTTCCAGCATATTTTTAAAATTTCCCAAGAAGTAGATGCCATTTTGTTTTGTCCTGGTGCTGTTAGAGCTCTGTTTGCCCTTAATCCAGTGGTCTCCAACCTTTTTGGCATCAGGGACCATTTTCATGGGAGACTGTTTTTCCACGGACCATGGGGAGAGGGGAAATGGTTTCAGGATGATTCAGGTGCATTACATTTATTGTGCACTTTATTTCTATTATTATTACATTGTAATATATAATGAAATAATTATACAACTCACCATAGGTTGGGGACCCCTGCCTTAATCAACATCCACTCAAAGGAGAAATTTGTTTACACCGAATGCATTGTCCTCAATCTCTGCTCTCTTAATTGCTCATAAGCCTTTGAAGATCCCCCAATGCCCGCAAGAGAAAACATATTCTCCTTAGTAAGTCATCCAGAGCTGTTCACAATGGGAACCCACCCTTCTTTTCCAGGCCTTATCAGGCAGGCAAATCTTATCTTTTCACTGTCCTGAAACCCACTGCAACCTTGTCTTCTTCCTGCCTTTGCTCTAACACACAGCATCGCCTTGTGCTTCTCATGTGTGGTTTCTTGGGTGACATTTATCCACCTAGATGAAAAGCTTTTTGGGCATCAGATCCATACCCTGTAGAGATGCAGTTTAGAAAAATGGCAAGAGTACCTGCTTTTTCAAACCAGGGTTGAAATTCCAGCTTGGCCACTTACTAGCTTAGACAAGTTACTGAATCTCTCAGAGCCTCTATTTCCACTCAGGTTTGTTTTAAGGCTTGGAGGATAATGAGGTTTCAGAGCCAGGCATGCAATAACTGCCGTTAACAGTATTCTTATGTTTTATCCTTCTCCTCTACTCCAGCATGTTGATAAAGTCGTACTAGGTAGCCAAGGATAACAAAGTCTATGAGCTCAGAGTTTCACCAAGGCCTGCCCGTCATTGAGAAATGATATGAATAGAATGCTTTGCTTCGAGCAGCATAAAATACCTTCAGATGGTGGAAGATACAGGCAGGAGCCAAATCAATATGGCTGGAGGCTTGAAGGCATTAGGGAGGACAGGCACCTGGTAAGGTCCTGGCTCCTGACTTTATGGGGACCCTAGACCCGAACATCCCTCGTCTTCGTGACTGCAAGGCTTCACATTACCTGGGCCAGAGATGAAGATACTCAACTCCATAAAATGAGGGCCATATCTGTGATCTTTTCCTCTCCCTGCTGTGTCCCTGTTGTCTAGGACAGTGCCATGGCACTCTGGGGGATGGACAGGTGAGTAATCCAGAGAAAAGATGAGGGAAGTACTAGGGACATGTGCCAGCTTTTTGGAGCTCCCTGACTAGCCTGCCATCAAGTAGGTTCCTGACCAGGACATCCTATGCTATGGTGGAAATGTGGAGCAGCTGGGAGCAAGAGAGGGTATGGCTGAGAGTTACTGTTAGGCTCTAGGGCTATGTGGAAGCAGAGGAGTGGCAGAGAGAATCTCAGGCCTGAGAAGCAATCTTGAGGGTCTGGAGGTCTGGGTTCCAGTCCTAATTCAGATGGCAACTCACTGGTGTCCTTCATTGAGTCACCTGCCCTCCCTGTGCCAAGATCCCCTCTGGAGGTGCTTCTAGCCTTGTGTTTAGTTTTTTAAATTTATCTCATGCTTTACTTTCATTTTCATTTAGTTAAAAATATTTTTAAGTTTCTCTTGAGATTCCTTCTTTTACCTATGTGTTATTTAGAAACATTTAATCACCAAATATTTTGGGATTTTCCAGCTCGATGTCTGTTATTGATTTCTAATCTAATTCCATTGTTGTCTGAGAGCAGACATTGTATGATTTTTTTTCTTCTTTTAAATTTTTATTTAATTAGTTTTATTTGTATAAATGCATAGGTACAAGTGCAGTTTTGCTACATTGATACATTGCACTGTGGTGAAGTCAGAACCTCCAGTGCATCTGTCACTGGAGCAACGCACATTGTGCCCACCAAGTGCCCTCCCAGCACCTACCCCCCCACACCCCTCCAAGGCTCTACTGTCCATCAAGCCCTCTGTTTAGAAGCAAGTCATGCTAGTCCCATTTTACAGATGAGAAAACTCAACCCAAGGGCAGGCCAGGGTAGGACTGCCTTCTCCATCCTCTTCTCTTTCACTCCTCCAGACCCAGCCCTTTTTGTCCTGGGCCCACCCTAGTTCAAGCCCTTTGGGCTCTAGCCAAGTGCCAGCCTTCCCCTTCTGAGCCATGAAATGGCCCTTTGGGATTCTGAGAGCACAGAACTGGGCTGCGTGAGGCAGGCCTCCTGCCAGAGATCCCAGCACCACACATCTTCCCACCAATCAGGAAACAGAGGACAGCAGCAGTGGCTATTTGAAGGAAAATAATTTGATCGCATTAAAAAGACCAAGACCGTGACAGGGATTTAGGCCTGTTCCTACTCCTGGGACTTTCTGATGGGAGGATTTGCACTTAGGCTTCAGCTGAGCTCAGGACAGCCCTGGACGGGAAATCATGACACCTTGTTTCACAAAGAAGGAAATAGCATTCCCATCTTCAACAGGTTCAGTCCCTTCAAGCTTACCAGGCAGGGCAGGCTGGCCCAGCGGCCTTGAGCTTTGTTCCTGGCCTAGAGGAGTCATAGAAAAGTCCAGACCTTGGGATGGCCACCTCCTACACATGTGCCTGTGTCCCCCAGAGAACCATGTTAATGGAGGCTGTTCACTATAATGTTTAGAACAGGGACTTTTGGAAGAGGGCTAGTCAAACAAATAAATTATCACCCACCCTTACCATAGAAGTCAGTGTATCATGGAGAATGATTACACACAGCACTTTCTATTGCAGTCACTGCTCCAAGTACCCTATATATTGTTTTAATCCTCAATCCTATGAAGTAGAGATTATTACTGGAATCATATTACACATGAGGAAATTATGGCACAGTGGGGTGCCAAGTCACCTGCCTAAGGTCACATAGTAAGTGACAGAACTGGGATTCAAACCCAAGCAGTCTGCTGCCAGAGCCTGGGCTCCTAGCCAACATGCTACAGTGTTATAGAAAGATTTTTCTGGCTTGGAAACTGCTCATGATATTCATGAAAAAAGCAAGTTACCAAACGGTATGAGCTGTATAATCCCATTTTTGTAGGGAAAAAAAAAAAAAACAAGGTGTAAATCCATGTGAATAGAAAAACATTTGAAAGTATATACGCACAAAACGTAGTGGTGGTTTTTGGAGATGTTGAAATCATGGGTGCTTTATGTTAGCCTTCTGCATCTGTGTATTTTCAAAGTTTCTATAGTAAACATGCCAAGCTTTTGTGATAATAATAAATGCAAACATTGATGGAATGTTTTCTACACATCTGACACTTTATGCCCAACCTCATTTAATCTTCACAACAGCCCTATGAGATGGACATTCTGATTTTCTTCACTTTACAGATAAGGAAACAGGCGCAGAGAGACTGTCTTACCGAAGGACACATAGCTAATAAATTGCAGAGCCAGGATCGAACCCAGGTTGCCTGACCCCAGAGCTTATGTGTGTTAAATGAATGAATGATTGACTTAGCCACACTTTAGCTAGGCATGCCCAGAGCAAGATCACATCTTTGGTGTGGACGTGCTTCCAACTTCCTACCTCATTGGTTGGTCACTGCCCGTGTCTGAGCTTGACTCAGGTGAAGAGGATGTGACAAGTATTCTCATAGAGTCCTGTTTTTACAAAAAGGCATGATTACTCCTGAAAGCTGTGGGCTCTCCGCCTTGACTTCCCACACCTGGAGGAAGCCTGACTGCTTGGACCAGAATGCTGTGGTCATAGTACCACCTGCCCACCTTCATTTCTCTAACTCAGGTTGCCAGGCATGTTGACATATTTTCACATTTGTAATAACCCTATGAGGAAAACAGAGCACATCACCTTATTTGACTCATAAGGAAATTGAGACTGTGGGTGATTTAGTAACTTGGGAGGCAGAATTGCAAAGTAGTTGACAGCACAAGCCGTGATGTCAGGTAGATCTGGGTTGGGTCCCAGCTCTGCCATTTATTGGCTGTGTGACTTTGGCTACTCAACATCACCTCGCTGAGCAACAGCTTGCTCATCTGTAAAGCAGGTGTAATAATGCCTGTATTCACAGGGTTGAGGGGAAGATGAAATGCAATAATGTATGCAAAAGGGTTGGTCCAGTGTTCGGCATGCCAGAAATCATAGCTGCTAGTTCAACAAATATTTATTGAGCACCTACTATGGACCGAGCGCCTAGTGCTGAGGATACAACAGTGACCGAAGCAGTCAAAAGTCCCTATTCTCATCTTGCTGAGATTCTTATAGGGGAAGACAAACAATAAACAAATACACAAGTAAAAAAATACTGTGCCAGTATCTATTCTGTAGTAGTTAGTGCTATGAAGAAAACTGAAAGCTGGGGGCACAAGAAACACATGTTAAAGGGAGGGGAATGGGGGTTGATCCAGCCTTTTTAACTAGGGCAGTCAGGGAAAACTTCCCTGAAAAGGGGACAGTGGAGTAAAGATCTGGGGAGGTGAGGCAGGAGCAGCAGGTACAGATGCTCCTCAGCTTGGGATGGGGCTGCGTCCCGATAAACACATCATAAGTTGAAAATATCGTTAAGTCGAAAATGCACTTAATACCCCTACCCTACCAAGCATTGTGGGTTAGCCTAGCCTGCCTTAAATGTGCTCAGAACACTTATATTAGCCTATAATTGGGCAAAATCATGTAAAACAAAGCCTGTTTTATAATAAAGTGTTGAATATATCATGCAATTTATTGAATACTGTACTATATAGTGGAAAACAGAATGGTTGTGTAAGTACTTGAAGTATGGTTTCTACTGAAACTCTGTCACTTTGGCACCATTGTAAAGTGGAAAAATCATAAATCGACAATCCTAACTCTGGTAGGAGGAGTGTTTCAGGCAGAGAGAATAGCAGGTGCAGAGAGTGCTTCTTTCCCAACATTTTATTATGAAAATTTTCAAACATCTACAAAAAACAAGTTGGAAGAATTGTACAGTGAAAAGCCGTACACCTGCCAGCTACATTCAATATTTAACACTTTGCTGTATTCTGTTTTGGGCATATCTACCCAAGATCCCCTGTGCTTTTTGTGGAGACAGAATATCTATAACTGTAGTTGGAAAACAGGGGCCTTTTGCAAGAGTCAGAGGGGAAGAGCAAAAACTCCGCTTTTGACAGATCTGCTGGGAGAGGCCAACTGCGGGGACACCTCCAAAGCCTTTCTGTTTAGCGAGGAGCTTGGCCGTCTTGTCAAGCAGTCAGTCCCTGCTGCTTCCTCACTGGGGCAGAATCAGGACATGCAGGGGCTTGGGGTGCTGTGGAACCAGCTGCCACCCACACTGAGTTTGCCAGCTGGTACACACAACCTCCAGGCACAGGGGTTGGCATTGCCTGGAAGTCTTTAGGGTTCATCTTGCTGACATCACCGGTGCCCTTGGGCAGGTGGGTGCAGTTGGCTACCTGCTTTACAGAGCCAGTGCTGGGCTCTGGCCCGTGGGGTCACATCCATTCATCCCCCTGTACAGGGAGTTACTCTTTATGGAAACCAGTTTATAAGAACTACTGACTGCCGGAAAGAGCCCTGAAATCAGAACCAGAGGTGACCATGAGGGGAATGGAGACATCTGGCATCTGGAGGTCAGGGGACCCTCTCCCTGATTTGCTATTGGCAGAGGGTTTAGAATCCTACTTCCCTAGACTTTTAGAATTGGAAGGAAACTTAGAAGTAATCTGGGCTAGAGTTAAGTGGTAAAACACCCTGCTGAAGTCAGACTGTCTGGGTTTAAATCCCAGCTCCATTACTTACTAGCTCTGTGACTTGGGCAAGTCACTTAAACTTTCTGTGCCTTGGTTTACTAATTGATAATATAAGGCTAATACTACCCCCACACGGTGTCATTAACTAAGTACATACATGTAAAGTGCTTACTTAGTGCCTAGCAATAAGTGCTTGATATATGCTAGCTCTGAAAATGTATAAAGTAAAAGCAACAGATGTGTTAGTGGTTTGCAACCAACTTTGTTCTATGTCTGTGCTAACTTATTGTTATTATTTTATAAGAGTGGGAACATATTATACACACTGTTATGTAACTTGCCTTTTCACTAAATGGCATATACTCTGTGCAACTTTTGGTAAACTGTAAAAGCATTTTCCTCTGGTTTTTTCTGCATATGTCCAGAACCATCCTTTCAGTGGCAAGTTGCATGTCCTGTGGTTTACTTGACAAATCCCCTGCTATTGGACATTTAGGTTACTCTCAATTTTTTTCCTTCTGTAAATAAAACTGCACTGAGCAAGGAGTGACTGGTGCCAACTGACTGTCTGACATTGGGTATGACGTTAGCCATGACCTCTCTGGGTCTTGTTTTCTTCATCTAAAATCAAAATGACAAGATTCTACTGGGTGATTTAAATCTCCTGTGATCCACATGTGAATTGTTTCTAAGACATCTCTAACAAGTAACCATTAGCTTCCGCTCGCATTACTCTAGTGACAGGGTGCTCACCACCTCACAGTATTTCACTGGACAGCTGTAATGGTCAATAAAATATCCACTTTCTGTCTCCCTGCAATTCCTAGCCTGGCTCTATTCTTTGGGGCCTCACACATTCAGTTTACACTCAGTGGCCAATGGTTGGGGCCAGTATAGAAGATAAGGGAACTTCAATTCCTTCCTTACTTCTTTCCTTCTGCTTTTGTCCCTTCCTTCCTTCCTCCCTCCCTTCCTTGACACTTATGTCCCAGACCTTCTTCTAGGCACATGGATTGGGGCCACAGGGAAAGTTGGCTGCAGGGTCAGAAGTAGATCCCAGACCCTAAATCCCATGCCAGGGGACAGTCCCCCACTGTGGGATGGGGATGCTGAGGCTGGTGGCCTTCCTCAGATGCACTGCAGTGCTCATGCTCCGGGCAGAGTCCTGGGCTGCTGTGTGAGGAGGTGACCAGAGGCAGGAGCAACTGCAGCCTGGGGCTGGATCGGGGCCCCTCCAGGTTCTTACTAGAGCCAAATCCAAGCCTTCTTTCTCTTCCCCCATCTTCCCCCACCTACCCTTAAAATGCTTAGAAATAAGTAGGTTTAAGTACAAATTCAGATATAAGTAATTTCGACTGTATAACTCTGAGGAGTCCGTTCTGTGTGGGTCCTGTCTGTATCCTCCCCAGGATATCCTTCTTTGTTTTCCTTTCCTTCCTTCCTTCATTCTCATTCAGTACATTGTTAAGAGCTCACTGGGTGCCCTCTCTGTCACATGGTAAAGTTTTACAAAGAAAGCCTTCTCTGAGCCCCAGTTTCCCCATTCATAGAGTGTTGATCCATTCCCTGCTTTTCTTACAAGGATATGGGGAAGATGAGCTGAAGGAATGAGTAAAGAAGGATTGTGTGTGGGTGTCGAGGGAATAGAATACCCTTTTTAATACTGAGCACAATAGAAACTTGTAGCACAAACGCAGCAACTGCTTGTTGAATGAATGAATGAATGTTGGAATATGTGCATGTCTTGCCCCTCCCCATCCTACTCCCCCTGTTCCCTAACTGCACAGATAGGCCAGCAGGGCCAGCCCTGCGGTCTGAGATAAGGCCTCTGGCAGGCGTTTCCCCTATCGCTCCCTTGGGTAGGTGTCGGGAGAGGGGTGAGGCCTGGTGTTAGTAGAACCCCTGCACTGAGGCAGCCACAGGATGGGCTCCAAGTACCCACCGTCTCTCCGGGTCTGCCTGCCCTGGTGGGCCTTAGCGCTGGAGGCAGCTTTCATTCTCGTCTTCTTTTTTTACACCTCCTATGACACGTCCTCGAAGAATCAGAAGACACTCATGGAGACCTATCGAGGTGAGAGTACTGGAAAAGTGGTCACAAAGGCAACTAGCAGGGCCAGGGCTGGGGGAGGACTGTGGCTCTCCAAGGGCACAGATGTTCCTTTCCACAAAATCCCCAAGCAAAGGGATTCCCCGATCTTCTTCCACAGATCGCGCCAAGACCCAGCCAACAATGCAGGCTCTCCTTTAGGAGCAGCCTGGGCATCACCTCTTCCATGAAGCCTTCCTTGATTTGTCAAAGCAGAGTTAGAGGCATCCTTTTCAGCATTCCCTGAATTCCCTATTCCAAATGGTCTTCATAGTTCTTTGTCTCTCTGCTTCCTCTACTTTTCCCTCTTTAGTGGCAAGGAGTTTCATGTGTTGGGTTTTTGTCTTTTATTTCCTTTTTTGGGGGTCTTTCTTGCTCATTTCTATCCCACCTTTTTTTTTTTTGGAAACTTTAGCCTGTTGCTTCCCTCCCCCAAGCCCACACCCCAGCCTTCTCACTTAGGGCTGGGCGGTCTGCGTGCTGTCTGTAACTCCAGAGCCAGAAGGCACAGCCGCAAGGGAGGGGAGGATGGTGGGTATTTTATATTCAGCTAAAAATATTCCCAGACTGTGATGAGACAACTGTAAACAAGACAGATGTCCACCGTGGTGTGACTTTGCTTTTTTTAAAAAAAATTAAGATGAATTTCAAGCATCTCTGTGGGCTGATACATTGTTTATGATAATGGATGGGCCTCCTTGAGGGAGGTCCCTGAGACAGAGTTGAAGCTTGAGCCTGGTGAGGGCTTGCTTGTTCCTAGGTGACATTAACTGACGAGTTAGCTGGAAGCAAAGGGAAGGCATCCTGGGGCCGTGGCAGTGGCAAGTAGGACAGATGACTCGGGAGGGAAGTGGCCACACCACTTAAGGGGCTGGCCCAGAGACGGGCTTTCAGCACCAGACAAGTGAGATTTTAGTTCAGTTCAATTTACTTTAATTCTTTTCAATCCAATCCAATTCATTCATTCATTCAATCATTTATTATATCCAATGTTGGATCCAGACACGTGATGATTAGAGCTGCTATTTATTATCCACTTACTATGTACCAGGCACGATCCTAAATGCCTTACAACAGCGCTATGAGGTGGGTACTATTATAATGTCTGTTTTTCATATGAGGAAACTAGGCACAGGGACATTGAATGATTTGTCCAACGTCTCTTGGCCAGCAAAAGCACTGCAGACGTAAACTTAGGCATCCTACTTATAGTTTCCACGTGCTTAGCCATTCTGCATCATGGCCCCCTTTCACAATGGAGTTGAGTCATTCATCTTATAACTAGTGGCTGTAGGAGCTGCTGTGCATAGTGTAAGTTGGCTCCAGCGTCTGTGTTCTTCACCCTTGCACTGTGCTGCTACCATAGGTATGAAATGTCCCTGGAGAGCCCTCGCCCCAGGCAGGGGAGACGATGGTGTCGGGGAAGGGTTCTGGAGGGAGGTGACTGCCAAATCAGGTTTTGGGGGCTCAGTAGGAGTTACCAGTGGGAAGGAAGATGGCCGTCCAGAGTGGGAGCCACTGTGGGAGCATGCACTGGAGTAACGATGTTCACTGAGGCTGAACGTTGCTCTGTTCCTGGAGGCTGAAGAGGGAGGCAGGGTGTGGTGGACCTGCTGGTTGAGTAAGGAGTTTGGCCTTCATTCTGCTGACTTGAGGGGAAGAGGGAGTGTGACAAGTTTGGGTTTGGGTTATGGGGAAAGCCGTGCCAGGGCTGGTCAAGGGGATGGCGGAAAGGAGCATGACTTGAGGAATGAGACCAGTGTGGAGGTTGTAGTGTAGTATTGACCTCTGGCTTCAAATTTCTGATTGTGCACGCACCATTTTTTGAACATGCACCCCATTTATACACTGAAGTACTACTGCATTAATATATTTTGTACATTATCATACATACACAAAATTCAAAAGAGACTAAAATGAATTGTATAATATTTTCAAGTCACTAATCATAATGGTGTCAATCTCCAGGCAAAGTCCACTGTTACCATTGACAATAGTAGACACAAATCTACTCCTCAGAGTGTTCTTGATAATTTCATGTTGTCTTGGGTGACTTGTCAAATCTGATTAGATTGGCTTTTTTTTATCCTCGAATGTGATTTACAAAGAACTTGCACAAGGAGAAGTATCACTCTGCTCTTTCTTTTTTTTTTTTTTTTTTTGAGACAGAGTCTCGCTTTGTTGTCCAGGCTAGAGTGAGTGCCGTGGCGTCAGCCTGGCTCACAGCAACCTCACACTCCTGGGCTCCAGCGATCCTTCTGCCTCAGCCTCCCGAGTAGCTGGGACTACAGGCATGCGCCACCATGCCCGGCTAATTTTTTATATACATATCAGTTGGCCAATTAATTTCTTTCTATTTAAAGTAGAGATGGGGTCTCGCTCTTGCTCAGGCTGGTTTTGAACTCCTGACCTTGAGCAATCCGCCCACCTTGGCCTCCCAGAGAGCTAGGATTACAGGTGTGAGCCACCACGCCCGGCCTGCTCTTTCCTTTTTTTTCTCTTGGCTGCCATTATTGTTTTGCCTCCAATCTGTGCTTTTTTGCAAGAGTCTTTTAAGCCATTTCGTGAAGGTTAGTTGAGTTAAACCTAGGTAATGTAATCTGTCAATACTCTTAATCTAATCCAGTCCATGCAAACTTGAATTGATTATTCAAACCTGCCAATTCTAAAAAGACATTTTTGAGACAATCAGGAAATCTCTGAATATAACATGAATATCATATGATATACAGAAATTATTAATTTTGTTAGATGTGATAAAAGCTGATAGTTTTTTTTAAGACCCTATCTTTTAGAGAAGCATATTGAAATGGTATGATATCCAGTTTGCTTTATGCCAGAAAACAAAAAGAGAAAAAGTGGAGAAGGATAATGAAAACAAGACTAGATTCATGTGAAAATTATCAAAACTTGGAGATGGGTACGCGTGGGGTCACTTTGCTGTTCTTTCTGCTTTTGTCGATGCTTAAAATTTTGTATAACAGTTAAAATTTTTAAAAAACCCTGTTATTAGTTGCAACATGACAAATATAGAGAAACACATATCAAATCCTTCCCAATTGCCCAGTATTTCCTAAGGATGCTATCTTAGTTTATTTTGTGTTGCTATAATTTAATATTTGAGGCTGGATAATTTATAATGAAAAAAAAGTTTTATTTGACTCCCATTTCTACTGGCTTGAAGATTGGGCATCTGGTGAGGACTTCAGGCTGCTGCCACTCATGGTGGAATGCAAAGGGGAGCCAGAGTGTGCAGAGATCACATGGCGAGAGAGGAAGCAAGAAAGGGAAAGAGGAGGTGCCAGGCTCTTTTTAATAACCAGCTCTTTCAGGAACTAATAGAGTGGGGAACTCACTCACCATCCCCCACCAGGAAGAGCATTAAGCTATTCATGTGGGATCTGATCCCCAGGACCCCAACACCTCCTATTAATCCTCTCCTCCTACATTGGGGATCAAATTTTAATGTGAGATTTGGAGGGGCCAAACATCCAAACTACAAGAGACACCTTTCAAAGGAAGGAGACTTGAGGCTATCTGATATCCTGAGCAAGTGAGGGTTAATCTGAATATTAAATATTGGCAGAGTTGCAAACTTCAACGAGTTCCTTTGGAGGTAAAATAGCCTAGATCAGTGATTCTCAAAGTGTGGTCCCCAGGACAGCTGATTCAGCACCTTCTGGGAATGTATTAAAATGCATATTCTCAGGTCCCAGCCTAGACATAGTGACCAGAAACTCTGGGGGTGGGGCCCAGCAATCTGTGTTTTTTGTTGTTTTTTTTTTTTTTTGAGACAGAGTCTCACTTTGTTGCCCAGGCTAGAGTGAGTGCCATGGCATCAGCCTAGCTCACAGCAACCTCAAACTCCTGGGCTCAAGTGATCCTTCTGCCTCAGCCTCCCAAGAAGCTGGGACTACAGGCATGTGCCACCATGCCTGGCTCATTTCTTCTATATATATATTAGTTTGCCAATTAATTTATTTCTAGTTTTAATAGAGACGAGGGTCTCGCTCTTGCTCAGGCTGGTTTTGAACTCCTGACCTTGAGCAATCCTCCTGCCTCAGCCTCCCAGGGTGCTAGAGATTACAGGCTTAGCCACACGCCCAGCCTAACAAACTGTGTTTTAAAAAGCCCTCTAGGTGATTTCAATGCAAATGAAAGTTTGAGAACCCCTGGTGCTAGACTGATTCAAATCTTGCCTCAGCATCTTATTAGCTGTGAGACCTTGGGAAATTATACCACCTCTATTAGTTGGTGATAGAACTTTTTCATTAAGTTACTAAAAGGATTAAAAAATTAACACACATAAAGACTGATGAAAAAAGTGTTAGCTTTTATTATTAGTAAACTTTTTTATTTTTTAGATTAAAAATAAATAAAACTAGAAGTGCTAACATTTTCTTCCAGCCACCCCTGCTGATTGTCTTGGGTGTCATCTGAGGCATGTATTCCTTGCTCTAATGAACACTAGTCTGGATGATCTATGATGAAGCCAAATGGGCCAGAGCAGTGGAGAGGAAGCAAGGAGTTGGATTCCAGAGATATTTAGCTGCACTTGGTGCAAAGAGGGAGGAGCAGAGGATGGCTGCAGATGTATGATGTGGCATGTAGAGGCACCAGGTCCAGAGATGAGAGGCACAAGGGTAGGAACAGGTTGTGGGGTAAGTGAACAATGATATGTTCATTCTGGACTTAGAGTTGAGCAGCCTGAGAGATATTTTGCTTAGGGGAAGCAGAGTGCATCAGTTATCTATTGCTGCATAACAATCACCCCAAACTTAGTAGCTTAAAATAGCAACCTTTTTATTTACTCATGATCATGATTCTATGGTTCATTCAGCAATTGGGCTGGGCTCAGCTAGGCAGTTCTTCTGTTGGTTTCACCTAGGGTTACTCATCTATAGCCTGGAGGTTTGATTGGGGCAGGATGGCTTCAGGTGGCCTCATTCACATGTTGGGCAGTTGGTAGTTCATTAGGGGCCATTACTGTAACAATCTACTGCCACAAAGAGGTAAACTAGGGCTGCCAAATTGGGGGACCATCCTGGGCCTTGTGCTGTGGATACCACTCAGTGGCCCTCCACCAGCCACATATTCTTCAGAGGCAGGGAGAAGGGCTCCTAGAAGACAAGAGGGATGTTCCCAGTGACATGTAAATACCCCAAACGCTGGCACCTTCCGCATCTCAGCCCTGGGCTTCCCCTTTGGGAAAATCTTTTTTAATTTTCCCAGGCTGCTGTGGGGATGAGAGTGGGTGGGACTAGAGGCTGTGAGGGAGGAGGTGGCAGCATGGGGCTCCATGGATGGCACCAAGGTCTTCCCAGTCAGCAGTGGGGAGCACGGTGTGGAGGTCAAGCCTGGAGCCTGGGGGACAAAAGCTGGGTCTGGCATCAGAGATGTTAGTGCTGAAGTTTCTGCAGGCCAGAGGGAGGGGCAAGAGTGGAGGCAGCACAGATCCAGAATCACAGGAGCACCAGGCTGGAGGAGGCAGCTGCCCATGGAGATGGACTCAAAAGGCCAAACTGCTATTATCTAAACGAACTCTTTGCAAGTGGACTCTTTGCAACGGGCCTGAAGACGGAACATTTTTGCCTAAAGTCAAACAGCTAATAAGTGGCAGTCATGGGGTGATAGCTACCATCACTCACTATGCACCCAGTGCTGGGCAAAGTTATTTGCATGAGCCAACAAGCTCAACGCCCACAGCAATCACTGAGCAGGTGCCCTTGTTTCATGTCCATTTTAGAGATGAGGAAGCTGGGACACAGAGGTGAAGCGAGGCTCTGAATCCTGCCCACCTGATTCAGAGCCCCACACTCTTCACCATTACACTGCATGTGCTACATGGAGAGGCAGGATGGTACAGTGGTTAAACCCAGATAGTTGGGCTTCAAATCCTGTCCCCATTTACTAGCCAGGTGACTTGGGCCAGTTATATTAATAGCACCTCTCTGTGGCTACCTTTCCTCATCCCTACGATGGGGACAATCAATAGTACCTACTGCACGAGGTCGCTGTGGGCTGTAAGGCACTTGAAACAGTGCCCGGTATGTGGAGGGCACCCTCTAGGTGCCTGCCATTACAGTGATGGTAATTATTGCCTCATCTCTCCAGCTGGACTCCCAGGTTAGACTTTCTTTCTCCAAGTCATGGGGCTTTCATAAGCTTTTCCTGAAGGTCTGCTTTAGGCTGTAAAATTCCCTTCCTGGCCCAGTCAGTGGGGGCCCCTGTAGCACCTCCTTATCACCCCTGAACACCTTAGCGCCCATCAGCTTATCCAACCCGTGGCTGATGGGGGTGTGGACCAGGCTCTGAGAGGTGAAGACTGCCACAGTGGGGCTGCTCTGAGCAGGGACCCAGCCCTGGGGCAGGGCCCAGGTAGTGAGATGCAAGAGGAGTAGATATGAGCCCAGAGCCCCAGGAGGCCGGGAAAGAAAGTGTAAGGAGGCAGGAGCTTGGGGAGAGGAGGCCTGAAACCAAATGTTATTTCCTGACCGGTCTGGGGCGCACAGGCTCTGTCAACAGCTCTTGGAAACAGCTGCCCTAATTCCATCTTGTTGGCTGAAACACAATTCCTTCCTTAGGGATGGCATGTGGCCTTGGGGAACAAGGCCCTCAGCTCTTATGCCCAGAATTGGGGCAGCAGGGGTGTCTGATAAAGTCCCCCACCCAGGATCCTCTGACTTTCTAATTTTAGGGACCTACCTCTGCCCTTAACCTAGTGACTCTCCTCTCCCCACTCTCCTGCCGGCCCCCTCCTTGGAATATTCCAGAGCTGTCAGGGACTTAGAGAGTATCTAGTCCAACTCCTATGTGTTACAGATAGGGAAATTGAGGCCCAAAGAGGGCAAGAGACTTGCCTAAAGTCCTTTAGCAAGGTGAGGAGAAAAAGAACTAGGGACAGCCTAGCAGGTGGAAGGGCACTGCTCCAGGAGTTCAGAGCTGAGCTCTGCTGCTGGTGTGCTGTGTGGCCTTGAGAAAGTCCCAGGCTCTCTCTGGTCCCCTTCTATAAAATGGGAGGGAAATGGAGGGATCTCTCTACTCATGGAATCTTCACTAAGTCTGGACCCGGTGCGTATAGCGTTGCTGCAAAATGGCAGATGCATTTTTGTTTAACAGTGTTTAATAAAAGGTTGAATTTGAATATCTCCAGTGGGCCATGCAGCCTCCAATTGGCCACAGGCCTCACTGCTCCCAAATGTGCACCTTCATACACAAATTTCCTCCTTGGCTCCTGAAGGAATTTGAATGATCCCAAGGAGGAACCCCCGTACAAAATGTGCCCTCACCACCCCACCCCACCCCCACTCCTAAGAAGATTCCAGCAGGAGACGAAAGCATTCCCTGCACCTCCCTCCCCCCATGTCAGAGGAGGTGCAGAGAGTTGAATCCTCCCTAATGCCCACTTCTCTCCCACTCCCCAAATGCCCAAGTCATATTGAGGTCCTTGGGGGCCTCCTGTATCCTGATGTTGTCAGATTGATTTGGGAATATCCATACCCACCCAAGTCCTATGTGCCAGACCCTAGGTATGCGTATTTTTCAGTGGAAGTGAATTTAAATGGACTCTGTAAATCCGAGGGGCTTTCTGAGTCTTCAGAGAGTTCTGATAATCAGAGCTTCCTCATTGTTATCCAAATCAGGGCTGGAGACCAGTGGCAGGTGAGTCCTTATTGCTGTGATTATCATAATGATGATGAATTGCCACCGTTTGTTGAATGTTCTCCGTGTGCCAGGTACTGTAGCAAACATTGAACAAAACATTATTTGCTTCAGATTTCCTGGCTCCCTCTGAGCTAGGTATAATTGCTCATGAGGAAAGTAAGCAGTGTACAAAGCCACAGGGCCATGCGGTTGAAGCATATAAATTATCATTTTTATAAGGTCAACATAGTCAACTCTTGGCGATCTAATAAGGTTTAACCTAATAGCACATGATAAAGCTGGGATCAGACGGAGCTGTCTGAACTCGAAGCCCATGCTTTTTTCCCTTTTTTAAAAAATTGTTTATTGTCTACACACTGATTGCAGGAAATTTAAACAATAAAAATAAGAGAAAGTAAAAATCTCCCAAACTCAGACATAATATCTATGGGGACAAAAAAAAAAGATCTTTATAGATCTCTCTCCAGGCATTTACACCTGTGTACAAATAGTTGGTGTTTATTGAGAAAATAGCCTTTACTATTCTGAGCAATCACTTGCATTATACCATTTGATCCTGGCAACCTGATGGAAGAGGTTTGATTATTTCTCCCATGTAACAGATGAGGACATGAAGAAGGCAGATAGTCAAAGGCCCAGAGTCCAACAGACTGCTGAGATTTAAATATTGGCTCTACCACCTGGGAAGTTACTTAAGGCCTCTGTGCCTTGGTTTTCATATCTGTCAAATGGTGATTCTGACAGTACCCACCTCAAAGGACGGTTGAGAGAACGAAACAAGATAATCTATGTAAAGTGATTAAAACAGGGTTGGCACATGGCAAACAGTAAGTGTAGGCTGGTATTAAAACTCAGAGACGTCAAATAACTAGATCAAGACAACACAGCTAGAAAGTGCCAGAGCCCTGAGTTGAACCCAGGTTTGTCTATTTCTGGAGACCAAGCTGTTAACCATTTTTCAAAATTGGAATTAAAGTGCTCACCTTTCCCCTTTGCTGGACCTCTCCCTGCCGTCGCTTGCGTCTCTCCCGCTCGCCTGACACAGCAGCCCCTGCTCAGGATCTGAGGCCAGGAAAGGTGAGGGCCGCTTGGTGTTTTCTGCTAGCCCACCGCAGGTGGCAAAGGGAGAGAGAGGTTTTCTGCAAAGATAATTTGGTTCTCACCAACAGAAGCACTGGGCCTGCCCCTGCCCCCTCTTTCCTGTGCGACCTGCGCCAAGTCACTCAGCTGCTGTGGCCTTATTTTGCCACGTGCCTGACCAGGGGGTTGGACCTGATCCTAATAACAGCAGCAATTACCTTATACACTGAGTGTCAACTACGTGCCAAGCACAGGTCGTGATGCTCTGCACGTGTTCATATCATTATGTTTAATAATAGCAATAATTGCTACATTTTCTGAGCACTCACCAGGGGCCAGGCCCTGCCTTAAGCGCTTAAGCAGCCTTAGCTCCTCTAATCCTTACCTCGGCATTATCCTCCTTATTTAGATGAGAAAATGGAGGCTCAAAGAGGAGAAGTAACTTGCCCAAGCACTTGTAAATGATCACAAATGTTCGTGTCAGCTGCCATCTGTAGAACTCACCACCCTCCGCCTTGTCTGCTTCCCCCTTTTCCTTCTCGCCCTCTCCTCCCTGGGCAGGCTTCCAGGACGTCACCGTCATGGCGGCCCTTGGCATGAGCTTCCTGGCCTCATCTTTGCGGAGATACAGCTGGAGCGGTGTGGCCTTCAGCCTCTTCCTGCTGGTGCTCGGGGTGCAGTGGGCACTTCTGGTGGATGGCTTCCTGGAAAACGTCTCCACTGGGAAGGTGGTCATCACACTCCTCAGGTACCGGGATGCTGGCTGGATTGCTTTTGGGTCCTTGAGGGCATGGAGCTCGAGGGCACAGGTCTAGAAGATCTGGGATAGCCCCTTCTCTCTCTAGCACCAATCCCATGCAATATTTAGGACATCCTTACACTAAAAGATTATTCATTATTTACCTAAAACTCAAATTTCACTGGGCATCTTGTACTTTATCAGTCAGTCCTACTCTGTGATATCACAAGGGATCCAAGTCTCCCTGCATGTTTTTAAAATTATCAATTATGATTTTGTAAAGTTACAATATGCGTTCATAGAAAAATTAAGAAAAAGAGATTAGACAAAAAGAAATAAAAATGTCACACCCAGAGAGACAGCCACTTGAAAAGGAAGGACTCTTAGTCCACAATGCTGGTGGTAAAGAAATAGCCAGGCCTTTGCTTTCCTTAGATCACCTGTGATCTGTGTGGATGCATTCACATGAGAGGCTAAGAATCAGCAAAACTAACCCACAGCGCCAGAAGCCAGAGTAGCGGTTACTTGGGCAAGGAGGTGGATCTTGATTAGGAAGGGGCACAAAATAAGCTTATGAGGTGCAGAAAATGTTCTCTATGTTAACCTGGGTAATAGCTATGCGTCAAGTATACCCCCCTCCTTTTTTTTTTTGAGACAGAGTCTTACTCTGTTGCCCGGGCTAGAGTGAGTGCTGTGGCGTCAGCTTAGCTCACAGCAACCTCAAACTCCTGGGCTTAAGCAATCCTCCCGACTCAGCCTCCTGAGTAGCTGGGACAACAGGCATGCACCACCATACCTGGCTTATTTTTTCTATATATTTTTAGTTAGCCAATTTCTTTCTATTTTTAGTAGAATCAGGGTCTTGCTCAGGCTGGTTTTGAACTCCTGACCTTGAGCAATCCACCTGCCTTGGCCTCCCAGAGTTCTAGGATTACAGGTGTGAGCCACTACGCCCGGCCTAGCTATACACTTTTTAAAAAGGCATTAGCACTCAATAGGAGGAATTAGATTAAATTTTTCCTTAAAAGTTATGTTTTTGTTTTATCCAACTCTGAATCTCTGTCCTGCCTGGAAGATGGTAAATCCTCATCTTACACACGTTGGGGACCTCTCCAGGCCACTCCAGCCTCCCCTCTGAGCCCCTGCTAAACCTCTGGGCATGGCTGTTGCACATGGCTCCATGAGCCAGGCGCTGTGCCAGGCACTTTGCCAGCCACTCCACAAATATTATTTTGTTTAACTCTCCTAGTTAGGGGCCTACTGGTATACAGGTCAGGAAAAGGAGGCTCAGAGAGGGTAAAGCACTTGCCTAGGGCCACACAGCTCAGTGGTAGAGATGGCTTCAGCTTCTAAACATCTGTAACCCTTCCCACACTCTGCAGAGTGGTCATACATGAAAAACAGTCCAGCCAGCTCCGCACTGGCCCTGTGCAGTGGGGACTGTCCACATTTTTCCTTTTTAAAAGTTTAGAGGTAATCCCCATGTGGATTCAATAAGCCCTGGTATCCACCTGGAAGTGGCAAAGGGCACTCTGGGGGAATTCTGACAGTGGTGGCCCTGGTCTGGCATTTCTGCTGCCTTGACTTAAGGTCACACTAGCCTTCAGCCTCTGCACCATGGCAGTCTGGAGCAGAAGGCGTCTAAGGGCTGTTCCCTTCTCCTGTCCCCAGGGACCTGTTTGTTCTCCACTCAATCCAGGAAGACAAGATGGGGCATCCGCAGCCTGAGTGACTCCCCTGCCCCAGCCCTGACCACTGGGCCCTCCTAGCTGTGCCGCTGCTGAGACTGGCTTTGCCCATTTGAACAGTGGGCTCCTTCCTGACCAGTCCCGGCCAGGGCAGGGCTGACAGGCGGTGCCCAGGCCTGCCTCTCAGGACAGGGTACTCTCCCTTGGCCTCATTCGGGTCTGCCTGAGTCCCAGTGGCCTATTTTATTCAACTCTGCCCTCCTTTGTTTTCTTCACATACTAAGAACTTGGTAAATGGTTATTAGAACAAAAACAAAAATAAAAGGAACCCTAAAAGGCACAATATTTTAATACTATATTTTGAGCGGTCCAAGAGGACTCTCCCCAGAGGATAATAGCAACGTCAAAACCCCCTTGTTGCACTTGACTTACATCAACTCCCTTGGCCCCCACAACAGCTCCAGACGCATTGCCCCCGCCTTATAGATGAAGGCACTGAGGCACAGAGTGGTTAAGTAATTTGTCCAAGATCACACAGCCAGGAAGTGGCTGGATCAGGATTCCAGCCCAGGCAGCCTAGACTCAAGACTGCCCTCCTCACCCCTGCACTGCACTGTCTCAGCGCCTCCCTGGAGCCAGCTGGCACGTGCGGTCTGAAACACCACAGCTGGCACACACACTCCTGAGTTAAGCCTTTGTCAATGAAATGCACGCTCACTTAGGAGGCACACTCTGTCCAGGCATGATGGAAGGCGGGAACCCCTTATTCTCAATAATTCCTGGTCCTTATAAGGCTGCTTCCCTGTGCCCTTTGCCCTTCTCCGAACCCCCCTCTGAGGTCCTTGAGCCTTAAGCAGGACACTATGTCAGCTGGGGAAGCTGTGTCCAGACTTCAGAGCATAGACTTTGGATCTAGGCCAGCTGGGTTGGAACCTCAGATCTGTCATCAACTGGCTGTGTGGTTGTTTCTAAAAATTCAGATTTTCTAGTCTCAGTGTCCTCTTCTGTAAAATGGGGTGCTGAGGGGCTAACCTAGCACCATTTTACAGAGGGTCTCTCAGAGGATCAAAATTTAAATGAAGTGATATAAGCCTGTTGTGCATTATGCTCAAGAAATCGTTATCATCATTGTCGCTGTGTTGGTAGCATTATCATCGTAACTCCCAGGGGGAGGAGAGAGACTCAGAGCAAGGTGCTCTGGGGAGAGTGGATGTCCATGGATTCTCCAGCTCAGTGCCACCTCCTCCAGGAAGTCCTCCCTGAAGATGTCAGCGTTGCTCTGTCCTTCCAGTGAACCCCTCCAGCCTTGTGATATCACAGATCACAGATATTCTTAGTCTACAGGCTCGTGGTGTAAGCCCTGTCTGCCCAGCCAGATCATAAGCACCTGAGGACAGATGTTGTTTGCTCCTCCTGAAGCCCCACACTGAGCTCATTTGTCAAGGGAAGAAAGGACCCAGTAACAGTGTTAATAATGCCAACCTCTATGCATCACTTAGTTCTTGGTGCCAGTTTTGGTGCTAGATACACCTATAGGAAGAATATTCCTTCAATGCCCACTGTACTACCAGGGGATAAGTATTATTCTTATTTTACAGATAGAGAAATGGGCTCAGTAAGATCAAATAGCTGCTCAAGTGGCGAAGCCGGTACTGGAAGCCAGGCTTGTCCTACTTCCAAACCCAGGCTCTTTCCACTGTCCCAAGGGGGAGTGGGGAGACAGTGGCCCTGGTTGAGGATGAGGTGGCTGCATGGGTGGGCCAGCGGGTGAAGAGCGCCCTCTATCGAGCATCCGTGAGTGATGACGGCAGAAGAGAAGAATCCGTGGGCAGAATCCCAGGGGTCAGATACCACAAAGGGGTCCAGGGAACAGCCCGCCTCCTTACCTCACCTGGGAGCAACCTCAGGGCGACCAGTGTGTGCAGATCAATCTCTCAGAGCACAGAGGACACCTTGATGGGGAAGAGACAAAGGAAACTCTGGACTGCAGCATCAGCCTCCCTGCATCCTCTGGGCCTGGAAAAGTGGCAGGCAGAGAGTAGGTGCCCAGCAGTGTTTGTTGAATAAATGAATGAGCGGCATCTTTCCTGCTCAGTCACCCTGGCTCCTTCTCTCCACCAGAGCCCAGAAGGCCACCATGAGCGCCGTGTCGGTGCTGATCTCGCTGGGAGCCATCCTGGGGAAGGCTAATTTGTTGCAGCTGTTGGTGATGGTGCCGCTGGAGGTGACAGCCTTCAGCACCATGAGGATGGTCAACAGGCGCTTCCTCAATGTGAGTCGCGGTGCGGTGAGAAGGGGCCTTGGGGGAGAGGGGCGAGAGGGTGGATGGGGGCCCTGCCTCCATTTGATGAGGCTTCTGGGGTTTAAAAAATGTAAATACAGGCTGAAAGGGGGTTACAAAAGTGTGGTTTGTGCCAAATGTTTAAATACAGTCAACTAATGCCTTTAACTTCCACAATGTGATCCTGTAGGATTGTGCTGTTCACAGGATAATTATGTGTTATATAAAAAGAGAATCAGTTTCCAGGGCCCCACCAGCAGTGGTCACAGCGAGCTGTATGGCCAGTGTCTTCTTTCAGACCAGCGTGTGTCAGTAACTGCACACGCGATCTCACTGGGAGAGATGGTCAAGTCTAAGTTTGAAGCCATCTGTGAAAGTGAGGCCAGTCCACATGGCTCTCCCAGCTCCTCTGCCATCACCCTGACCCTGAGTGATGATACTGACCTCCCCCTCTCACACGGGAGAAAGCTGATGCCCAGAGAGGGGAAGGGACTGCCCAAGATCACACAGCAAGATACTGACAGGGGCCGGGCGAGGTGGCTCACGCCTGTAATCCTAGCACTCTGGGAGGCCGAGGCGGGAGGATTGCTCAAGGTCAGGAGTTCGAAACCAGCCTGAGCAAGAGTGAGACCCCCGTCTCTACTATAAATAGAAACAAATGAATTGGCCAACTAATACATATAGAAAAAATTAGCCGGGCATGGTGGCGCATGCCTGTAGTCCCAGCTACTTGGGAGGCTGAGACAGGAGGATTGCTTGAGCCCAGGAGTTTGAGGTTGCTGTGAGCTAGGCTGACGCCATGGCACTCACTCTAGCCTGGGCAACAAAGTGAGACTCTGTCTCAAAAAAAAAAAAAAAGATACTGACAGGGCCCATGGGAGAACCCAGAGTCCCAGCCTGGTTTAGGAGAAAGAGCACAGGACTTGGAGTCAAAGTCTGGGCTGTGTATCCCAGCTCTGCCATAGACCCCCATGTGACTCTGGGCAATTAACCTCCTAGAGCTTCAGTTTCTTCCTCTGTAATATGAGGATAACAGTACTACAACATAGGGTTTGGGGGAGTAATTGAATTAATTACATGAGATGATGCATGTTTACAAAAAAAAAAAAAAAAAAGCATGAAGCCTCTTCACTATGCCTCAATATCCCAGAGTAAGGACTTTGGATTTTACTCTGAGAAACACAGGGAGCACTGGGGCGTTTGGGGCAGAGGAGAGCTATGGTTTGACTTGCATTTTAAGAGAACTCTGGCTGCTGAAGGGGCAAGGGAGGAAGCAGGTGAAACGAAAGAGGCGCCTCTCGCAATAATCCGGCCTTGGACTGGGACAGTAGCTGTAGGGGAGCTGGGAGGAGGCGGATCCTGGCTACATTCCGAGGGCAGAATGGGCAGGATTTGCTGACGGACTGCACAGTGGGGTGTGAGACACAGAGAAGGGTCATGATGACCCCAGGGTTTTGATCTGGAGCAACTGGGAGAATGATGATGCTGTTTCGAGAGACAGAGAGCATTGCGGGGTGGAGTAGATCTGGGAGGGAGGAGCCAGGGTTCGGCGTTGACTGTGGTCGGGTTAGGGTTGAGGCGAGGGCTACAGGCGTGTGTGAAGCATCCCGGTAGAGACACTGCATGGAAACGTACAAGTCTGAAGCTGAGTGGAAAGGTGGGGCCAGGGATGTCAATTTGGGAGTTGTTAGGGTACAGATGGTGGGTAAAGCCAGGAGGCCCAAGGAGATCACCTAGGGCTGGGTATCAGCAGAGATGTAGAGTCTGAGGATGGAGCCCTAGAGCACCACACAGTATTATTAATAACAATAATACCCACTTCGTAGGGCTGGTGTGAGGCTTGAACAAGTTAACATATATAAAGTGTGTGGCACAGTGCCTGGCCCAGGGTAGGTGCCATGGCAGGCTGTTATTTTCATCCCCGCCATTGCTATTGGGCTCAGTTGATTGGAATTATTGAACCGGGGAGATGTAAAGAAGTGAGCCAGACAGACGGGAGGTGGTGGTGCTATTGGTGGGATGCTTGCAACTGAGTTTCTGGAAGCAGCACAGTTATAGGTCATGACAAGGTTTAAGGTTTGACAGAGGATATGGATGGCAGAAATGTTATGGAGGGAAAGATATAAGAAGAGAGAGGTCAAGGGGCTGAGAGAGGAGGAGCTGGGTGGACCGAGACGATGCTCGGGAAGAGTGATGGAGAGAAAGGCTGAAGGGCAGGTGCTGACAGCCACGGTGACCAGGAGCAAGGAGGGGAGACTGAGATGGCGTCTTCTTCAAGAGAATTGGGGATTATTTGGGGGGAAAAAAGAATGATGGTCTAAAAGGAAATATTGGAAGTTCTTATTATTTTTTAATTTTTGATTCTGTTCATTTATTTGTATATACTACTTTAACTCCTAAATACTTCAGTGTAGATTTCCTAAAAATAGGGACATTCTCTTACATAACCATTGTTCAGTTAACACAATTGAGAAATTAACATTGCTACAACATGATTACTCAAATTTTACTAATTGTCTCAACAGCATCCTGTCTAGTATAAAGAAAAAAAATTTTTTTTCTGGTCTGGGGTCACACCTTGCATTTAGCTCTCATGTCTTCTTAACATGTTGACTGCCACACACACACAAAAAAAAACAACCCAGAAATGTTTCCTTGTGGCTGCAGCATTTTATTACAAAAATAGAATAAAAACTTCGAGTGTAATTTAAAAATAAACATAAATAGAAAAATAAAATGTATTGACGTCCACTTAATCCACGTTTTCAGAATTAAATTGTCAATATTAATTGTAACAATAAGGTGTAACAATTAATTGTAACATCCAAGCACTCTGAGAGGCCAAGGCAGGCGGATTGCTTGAGGTCAGGAGTTTGAAAACAATAAGGACATCAACAAGTAAGATTTTATATATGCTTCACGTGGTCCCGGGATCAAAACCAAAGTGAGTTAAATACAACTCTCGTGGCAGTTAATGTGTTAAACGCCATCCATATGTGGAACAGTTTCTTCATCTTTCCTTATCTTTCATGACTTTGACATGCTTTGAAGTTACAAACCAGTTATTTTGTAGAATGTGGGCTTGTCTACTGTTTCCTCAAAAACGCGGGTATGCATGCTTGGCAAGAATTCCACAAAAGTCATGTGTGTCCTTCCTGGTACACCGTGTCAGGAGACATGCTGTCCCTGTGTCCCATTCCTAGGCATGTTAGCTTTGATCACTTGGCTAAGATAGTGTCTGCCAGGATCTTCCACTGTAAAGTTATTCTCCCCTTTATAATTAATAAACATTTTGGGAGGAGATAATTTCCTATAAAAATCCTTTTTCTCATCAAACTTTCATCCACTAGTTTTAGCATCCATAGGTTCTTGCTTGGACCAATCAGTACCACAATGATTGCCAATACTGGTTTTCTGTTTCCATCTTCCCTTCCACATCCATGAGCTGGCATTCTTCTGCAAGGAAGAGCTTGCACTGCTCCATTTATCATTCATCTGTTTATTTATTTATATCACTGTGGGCTCATGGATTCATGTAGGCACACTTTCATTTTCTGCTTTTTCTCTCTGCTTTATATGAGGATTAATTACAACTCCTTGGTTCCCAGGAAGAAAATGTCATTAGAGCTTTGTTAGGCAGAATGAGGGGAATTTAGTACAAGGACCACCCAGGACAGGAGGTACAGCCAGACCCAGGAAGCCACTGGAACTGGATGTGGGAAGACTTTGTGACCTTAGGTAGCCCATGCTCTCCAGCCATTGGCTTTGTGCCTCTTTGTACATCCAATTTCTCGTTAGTGAAAAATTACCCACACACCCACATTTATTTCTGCATTCCTATGTCTCAGATCCTGCAGGAGATAACACTTTCCCAGTCTCAATTCCTTGGTCCAGGGGGAGAGAATCTGATCAGTCCACTGGGTCATTTATCTACTCTGATCCAACCAGCTACAGCTGGCATGGAAGATACTTCACACAATAAAAACATGGCTGTCAAGAGAGGGTAAATTTCAGAGATAGAACACTCACTGTGAACAGTGCATCATAAACCTTTTCCTACTTTATTATGGTCTTTATAATGGGTTGTTTGTTTTAAAAGACTGCATTAATACAATGCCATCTCCTCTCTTCTCTGCAGTTTCAACTTGCTAATTTAACTGGTCTAGGGGAAGGCTTAGCTCTGATTTTGAGAGTTCACTGTCTTCAAAACTTCAGTTCAGGCTGGGTTTGTTCAATGGGAGAGCTCAGGGAGAACCAGAGCCAGGGGCCAGAGCCATTTCAGTCGAGGCAACTCAAGAAATGGGCGTTCCAAGCCTCTCCAGGTGTGGTTCCTGAACTCCTGGTGGAGCTCGAAGAGATTAACAGTGCAAGCCCTCTTTTTGGTTTTTATAAGAGAACTGCATAGACTTTCATCTTTGCATATGACACAGGGCTCATTACCATCATTCTTTCATTTCACAAATATTTATTATTTGGTACCTGTCATGTACCAGGCACTCCTGTGGTGGTGGAAAAATACAACTGTCATGGAACTTCTATTTCAGAAGGAAAGACTGCCAATAAACAATAAAATAGGCAAAAAATAGAACATGTTAGATAGTGATAAGTACCACCGAGAAAAAATAAAATGGAGAAAGGAGACGTGAAGCCTCGGGTGGGGGGATAAAATATTATCACAGATAGCGTAGATAGGGTGGCCAGGGAAGGCTTCACCGAGTGATTTCTGAGCTCAGACCTGAAGGAAGCGCGTGCACAAGCCACGTGGGTACCTGAGCGGCGTGGCAAACTAATGGCAGGGTGGCAGGAGGGGTCTGCACCTGCCAAGATGAGTTTTTATCACCAATGCTGTTAAGAACTGTTGACACATGGCACTAATTAAAAGCAGACAGGCATTTAATTGGCTTTAGAATTGTTTGAAATCCTCTACAGAGAACACTCCTTATTGCTTGCACCCAGGGTGGACCACCCCCTCCACTCTGCCCTCCTTATGCCCCTGCTGGGCGTAAGAGCATTCCAGGCAGCTGAATGACCTTAGGAGGGAACACCTGGACTAGGAGGTGACCTCAGAGAGGTCAGGGAGAGAGCAGTCCTGGAGGGCCTGGTAGGTCTGTGGTCCCCAATACCCAGGCCATGGACTGGTACCGGTCTGTGGCCTGTTAGGGACCGGGCCACAGAGCTCCGCAGTTCCTCCTCCCATCTGTGGACAAATTGTCTTCCATGAAACTTAGGAACAGTGAGGGCTGGGAGACACAGCAGGAGGTGAGTGGCGGGTGAGCATACTCCCAGCTGCTCCATCGCTCCAGTCACCACCTGAGCTCTACCTCCCACCCCAACCTGTCCGAGGAAAAATTGTCTTCCATGAAACCAGCCCCTGATGCCAAAAAGGTTGGGGACCGCTGGATAGCAAGTATGCAGACTTTGACTTTCAGTGAGATGGGAGCCACTGGAGGATTCTGAGCAGAGCAATGACATGATCTGACTTACATTTTAACATGGCCACTCGAGCTGCTTCGTGAGAATAGTCAGTAGGAAGACAAGGGCGGGAACGGGGCACCCAGCTAGGAGATTATTGTGGTGATTTGGGGTAGCAGTGATGGCGGCTTAAATCAAGGTGGAGTCTGTGGGGAGTGGTGGTACCAATTCTGTCGATTCTGGATATTTTTGGAAGGCACTGCTGATAGCATTTACAGGCAGCCCGCTAAATAAATTATTAAGGATTACTAAATTTGATGTTCATGAAGGAAAATTAGCAACTATCTAGAATTTACTAAAGATTTTAGTTCAATATTATATTATATTGAAGTCTGGCTGCTTGCGTCATGTTGCAAGTTCACATCACCTGTCATTCCATGCAGAGCTGAAATTCCACGGAGAAGTAGGAAGCAGTGGGCTGTGTGTTCCTGCGGCTTTTTGCCCCAACTAAGTGATCTCAGCCCAAAGCATGTAAGAGCTACTGCCAAAGGCCAGCCAGTACCTTCCTGGGATAAAACACAGCTACTCATGGGCTCCTCTGAAGGAAGAAGGCTGGATGGGCTGGGCTGCGTAAGGTCTGAACACCAGTCTCATGGCTTCAAGTCACACCTCCTACGTGAAGCTTCGAACTTTCTCCACGAAACATGAGGGTTTGCCTGTGGGCAGAGGATGCTGACACTCATTGCTCCTGCTGGGTTTTGTTGCAGATAGACGATCACTCAAACATGATGCACATCTACGTGTTTTCGGCCTATTTCGGGCTGACTGTGGCCTATTGCCTCTCAAGGGGCCTGCCCAGTGGAATTCAGGAGAAAGATCGGACGGCAACAAGCCCCAGTTTGTTTGCCATGCTGGGTAAGGACGAGGTGGCGTGGGTGGTCTCATACTTGGGCTAAGCAGAAAGGCTCAGAAAAGGCTCAGCTGAAAAATCTCTCTCCTTTGCCAACTTACCCCGGGTGTCTGTCATGATGACTCATTTCTTCTAGTAGTGTTTGTTAAATTCATACCTTCGAATTAAGCATTCCTTTCCAGGGACCTCTCTTCGTTAATATTCAATAGAGAGAAAAGACTCGCTATGCTTGAGTTTAAATAAATTTGTCCAATCCTGTTTTCTTCAACTGAGAGGAGGGAATTGGGCAGGTGAAGAGATAGGGCCTGGGAGTGGAGAAAGGCACTAGGGTGGGAATAGTAACAAAGTTGCAGTTTGAAAAGCTGTGGTGAAAATGATGAACTTAGACTGCAGGAGGGGCCTAGGGGAAATCAGGCAGCCAGCTTGATAGCAGGCAAAGGAGTATCATCAGACTGTAGAGCCAAATTAAAGCAGCACATTAATTTTTTTTTTAAATAAGCATTTGGCCATCCCAAACTGGGTTCAGGGGGTCTGCAGTTTGTATTAGATGTCATCTCTCTGGGCCTTAGTTTCCCTGCCTGTAAAGTATCTTAGCTGGTCTCTGCCAACTTAAGAATTTGGAGAGGAGACGTGACTCGCCCATGTAGCTGACGATAGCTAGAAAGTGACAGAGTGGAGACGCGATAGCTCTAGGAGTCTCCTCATCTGAAGCCCCTTGAGGTCAGGCCTTTGGAGGAGGAGTGTGGTCCTGGCCAATGTCCCTCTCTGGCCCCCAGGCACCCTCTTCTTGTGGACATACTGGCCAAGTTTCAACTGTGCTCTGCTGAACGATCCAAATGAAAGGAAGAATGCCGTATTCAACACCTACTACGCCCTGGCGGTCAGCACGGTGACAGCCACCTCAGTGTCTGCCTGGGCTCACCCCCAAGGGAAGATCAACATGGTGAGAAGGGGGCTGTCCCTTGGACAGCACTTGGGTAACACGTGTCCGCACCCCTCTCCCACTCCAGTGGCAGCCCCCTATGTTGGGAAAGGGCATGCTGGGTCATGGTGACAAGGCCTCATCTGCAATGTCATGGGGAATTAGGAAGAATGCTGCGTGGCCAGAATGGGCTCTGGGACTCAGCAGACTGAAACGATCAAAGGCTCCCTGCAGAGAGGCTCCCTGCAGAGAGTGATTAGGTCCATCGGTGTGGACATCAAACAGACCTAAGTTTGAACCTCGTTTGTGCTAGTTCCTGAAGCTCTCTCGTGAGCAAGAGTCGGCAGCAATAGGTTAGAATAGTCTATTCCCCAAGATATTTCAAGGATGGAATTATCAGAATCAGAAGTAAAGAAGTGGCCGGGCGCAGTGGCTCACACCTGTAATCCTAGCACTCTGGGAGGCCAAGGCGGGCGGACTGCTCGAGGTCAGGAGTTTGAAACCAGCCTGAGCAAGAGCAAGACCCCGTCTCTACTAAAAATAGAAAGAAATTTGGCCAACTAATACATATAGAAAAAATTAGCCGGGCATGGTGGCACATGCCTGTAGTCTCAGCTACTTGGGAGGCTGAGGCAGAAGGATTGCTTGAGCCCAGGAGTTTGAGGTTGCTGTGAGGTAGGCTGATGCCACGGCACTCACTCTAGCCTGGGCAACAAAGTGAGACTCTGTCTGGAAAAAAAAAAAAAAAGAGGTAAAGAAGTGTGTTGCGTTAGTCATGTGACCTGGGTTAAGGCCACTTGGACTTTTTGAGCCTCGACTGCCTTATCAGTAAAGTGGGAATTCAGCGACAATGCATGTAAAATCTTAATGAGGAGTAAGTTCTGGGCAAACATTAGCTGCTATTATTTGTTTTGTTTTTAGAGACAGGGTCTCACTCTGCTGCCCAGGCTGGAGTGTAGTGGCATGATCACAGCTCACTGCAGCCTCAAATTCCTGGGTTCAAGCAATCCTCCTGCCTCAGTCTCCTGAGTAGCTGAAGTTACAAGCATGCACCACCACACCCAGCTAATTCTTTTCAGTAGAGATGAGGTCTCCCTATGTTGCCCAGGCTGCTCTCAAACTTCTGTCTTCAAGCAGTCCTCTCCCCTTAGCTTCCTAAAGTGCTGGGATTACAGGTGTGAGCCACTGCACCCAGCCAGTCGCTATCATTAATATAGCAGGGGACAGGGATATTGGGAATATATATATATAGTGGGGTGATGCTGTGTGTGAGTTTTGTGGGGAGAGCTGGGTGAGAAGAGAGACCCAAACACAGAGCAAGTTCCGTGACGATTGGGCCACAGGTCAGGCAGCCAGAGGTGCTGGGGAAAGTCTGGACAGGGGACCTGGAGTGGAGAGAATGTGGCCACACACAGCAGGTTCAGTGTAATTCCAGCACTAAGGGAAGGCAAGTGTCCCCACAGGTGAGCTCCCTGGTGGCAGGAAGTCTAGGAGCAGACAAGGTGGGGACACCCAGTGAGGCAGGAGTGGGCATCAGGTCAGAGAAGCCCAGGAGCTGGGCCCAGGGCCCAGAGATCCAAGGCCTGGTTGGAGGCAAGGGTGTCAGATAAGAGCGAGGGAAGGCTCCCATTCCAGGGCATCGGAGACATGACCCAGGAACAAGGCCCAGCTTATTGGAACTGGGTCACACAGGGTGACATAGGTACCAAGGAGCCAATAATAATAATAAAAACAATAATAATAACTTATGTTTATTGGGAATTTGTTCATGTTCTGTGCCAGCCACTGGGCTAAAAGTTTTGTATGTGGTAACTCACTTAATCCTTACTGTGGCCTTGGGAAGTAGGTAGAGTCAAAATCTCCTTCTTCCCAGTGCCCAAGGACACATGGCTACTGAGTGTGAGGGTGGCTAGGATGCCGAGTACCTGCACTTTCCAGCTGATTCCCTGAACGCTTCCCCATCAGGGTGACTGCACCCCAAGCCTGAGAGGCGGGAGCGAGTCAGCCCATTGATGAAGCTCACGTAACCCCCACCAGAGGGGAGGGGTGGTTTCGGGATTGGCGAAGCATTGAGGACATTCCAGAGCTGCCTTGCTCTCAGCGGGTGCAGTAACTTTCGGCAAGATGCTGTCCTCTCTGGGACTCACTGCATTCTCCCACGAGCTATTTCCTTGCAGACTCATATCCACAATGCGGTGCTGGCAGGAGGCGTAGCGGTGGGTGCCTCGTGTCACCTGATCTCTTCTCCCTGGCTCGCTATGGTGCTGGGCTTTGTGGCTGGGCTCATCTCCAGCGCGGGAGCAGAGTGCCTGCCGGTAAGAAACTGGACAACTAGTAAGTACTCTGTGCCTTGGCTTAGACCAGCAGGACCTGGGGCCCCGGTGGGCCATTATGTGATACCACGGGCAGCACCAGGCAGGTGTTGGCACTTTCTTATGTTAGCTTCAAAGCCCGGGCAAGGGACCCAACCTGGTTGGATGGTGCATTTGTTAGGATGCTGGGAGCAAGTAACAGACCCCACTCAAGTTTGCTCACGCAGAAGGGGGAATTTGTTATAAGGCTATCAGGGAGTCACAGAACCTAAGGACAACGAACCCAGGGAAGGCTGGCACCAGGGACTAGAGTGTTGTGTGGAGCCCAAAAAGTCCCTGCTTTACTTCCTTTTTTGCTTTTCCTGAATATCTGCTTTATTCTTACTCAGTGGGGCCGCTTCTTCAGTGGTGTGAGGAGCATGTGGCCCAACCAAGGAACAGAAAGACGTGCAGGGTTCACACCGGGGAGGTGGTGGAACCAGAGCCTTGGGAGAAGGGAGGTGCACAGGCATACCTCCTGGGCCAGTGGAGGAGTCTGGATTTTCATTCTGAAGACAACTGGGATGCTAAGGAGGGAACTAGCCTGATCAAATTTGCCTTTGTATCCCAATCTGTTGGCTCCTGGCTATCTGGGAGGCTGAGTGATGAGGTTGAAGGAGCCCTGATGGGAATCTGAGGTGTGGTCAGATGCTTTTCTTCCCAGCAGTCACGCTCTCTTTGGGACTGCACTTAAATTTGGACTAAACCACCAGGTCTCAATTGCCCCAAGGGGAGATTTGACAATGTCTGGAGACATTCTTGGCTGAAACACTGGGTGGGAGCTGCTACTAGCATCTAGTGGTTAGAGGCCAGGGAAGCTGCTAAACATCCTACAGTGCACAGGTCAGCCTCCCACACAAAGCATTCTCAGTCCAAAACGTGGATAGTGCCTGTGCTAGACCCTCGCTACTCTAAGCGTGGCCTGTAGACCAGCAGCGTTGGCATCGCCTGGGGCCTTGTTGGAAATGCAGAATCTTAGGCCCCGCTCCACACCTGCTAAATCCAACCCCTCCTGGGTGATGCGAGAGCACATTCAAGTCTGAGAAGTGCTTCTTTACGCAAGCCTCGGTGTCCATTCCCCTTTGGTGGCCCTGGATGCCAAGGGTGTGTGAAAAGGGTGGGTAGGGAATATGGTCTCACCTACAAATCTTCTTATAATGATGTTTGTCCCCAGGTGTGTTTTAACCAAGTGCTGGGGGTTCATGATACCTGTGGCGTGTACTACACATTCAGCTTGCCGGGTCTGCTTGGAGGAATCACCTATATTGTGTTATTGACGCTTCAGATCAGCTGGACCAAGAATTCCATGTGGGTCACTTGGCTTACTCCCTACACACCCCTTTCCAACTGAGGCACATTTCTATGTGCCCAGAGCCCTTAGCTGGAGTACGTACAAGCATTTAGACCAGGCACTCAGTAGGCCTCAGCGATGATCTGTTGGCTGTTTTATTCGGAAATTCTGCCCAGCCCCTACCTTGTGTGGAATCATCTTCTCTCCAGGCACCTCTTCTTTCCAAAAGGGGCAGCCTAGGTGCAGGGCAAGGCACGTAGGCCTGAGACCTCACAAATGCAGACAGAACTGGTCAATTAAGCCCAAGCCAGGGAGCCTGTGGCTTAGGTCATGGTAATGACCTTGTACTCTTGAGTCAGGCTGGTCTTGAAACGGGGCATGCTACCGAACCTTTCTCAGCCATGGTCGCCCAATTGCAAGTGGAGGTGACAATAGTAACTCCCCTCACAGGGTGATTGGGAGGGTACTTGTGGTTAAGAGGCTAGCACTGTGTAGTAGGAGGACTTAATAAGTTACTGCAGGAAAATGCTAAGCATAGCCCGTCCCTGAGGCCCAGGGAGGGCAGGGGCCCTGTAGCCGAAGTCTCACTGGAAGGTGGGGATGTGGCCTCTAGACCAGAGTTAGGTTCTGTGTCCCCCAGATAGTGAACAGCAATGAGCAGTTTGACACACAAGAGCCCTAGCCATTACCTCCTAGAGGTTGTGTATTTACGGACATAGATTACATAAAATGAAAGAATGAATTGCACACAATACAAGGACAGAGAACTGATACTGTGAGGATAATAATATTACTGATAATCATCACTACTGTTTATTTTTTTTTTATTTTTTATTTTTTTTGAGACAGAGTCTCGCTTTGTTGTCCAGGCTAGAGTGAGTGCCGTGGCGTCAGCCTAGCTCACAGCAACCTCAAACTCCTGGGCTCCAGTGATCCTTCTGCCTCAGCCTCCCGAGTAGCTGGGACTACAGGCATGCGCCACCATGCCCGGCTAATTTTTATATATATATATCAGTTGACCAATTAATTTCTTTCTATTTATAGTAGAGACGGGGTCTCGCTCTTGCTCAGGCTGGTTTTGAACTCCTGACCTTGAGCAATCCGCCCGCCTCGGCCTCCCAAGAGCTAGGATTACAGGCGTGAGCCACAGCGCCCGGCCTCACTACTGTTTATTGACTGCCTTCTAAGTGCTGGGGATTGTGCTAAAAACATTACATGTGCCATCTCATTTAATCCTCACATTACCTTGTGAGGCATCATCAAACCCTAAGAAATGATATCTGGGGAAGTTATCTGCCCAAGGTCACTCGGCTGGAATCTGGCTATTACAATGGCTGAAGGGGGTAATGAGGAGGTGGTTGTTTGGAGGCATCGCAGAGAAATCGTGGAAGGGCTGGGGCCCCTTCCAGTACCTGGGGTCCCTTCCAGCCCCTTTATGGCTCCAGCGACAGAGACAACCACAGCTCCAAATTATAGGAATCATATCTGTGGGTAAGACCTCCTTCCTTGAGCTGCTTGGGGTGAGGAGGATTCTATTTGGGGCTGGGGGGTAATTTGTGTGAAGCAGGGCACCTCAATAATGGGTTTGTTACCGGGTATTGACCTCAACACCTCAGTTCTTGTCTGCTCACAATGGAAGACTGAAAGCAAGAGACGATTTTGAAGTGCAAACAGTAAAGTTTATTAAAGTGAAAGTTCACTCTTAAAGGGGTTAAGAGTGGGCACATGTCCCAGGGGACTGGCACTGGGGTCTCTGTGTCATCCCTTTTTTTCTTGTCTAGCCTTTCTGCCTGACACTGTCTCATCTCCTTTTTTCTTTCTTGACCAATGGGGATGTTGTCTCCTTCCTGTCGTCGGGTGGGGCAGTTTTTACCTTCTATGGTTAGGCCTGGACGTGTTGTGATGTCTAAAGCTTGCTGGGGAGGGGATGAGGGGGAAAACTGGAGAGTCACATTTTGTGACACTTGCAGCCACCCTCATCTTGTTCTTGTTCCAGTATGTTCTTTTCCTCGGCATCTCGTTTGTTTACATTGTTTGCTTTCATATTTTTCTTTGTCATGTCTCACTTTTCTTATGCGAACATCTTGTGACACCTGATCTTGTAGTGTGTTTTTTAACTCAGTATCTCGTTTGTTTTCACGGCCCGTTTCGTACTTTATTTTTGCTCATAGTCACTTTCCTACCTACGTTAACAGGTTCTGGTGATGTGTCGGCCACTGTTTTAATAGCTGGGCAACTCCGGGCCATTCCTTCCCTCTCTTTTGGCCTCAGAACCCCTCCCTCTTTAAAGGGAGAGTTGATCTAGCAGGGTCCCAAACTCGGATGCCTGTAGAAACCAGGCACCAGTTTCTCTTCAGCTCTAGGCCATCATCACTCTGTGGGGACCCAGGCTCAGTGTCACCAGATCTAATGGCTTTTCAAGAGAAGCTAGAAAATCAGAGTTTTGCATGTACTCTCCCAAGTACTGGCAAAAAATTCAAAATTTTTAGGAACACTGTATGGGCCAAATTCTACTTGTGGGCTGCCATCCTCTAACCTGTGCACCACCCACCCTTCTAGGTCCCCAGTTCTGTGGTTCTGTGGTTCTCAACAGCACCGGCATCACCGAGGAGCTTGTTATTAGAAATCCAAGTCCTACCCCCATCCCCACCCAAGACCTACTCAGTTAGAAATCCTGGCAGTCTGTTTTAACAGGCCCTCCAGGTGATTCTCATGCAAGCTTGAGTTTGAGAATCACTGGCTTATAGCCAAAAAGAAAAAAAAAGTCAATCAGTGGTGTGCTGGTAAAGGATTAACAACCAGCTCTCCAGGAGAACAAAGCCTTGATACGTAGCATTTGCTAATTTCTATGGTACAGCTTGGGTCATTAGTTTGGCCCTGAGATAAATGAATGCCAGATAGACAAACACAGAATCTAAGAAAAGACAGAACAAGAGTTCCATTGTGTGTGAATACAGCTTAATGTATTTATTCATTATTGATGAATATTTGATAATTTCCAGTTTGGAATATTATGAATATTCTAGTATTGCTCCTATGATCATTCTAGCACTTTTTTTTATTTTTTGGAACATAGGAATGCACGTCTGTTGATTATATGCCTAGAAGTGGAAATTGCTGTAGCATACAGTATTCAGCTTTAGCGGATATTGCTGTACAGTTTTGCATAGTAGCTGAGCGAGTTTAATCACCAGTAGCGCACAAGAGCTCCCCTTACTCCGTATACTCTCCAATAATTGGTGTTTTCCTTCTTTTTGATTAGCCACTTAGCCATCAGATGTATTGTTTTAATTTTGATTTCCCCAACGACTAATGAAATGGAGCATTTGTCATATGCTTTTTGGACATTTGAATATCTTTTCTTATGAAATGTCTATGCAAGGTTTTTTTGCCCATTTTCTTTTGTGGTGTTCTGTCTTTTTCTTATTGATTTGTAGAAATTCTTTGTATATTCTGTATATGTATATCCTTTGTCCGATATATGTATTATAAATATCTTCTCCCATTTGGTGGGTTACCTTTCACTTTCTTAATGGTGTCTTTTGCTAAACCAAAGTTCTTAATTTTAATATAGTCCAATTCATTGTTGTTCCCTTTCTCTTTGTTTCTTTTATGTCCTGTTTAAAAATCTTTGCAAGGTCATGCAGATGTCCCTTGTGCTATCTTCTAAAAATCACTTATTATTTCATCAATGAATTGGGCAGTTGGCTCAATTTTTCATTCATTCAACAAACATTTCCCTGAGCTCTGATAACCTGAGTTGTGTTTGGCAGTGTTTAAGAGATACACTTTTTAAGATACACAAAGATGGCAAAGATACAGGCCTGGAGCTGGTCCCTGGGAGGGGCAGGATGACTGCATGAACAGTGGGCGGGTAACCGTTGACACCTGTACTCACTATATGAGCAGCAGAATGGTCACACTTCTTAACTCTCTTTACTGTCCCCAGATCCTATGAGGTGTAGGCACTGTCATTATTTCCCTCACTTTATAATGAGGTATCAGTGAAGAGAGGGGAAATAATCACCAAGGTCACATAGAAGGCAGGGTCCTCCCCACAAAGCTGCAGGCTCTGAGCTTTGCTTTGTCTTTAAAATGGAAACATCAGCTGCCCACCAGTTGAGACAAAAACCAAGAAAGGCTTAAAAACTGTCTTGATGCAACAGTCCGTGGGGCTGCAGTGAAGGGGCTGGCAGGGCTCAGGGGGGGTGGGCAGGGGAGATGGGCCTGAGACCAAGCTGTAACCCACCTTGCCCTGAGAGAAACTGAGCTTTACCTTTACTTGCCTGAGGAGGAAACTAGGGGCCCTGAGAGGCTAAGGGACTTGCCCAGGGTTGTGCAGCCAGTAAGCGACAGAGCTGGCTTTTCTAACTCCTTGTCGAGTTCCGTATCCATGGGGATCTGGGAGTCCCCTTTCCCTGCCCCTACCACATCTGTGTGGCTTTTGGGGAAAATGACAGGGAACATATCGGCCGGGGAGATGGTCTCCTCACGGCCCTTCCTGGCAGCAGCACTACTGACACCAACAGTTCTTTTGTCCAGGATGACTCTGCAGCTCGATGCCAACTGACCACCTCTGCTTTGTCATTTCTAGGACTGGCTACCAGGTGCTGTATTCTGAGGCACTCAGGATGGCCGTGGCGTCTAATGCCTTGTGTCTGGTGTTTAGCCTGGTGTCCGGTTTCCTGACAGGTCAGTGTGAAATTGCTCTTCCTTCCCCAGTGCTCACCACACAGCGCCCGGGTCCAGAGAGCACCCTGCCCTGTGGGCGATGTCATGTGCCCTTCCCCTTCCCCATGAACCACACCCCCTCAGCTCCAGCAGAATAATGTAAGGAGCTCAAACCTTGGTTTTAAAAAATCATAGACTCACATAATTTCAGAATTGGAAAGGCTTTTAGAGGTCACCTGCTGTCGACGTGGCACTTCCACTTCCTCAGGTAGTTCCCTGAGGCCCTAAGTAGGGTGAGTAGCAACATCCTGGCAGCCTCTTAAGCCAGGGCTGGTGACTGCACTCAAGTTTGTTCAGAAGGCCCGGGAAACCCTTACACCCAGAAGCCCATCTTTCATTCTCTGAGGACACCCATATTCAACAAATATTATTCAGTATCTACTATGAACCAGGCACCAAGGACACAGCAGTGAACGAATTTCCTGATGACAGGGGACCGACATTTTAGTGGCGGAGGGTGTTGACAATAAATAGACATATAAATGTATCCTATGTCAGATGGGGACAGGTGCTATGAAGACAAAGCAGGTTAGGGGAACAGTCAGTGTGGGGTAGGGTGTTCCTGTAGAGGGCTGCTCAGGGAAGACTTATCTGAGAAGGCAGCCTTTAAGCAGAGACTCTAATGAAGAGGAGGGAGACATGCCGTGCATTTACTTGGGGGAAGAGCATCCCATGGAAGTAGGACAGCAAGTGCAAAGGCCCTGAGGCAGAAGCATGCTTTGTGTGTTTATGGACTGGCAATGAGACCAGTGTGGCTGATATGGACAGACTGAGGGGAGAGCAGCAGGGGTCAAGGGAAGAATGTAGCTAGGAACAGGCCATTATGCAAGCTGGGGGGCCCCTGGAGATCTTTAAACAAAGGAGTGAATTATGTTTCCGCCCCTGCAATAAGATGGGTCAGCAAGCCATCTTGGGGAGTTACTAATTAGCCAGTCTTACTTATATGCCAGGTGAAAACATGCATTCTGTTCAGAACTGTTTACTTTTATTCTACAAGCAAACATCTTTTATTGGTTAGACATGATTATTGTGTCCCTAAGCAGGGGGTAGATGCCAAGTAAGAGACAAAATGGCATAGCAGACATTAATGAGTTGTATGACATATCACTTTACTCTCTCTGGGCCTTGGTTGGCTTCTCTGTGAAATTCTCTTTTAAGAATTATAGACTTCTGAAACTAAAAATAAATAAATATTTTTTATTTATTTTTTTTTGAGACAGAGTCTTGCTCTGTTACCCTGGCTAGAGTGCCATGGCATCAGCCTAGCTCACAGCAACCTCAAACTCCTGGGCTCAAGCAATCGTCCTGCCTCAGCCTCCCAAGTAGCTGGGACTACAGGCATGTGCCACCATGCCCGGCTAATTTTTCTATTTTTGGTAGAGACCAGGTCTCGCTCTTGCTCAAGTTGGTCTCGAACTTCTTAGCTCAAGTCATCCTCCCCAGCCTCGGCCTCCCAGAGTGCTAGGATTACAGGTGTGAGCCACCACACCTGGCCTAAAATTCTTAAATTCTTAAATAAAACAAGAACACAAAAAGCTTGAGCTGCTGAGACAATGGGCCAACAACCCTCAAAAGCTGTATACCTTTGCCGGATTATATAGCATGTTTCATAAGTGGATGTTCCTAGTGATGGTTCTGATTTTTTAAAAAGTCTAAATATGTTCAGTGTTGTCTCATAAGACAAGAAAATACATTTTTGATGGATTTTCATCAGTGATGAGCAAGCATCAGCTATCTAAAAAATTCACACAGGAAACAGAGACCATTTCTGCGTAAATGAAGTGTGCTGGTTGCACCCTGCATGCCAATATCAGTTAAAGGCATGCATTACAAAAGGAAAATATGAGTTTCACTAAGCACACGCCTACTTTGTTAATCTTATTATTAATATACTGGAACTGAGCATCCTTAAACGTACACAGATAAATCTACCAGGAGCATTTCCCTGCTTCATGTAAAAGGTAAACTCTCATTTTATGTATCCTGAGAAATTCAGCTGATTTTACAAAGTTGGGGGCATGCATGGGGTCAAGCTATCTGGGAAGAGGCTGGACAAGAAAAAGGAAGAACAGGCGCAAAAGCAACTCAGTGGCTCAGTCCTGTAGTCCCAGCTACTCAGGAGGCTGAGCCCAGGAGTTCGAGGTTGCAGTGAGCTATGATTGTGCCACTGCACGCCAGCCTGGGCAATAGAGCAGTACCCTGTCTCTAAAAAAACAATAATAATTAAAAATTAAAAAAAAAAAAAAGAAAAAACAAGTTGGTATAAATTATCTTCCTAACCACAAGTGGAATCTTGAGCTGAGGTTGCTGGGAGTTTATTGGAGCCAGAGAAGACAGACCTCTAGGGGTGCCTAATGGAAGTCACGCTGCATGATAGCTCCTGTGCTTTAAATGGATCAGCTTTTAAGCGGGGTGCCGTCTAACAGAGCCTTTCTATTCTGTCTCAAGAAGGGCGTCAGATCCGTGGCTATCTTACACTGCACAGTGTAATCTCAGTGTCTTGGAGATCATTGCTCTTGCCACTTCCTTTTAGATGTCTACAGAATTAATAATTAAGCCGGTCCCAGAATGACAATGCTTCAATTTGTCTATCTCCCCATTATGGGAGAGAAAGTATTTCTGTTGAGATACTGGTAGTTGATATATGGTATTTTGATTAATCTTCAGATAACAAATACTGTGCTCCAAATATTTTAACGTTTAATTATGAATTTCAACAGGTTTGTTCCTAAATCTCAAAATATGGAAAAGACCTCATATAACTAAATATTTTGATGACCAGGCTTTCTGGAAGGTAAGATTTTTAACCTATTAAAGGTTAAAAGGTTGAGTGCATGAACTTAAAAAGATATCTGGGGATATCTGTTAACTTAGTGTTTATGAAAATAAAACATAAACAAACAAAAATGAAGTAGGAAGCATTGGGGGAGGAGGAAATCCAAATGTATGTGTGTGCACGTGTGTGTGCCTGTGTGTGCACATGTGTGTGTCTGTGTGCACGTGTGTGTGCACATGTGTGTGCCTTGTGTGCACGTGTGTGCCTGTGTGTGCACATGTGTGTGTCTGTGTGTGCACGTGTGTGTGCCTGTGTGTGCACGTGTATGTGTGTGTTGGTGGGGAGGAGGAGGGGGTAAGGGTTACCATTTCTCTGATGCCTCAAGTCACTGAGGGTCAGTGAGGAGAGAGCTACCACTGGCCACACTTCCCCTCCCCATCTGGAGTCTTCAAAGTGGGCAAATAGTTTGACGTGAAGGTGACAGAACCTCAAAGTGCAAGGGCCAGAAGAAACCTCAGGGCCATGGAGTCCAATGCCTTATTTGACAGATGCTCAGAGTGGAAACATGACTTGCCCAAGGTCTCACAGTGAGTGAGTGGCTAAGTGAGTCTAGAACACAGCCCTTGATAAATTATAACCAGTGGACACAAGCAAACTTGTAATATAGGAGACTGGGGTCACTTAGCAAAGGGACATAGGGCTCAAACAACTCAGCTGCTGAGGGTCTCTGTGTTACGTTGTAGCGTTTGTTGTCCTGACTGGGCTAGAAAGAAGGTCCGGGCACCTTCCCCGTCACCCCGCTGCCCTCCTTTGACTTACACGCACGGTTCCCAAAGCACCTTAGGGCGTCCTCCAGCCCACGCCACAGGTAGGCTGGGCGGGCAAGGGTCGGCGTTGCCAAGGGAAGTTGGGGCTGACAGAGGTCAGGCTAATGCCCAGCATCGTACCTTTGTGAGTGGCAGTGACAAGACCAGGAACAGAGTCTTCTGAGTCCCAGGCCAACCCTTTCCCCACCCAGCATCCAAGATGTGGATCACTGAAGGGACAGAGGCCAGCCTTATTATGGGCCTGGACCTGTGTGCCTGCAGAGGCCAAGCAGACACAGCCTGCCTCTTTTTCCCTCTCCTTTTTCTCCTTTCGCTCCTCCTCTTCTTCCTCCTCCTCTTCCACTTCAGCTTTATTGAGTTATAATTGAGATACAATGAATTTGTACACAATGTGTGTGATTTGATATGTTTTAAAATGTTTGTACACCCATGAGACCATCACTACAATCAAGACAAGGAACACATCCATCATTTCAACATTCCCTCCGCCCCTTAGAAGTTGTTGCTTCCCACGTGCACCTGGTCCCATCCCCAGGCAACCCCTGAACTACTTTCTGTCCCTAAAGATTAGTTTGCATTTTCTGTAAGTTTATAGAAATGGAATCATATAATGTACCCTCTTTTGTCTGGCTTCTTCAACTCAGCTATTTAACTATTCTGAGAGTCGTTCGTGTTGTTGCATGTAACCTACCTCACCTTGCACCAGCTTCTCTCTATAGCCATTGGTCCTTGGCTTCTCCCAGCGGCCAGTCCTTTCCAGTTCCTTGCAAGTATTCTTGAACCTTTATCAGAATCAGGGTAATCTAGCAAAAGGACTCAGAAAACTGTTTTAATCCATTCATTCGTTCCTCAAGTATTTATTGAGCAGCTACTATATACCAAGCACTATGATAATCAACCAAGGATACCAATCAACCAAAGATACCATTGTATCTCAAGCTAGACAAATACCCAGCTAACTATTTGAGTTGCAATAAATATCTGCTGAATAAATGAAGGAAATCTGAGGAACCCCATCTAACCCTAGCCACTGCAGCAACAGGTGAGACAGAACGGGAAGAACTGATTCCAGGCACCAGTCTGTAATGCATCATGTAGGCAAGTCCCTGGACTTCTCTCACTGGTAAAGCAAGGACAGTTATCTTCATTCTAGCTCACTGGGGTGTTTTAAAGATCAAGTGAGGTAATAATGTCTGTAACAACATTCTGTAACAAGCAAACCACCACATGAATGTGGAAGTACATCACTTGGGGTTTAGCCAACCACGAAGGAATGTGTAAGCATAATAGCCATCATCTTTGCAAGCCTGCTGTTCCTGATTTTGTGCTAGGTGTGTTTCAGCATTAGCTGATTTTATCCTCACAACACTCTGGCATGAGAGTAAGTATCCCGATCTTAAACATGAGGAAATTGAGGCCTATAGAGAGTAAGGAGCTTGTCCAAAATGACAGAACTAGTACATGGAACAGGAATTTGAACCGATGTATGTTTGGCTCCAAAGACACTCCACGTATGTATGTCTTGCGTGCAGCTACGCAAGAACAGTTATTCTACCCCGCCCCACCTCCCAGCAATCTTCTGGTTTATTTTCTTGCACCCTAAGTACAACCATTTATCCTGCAGTGTACCACTTTCAGCTTGCATCTGAAAGCCAAATATCCATTAAGAGGCGAGAATGCAGATCTGCAAAGCTGATAAATCCAGGGGTGATTTTTTGGTAAACCATCCGAGACATTTTAGATATGACTGAATACCCTTACTGCATTTCATAGAACTGACTGCTAGGGTTGGAAGGGACGTTGCAGCCAGCTCAGCCATTCCTTTACTGGTTACCCAGACTATGCCTGGCACTCCAAGGGAGTGGGCACCCATCACTCCCCAAGGGCACTCATTTCATCCTTGGATGGTTTATTAAAATGCACTCATGGGCTAATGTATTCCGCTAAATGTATTACCTAATCTGTGACAGATATTGTGTGACGTGCTGGGGAGACAAATCTAAATAAAGCATAGTTCTGGGATTCAAGGAGCCAGATGTACTAATCTCCTAACTCCCTGTAGCTTACAACGATCTTCACGCAGATACTGATTTACAAAAATTCAGTTTATAACACAATTTTTCACGCATCTTGTGCCTTCACTAGAAAAAATAAAATGCTCCCTTCAATTTTTTATTTCATTTTAATAAACCATGGATTTTATTTCATGCTTTGCAAAGCATGAGAACTCATTGACATCCACTTTTAAAAATTAATTCCACAATTAACCTTCCTGAAGTCAAGTGAGGCATTTTTAGGGGCAGTGTCCCAGGGCCAAGGCCCTGTTCTGAGTATAGCTGGGAGGACAGAGAACCCAAAGGGTTTAACAACTTAGTTAGGAGGACTGGATCTTTACATGTGCACAGCTCTACCTATTAAGTACTACACAAGTAACCCCAGAAGTAGCTGCTAGAAGAATTAGAGGGGGGAAAGGAATTCCCTGTGGGGTTGGGGAGGTCCGGGAGAATGGAACTTGAAGTCGTGCTGGATTTGGCTGAGCAGCAGAAAGTGCAAGGCATCTAAGCAAGGGAAGACTGTGAGCAAGAACAGAGGAAGGGTAAGGCGACCGGCTGGGCCACAAGTCTATGAAAAGGCTGAAAGGTGGCTAGAGCCAGTTTAATTTCATCCTACAGGCGATGAAAACTTCCAAAGGTTTAGGTGGGGGAAACAATGCAATAAAATCAGAATTTTAGACTTTAGGATTAAGCGTGTAGGATGGATCCTAAGATCACTGCAATCTGCTGAAGATCATCCATTGGCTTCCGAACCAGTATTTACAGTTTATTTTTTAAATGATTTTATTGCCAAGAAATATAAAACACCACTACTGTTTTGGTACAAAAACACAACAAAATGTGTTCAGAGTTCCTCTTGCTGCTTTATGTAGACAAAGTTTTAAAAACCTAGCCTTGTCACACTGGTATCACCCCTGCTTCTGATTTAAAATAAATGTTCTAGATACACCGTAGGAGTCCAACAAATGCTTGCTCAACCGAAATAAGGAGAGCCAGCTTTTAAAGTAAAGTAGGAAAACAGATCAAGAGCTGCCAATTGACTCCTCCAGTCTTAGTGAGGCCCAGTGAAAAAGAGCATCTTTCTGGGAGCAATATCTGAAGTCTGGTCCTAGCTCACCCACTAGCAGGCTGGTGCTTTCGGGCAGATCACTTAACTTCTCTGGGGCTATTTCTTCATCTATAAAATGAGATCAAATCCCACACTCTAAGAGTATGTGCTCTGGAATCAGACAGATCTGGGTTCTATCACTGCTAGCTCTGTGACCTCGTAGAGCTTCAGTCTCCCCGTCTCTGAAATGGAGACAACAGTGCCTCTCTCACTGGGTTGATGTGAGGGTTTAAAAGAAATAATGTTGTGTGAAATGTTAGCACATTGACTGATCTGTAGAAAACACCCTATAAGTGTTAGCTACCCTGATTTCCGGTTTCAGAATTCTGTGGTCTGAGGTTACTCAACATGCAATGATGTTTTATGGCAGGCTGTAATATGGCACAACCAAAGAACTCAGAAAATAGCTTGCTGAAGTGAACACCCAGAGAAGACCTAAGAACTCTCTTCAAATACTTAAAAGACTGGCACGTAGAAGAAACATATTTTGTTTCTATGCTTCTATAAAGAATTTAGTTAGGCTTAAGGGGTGATGCAGTACAAATTCCTAACAATCTTAACTGTCTGCCAAATGCAATGAGCTACTTCATATTGCAGTAGTGAGTCCTCTGTCACTGGAGGCATTAAAACAAAAGCCAGATGACTATTTACCAATGACCCATGTAAAGAGCTACATGAAATAAGATCTACCTAAAAGTTCTTCCAATTTAGATTTTATGAAAGAACCTCTAAGGTCTTTGTCATGAGACATTAAGGTTAACATAAGTTTTAAGAGATCAAGCCAGAATCAGTATGTATACAAATTTTAGGAGTATAAGGGTTCATCTGCAATAAAAATGTTTTCTTTGCTTTTACAGTTTCCTCATTTGGCTGTTGGATTTTAAGCAAAAGCATCCAAGAAAAACAAGGCCTATTCGAAAACAAGACAACTTCCTTTCACCATTGCTCACCTTTGTATTCAACTAACACTTACTACAGCAAAGCCTCCTTATGTGCAATGAAACAATGCTAGAGATAGATTTGATATTAAAAAATAGAGGACTAAAAACTTGTTTAAGAGGGAATTCAATAATAGTTTTCAATAAATGTTTGCTTTCATTAAAGGTGATGGTATCAATATTTTCTTGGTTGCAGAGACAAAGTTTTGGTTCAATTTTGTTGACAATTCTTAGCTTCTTTCTAATGCTTAATAAAATATGCTACCCAGTTAACTCTTGTTTACATGAACGGATCATATAACACAAAATAGGACAATGAAGAACTCACTTATATTTAGTCCTTGCAGACATAATGCTTTTATTCCAGCAGTTTTACAAGATAGTTAGCGTTCCCTGCGCATATTCTGAGTCGTACTGCGGGGAAGGGAAAGAGGCTGTAGTCAGTTGTGGGGTAGGGGTTGCACTGCCACAGGGTTAAAAAACTAGTTCTGGGACCTTAAGGAAATCATTTAAATTTCCATGGGCTGGGTTCCCTCATGTGTAAAAATAGAGGGTAGACTTCAACCTCTAAGATCTCTTCCAATTTTCACATTCTAAAGGTGTAAAAAAAAAAAAAAATTCATGAGTGATTTCATGTGGGGTGCCAGCAATACAGTCATTCCTTTGAGTAGCATCTTTATCACCAGTCAATATTCAAAACATACAGATTGGCAGATAATGACAGACATGGAAGAGAGTTCCACACACTTTAATCACCCAAGATATATTTTGTGTTTAATGTAGGGCTAACTGTAGTATGTTTTATGAAAGGCGTTTCAAGCTGTAGTTCTGAAGAATGTGTATCCCACTTTGCCAAGCTGGAGAGCCTGAGGGGACAAGAGAGTTCCAAAGAGGAACAGACCATGAGAGTCAGTTCCCAGTAGCTAATGTTTGTAATTATGTTGAACTTGCTGATGAATTGTGAGCTTAGTGGTTCTGCACACAGATAAAATGAAACATGAAATCCAACAGAATAACAAAGAAATGGTCAAGAGACTAGTGTCCAGTCCCTGTCCTTTTCCTCTTTCTTTCAACTGTGGGTATGGAGGGACTGCCAGTGTCCTACCAGAACCACATGTCATTGCTTGACTCAGTTACATCCCCCTTTCCCCCTGAGTCAGCAGCACAATGGAAGAACTTCCCACAGAAGGGACATGAGGAGCCTGGTGGCTGGACCATGGGGCTTCTCACTTCCAACATGTCCTCTCACCCCTTGGGAGACCCTCGAAAGCTACTTGATGCTAAATGTTTACAGAATGTGTAGTAAAACCATAGAAACCAAACACCAAGTATAGTGAGAAAGAATTTTGACCACTGAATAGTTTTTAAAAACAAGAAAATGTTTATATTTCATTTAACATTTGACACAGAAGAGGCCACAAATAAACATGTCAAATCTTCAGAGCATTTTCATTGCAGTTCTGGACCTCAGATATGAGAAACGGTCACACTGATGAATCCATGATGTCTTTTGTAATTTCTTATTTTTAACATGTTATACCATGATAAAACTTGACAAAATTACTCTGTGAAAGTTTCCTTTAACATTTTATAAGTTAATCAAGTGCATACCACAATAGCTTTGTTATTGTTCAAATAGAGAGTTCTCATGATTTTAGTATTACACAACTTTAAGCTGAGACTACACTCAGAAATAGGTTTAGAAAATGGCATTACAAAAGATTGGGAGTGAGCAGTAACAAAACAAAACAAAACAAAACTCATGCAGGGCTGCTGTGCTGTAGGAAATCAGATGTTTTCACTGCCATAAGTCTTCAGTGCGGCCAAACTTAAAAACCAGTCCTCTGTGAATAAAACAAGAAATATCACATGACTACCTGAATCTGGGTAAAGAAAGAATATGTAAGATTTTGAGAATGGTGGGAAGTAAGCCACAAAGAATAACTGATGAACTGTATAAAAAATTTTGACACAGAATATATCAAAACAGAAACTGATCGTCTAAGGTAGTGAATTCTTTCATCGTGCTCAGCTGTGTATTTGCTGCCATCTTTCCCACAACCCTAACTCCAGAGTACTGAAGACACGCGTGACTTTTACAAAGTTAACTAATGTTTAGCATGTAACCATTATATGTCTGATTTTATCAAATCCAACAAACCTTTTCTAAACATCCTGATATGCTAGGTGCTAGGGCTGTAGGATAAATACCCCTTGCCCTCAAATTGCTCACATTCTTTTTTTTTTTTTTTTTTTTTGAGACAGAGTCTCACTCTCTTGCCCAGGCTAGAGTGAGTGCCGTGGCGTCAGCCTAGCTCACAGCAACCTCAAACTCCTGGGCTCAGTGATCCTTCTGTCTCAGCCTCTCGAGTAGCTGGGACTACAGGCATGAGCCACCATGCCTGGCTAATTTTTTCCATATATATTTTTAATTGGCCAATTAATTTCTTTCTATTTTTAGTACCATGTTTCCCCGAAAATAAGACAGGGTCTTATATTTATTTTTCCTCAAGATGACACCCTAGGGATAATTTTCAGGGGATGTGTTATTTTCCCCTCAAAGCCTCAGCTTGCAGCACGCACAGGATGGCTGGAAGCTGACAGGGGGAGCCGACCTTGTTGGTGGGGCTGCCCACACCTTTCCAGTCACCTCTAGGATAGTAGCTGTCATGATGGGACAGATGAGAAGGGCTGCTCATCTTCTTTACTGCTCCACGACGAAATGCATGGGTTGTGCAGATATGCTGCGTAGCCATACCCATCGCTAGGTCTTATTTTCGGGGTAGGGCTTATATTATGCAAGTGCTTAGAAATCCTGCTAAGGCTTATTTTATGGGTAGGTCTTATTTTCGGGGAAACACGGTATAGACGGGGTCTCGCTCTTGCTCAGGTTGGTTTCAAACTCCTAACCTTGAGCGATCTGCCTGCTTCGGCCTCCCAGAGTGCTAGGATTACAGGCGTGTGAGTCACCGCACCCAGCCTGCTCACATTCTTTTTCTTTTTTTGAGACAGAGTTTCCCTTTGTTGCCCAGGCTAGAGTGAGTGCTGTGGTGTCAGCCTAGCTCATAGCAACCTCAAACTCCTGGGCTCAAGCAATCCTGCTGCCTCAGCCTCCTGAGTAGCTGGGACTACAGGCATGTGCCACCATGCCCGGCTAATTTTTTCTATATATTTTAGTTGGCCAATTAATTTCTTTCTATTTATAGTAGAGACGGGGTCTTGTTCTTGCTCAGGCTGGTTTCGAACTCCTAACCTCGAGCAATCCGCCCACCTCGGCCTCCCAGAGTGCTAGGATTACAGTGAGTCACTGCATCCAGCCTGCTCACATTCTTGATAGCCTGATGTGGTCTAAGTACTGGGGTTGGGGGTAGAGAAAGAGGCATATATACCGAGTGTTAAGTACAGAAACACAGAATCTGCCTGAATGAGTTAGAAAAGGATTTAAAGAGGTGGCAATACCTGAGACAGGCTTTGATGGATAAACAGGAGTTTGAATGGGAAGTTGGTAGGAACAAGAGCAGTGGGATGATGAAGGAAGATGATTCAGGGAGTGGAAGCAGTACATCAAAGGGCAATGAGGCATAAAAAACCCACGGGGCTTTAGGAAAAACCCAGGAGGTTGGTATATGCCCAGGAAATACACCCTCACAGAGCTTACCATCTATGGTTTCCATGACGGAGTACCTATAGTGTGTCCTCGAGGCTTCAACTTCAGAGAAGCAAGATGACAATTATATGCATTTAAAAAGCTATAATTATATGCATTAAAAAAGTGTAGTAGAACAGGGAAGAGTCCACCAGGGCTAGATTACAGTTCAAGAGATGAGGGAGACAGGCAATGCAGGCAGCCAGGCTTCAGGATGCCAACTGCCCAGGGTGGCAAATCACCCACAAGTGCCTCAATGAGTTAAGAGCCTGTATGCTCTATCCAGGGGCAGTTGGCCCTTGAGGCCAAGTTTTGAGACCAGCCTGGGCAACATAGCAGGACCCAGTTCTCATCTCTACAAAAACAAAAATAAGAAAAATTAGCTAGGGCTGAGTAAAGTGGCTCACACCTGTAATCCTAGCACTCTGGGAGGCTGAGGAGAGAGCCTCCCGAGGCTGAGCTCAGGAGTTCAAGACTGGCCTGAGAAACAGCAATACCCTGTCTCTACTAAAAGCAGAAAAATCAGCTGAGTGTTATGGTTCATGCCTCTAGTCCCAACTACTTGAGAGGCTGAGGCAGGAGGATCACTTGAGCCCAGGAGTGGAGGCTGCAGTGAGCTATGATCATGCCACTGCACTCCAGTCAGGGTGACAGAGCAAGACCCTATCTCGAACAAACAAAAAACCACAGGAAAAAAAACAAAAAACCAAAGAAGATGAGACCAAAGGCAGAAGGAGGAATGAGTGAGGGATGAGAACTGCTCAGGCAATGGATGATGAGTGAACATAAACAATGGAAATGAACAAAAAGAGAACAGGTTTCAGACCATCCAGAGGCAGATTTAATAGGACTTGGATGCAGGGGGTGAGTGTGAAAGAGAAACTCAAGATAGACATTTCAAGGCATATGCTGTTTTTTATTTTGTCATCTTGTCAGTTTTCCAATTACCAGTGCATACTCAAGTCCACAGTTACAATGATCAATTTAAAATGGCTTCAAGGCTGGGCGTGGTGGCTCACGCTTATAATCCTGGCACTCTAGGAGGCCCAGGTGGGTGGATTGTTTGAGCTCAGGAGTTCAAGACCAGCCTGAGCAAGAGCGCGACCCCATCTCTACTAAAAAAAAACAATAGAAATAAATTAATTGGCCAACTAAAAATACATATAAAAAAATTAGCCGGGCATGGTGGCACATGCCTGTAGTCACAGCTACTCAGGAGGCTGAGGCAGGAGAATTGCTTGAGTTCAGGAGTTTGAGGTTGCTGTGATCTAGGCTGATGCCATGCCACAGCACTTTGGCCTGGGCAACAGAGTGAGACTCTGTCTCAATAAATAAATAAATAAAATAAAATAAAATAAAATAAAATAAAATAAAATAAAATAAAATAAAATAAAATGTCTTCATGAGGTAAATGCTTCAGTGGTGTTTTTTTTTTCTAATGAAAACAAAAATGCAACCAGGAACTAATCTGGTACCCCCTTCTTGGAAACATATTAATTTCTCCTTATGAAGGATTTAATAAACCTCCAAAAGGTGGTTTATTAACTGCTCTTCTAGTTAATATCACACCCATTGCTATATAAAAGAAAAACTGAAGTTGGTTATTAGAAGACTCTACTCTTCAGACAGCTTCAAAGAAACATAGTAACTTCAGAACACTAGTCGACAGATGTGAAGTGTAATCTGAAGAGTTTCTTGGGCAAGAGCCAGTGCCACCTACGCTGTCAGATGGTCACCTGTCTATTCTGGTTTCTGAAATAGTAATTTCTAAGCTGTTTCTGAGTACCATTCTGCTATAAATCAGAGTAGTAGGCAATCTGCTACAACTATTCTGATAACAGTGTCTCTTAGTTAAATTTAATTTTAATTTGTTGATAGTCCAAGATTATTTTTTCAAGATTAGTATTCTCATACAACCTAATTAGTTTTTAGATTTAATAGGTATAATAGTAACAAATGAGAAATTAACCAAACTTGCTGCATATAAAAGCAATTTATTATAAGTAATGTGCAATAATGGCAAGTCAATGATCAATTTCTAAGGTTTTATGAAATATGGTAAGCACTGTATGAAGTTATTTATATTTCTGCCTTTCACTGGAAGACATAAAATTTGCCCACAAATCTTCCTCCCTCAATTCTCTGTTCCTCTCTGCTATAACATATTATCTTTCCTGTCAAAAGCAGTGTCTCAAAGTGGAACTTACTTTACCCTTTATCCTTGCTAGAGCAGGCAATGATGAAAATAAAGAAGGCTGCCATTTGCCCTTCACTAGCCAGTTCTGAGTAAATCCTCTTCTCACTACTCCATCCTGAAGCATCTCTTACCCCCTGCCTCTGACCTTGTGACACTACTTTCCTGTGGCTGAATTTGTGGAGTACTGTGGAGGTACCAGAGCTGAGGATGCCTGGTCCTTCCTTAAAGATGCTCAAGCCTCAGTATGCAACTTGAAAGAAAAAGAAATCCTAACTATCAATACTCTCCCTCTCATAAACATATGCTGTATTATCCTATAAAATAACATACACTCAAATTGTATATCATAAGTGGGGAGAGGTTTATTCACTTTGTATTTTTTAAGTGCAGTGTTACAATCTTTTTTTCTTTTTTAAGAAAAAAGGAGGGGAAGGCCAGGTGCAGTGGCTTATGCCTGTAATCCTAGCATTTTTGGAGGCCAGGGTAGGAGGATTGCTTCAGGCCAGGAGTTCAAGACTAGCCTGAGCAAGAGTGAGACCCTGTCTCTACAAAAAAAAAAAATAGAAGAATTAGTCAGGCATGTTGGTGCACACCTGTAGTCCCAGCTATTCCAGGGATTAAGGCAGGAGAATCCCTTGTGCCCAGGAGTTTGAGGTTGCTGTGAGCTATGATGATGCCACTGCACTCTAGCCTGAGAGACACAGCAAGACCCTGTCTCAAAAAAAAAAAAAGAAAGAGAGAGAGAGAGAGAGAAAAGAAGAAAAAAAGTGGTTTAAGTAGATATGGGGCGTTTATTTCTTTTTTGGAAGTGGGTAGGAAGGCAGGGAAGGAGAAGTCCTACAATATACAGCAGTTTCTTAACCATTATTGGAATAGGAACTTCTCTGAAAAATCTGATGAAATCTGATGAAAGCAGACTCTCTCTTCCCAGAAACAAGCAGGAACACCAATTTCTCACACATGGAAATGTCTGGTGATTTCTCCTCTTCAGAAGCCTGCCTACACGATACAGGTTAAGAACTTCTGATGCAATAGAGAGCTGTTTTGCTGTGATTTTTTTCCTTTTTATTTTTTGTTTGGGGAACAGTAGGGGTAGAGGAAAGGAGAGGCCTTAAGTTTCTAGAAAAGAATGAACACCTGAGAAGATTATTAGTAAAAGTATTGGGGCTTTTAGGAGTTTTAGTAATCTTTTCATTTGTAATTGTATCAGCAGGATAAAAAATGTTAGGACTTTTCCTCCACAGCTCAAATCTTACTCACAAATTCTAATGACACCAAGGATAGAAGAACTATAAAATATGCCAGAAACTAAAATTTAAGGAGAAATGGTTTTAGATAGCCTTTCATTAAAAGAACTGTTAGAGATCTAGATTTAAAATAAACATTGTTAGTGTTACATAACTAAATCTACATGAATCATAGTTATTCATTAAAGGGGGCGTGGTAGCAATCTTAAAAATTAATGTATGTTCCCAAGGTTGGTGGCAAACCAACCCATGTTTCAAAAATACCCTTCTCAACCTCATTCTTCATATTTTATGAAAATAACATGGAGGAGTGGCATTGGACAGGGGTAAATTAAGCAACTAAATATAGTAAATCACAAAAGCAGCTATTATTTAAAAAAAAAGATAAGAAGAATAATGTAAAACAGACTTACCCAAAAAAGATGAAGGCATTCTGGAAAAATACAGCAATTCCAGGGTATACTATGGCTTTTTCTGTAAATAATTGTAATATTTAGAGTTTTATTATCTCAAAACATTGAGTTTAAGATATACTGGCAAACATCAGTTTTCTTGCCTAGTGTAATTGATTTTTCTGGTAATTATGTTTGGTTTGAGCACAAAGTGACAACACATATGAGTCTAGGATTGCTTTAGTAAATTGTAACCTGTGTTTTCTCTTACCTTTAGCAACATAACCTCCAAAGAGAATCCACATAGATGCAATCAGAGATCCAAAGGCCAACATGAAACCAATGAACAGCCAAATACGAGCACCTTAAAAGAAATAACATTTTACCAGAATTGTTTCTCATATGGCAGCAGGTAGTATAATTAACTTTCAAAAAGAAAACAAAAGTCCAAACAGAAAAAAATGTGCAGCTGCCATTAAAGTCTATGATAAGAACAGTAGAACATGAGTTAAGTACCTTTCATCAGTGCAGAAGTTGGCCTTTTTCTTCTTGATTAGTCTGTATATTCCTTTTTTTAAAATTTATTGTTTATTGGTCTGTGTATTCTAAATGCATACATTCACTTTCCCAAACTACCTACACTGAGAAAAACTTTATTCAACCTTCCTGTAAAACAGCTCATAAAATACATTTTACCATTTTTATAGGTTCATTTTCCACATATTTTTAGAAATTGTGCTCCTAAGTTTAAGAACACTTTCTTTCTTTTTTTTTTTTTTTGAGACAGAGTCTTGCTTTGTTGCCCAGGCTAGAGTGAGTGCCGTGGCGTCAGCCTAGCTCACAGCAAACTCAAACTCCTGGGCTCAAGCAATCCTCCTGCCTCAGCCTCCCAAGTAGCTGGGACTACAGGCATGCGCCACCATGCCTGACTAATTTTTTCTATATATATATATTAGTTGGCCAATTAATTTCTTTCTATTTATAGTAGAGACGGGGTCTTGCTCTTGCTCAGGCTGGTTTCAAACTCCTGACCTGGAGTGATCCTCCTGCCTCGGCCTCCCAGAGTGCTAGGATTACAGGCATGAGCCACCGCGCCTGGCCCAAGAACACTTTCAAACAACATATATATACTTAAAAAAAATTCATATTCAGTGATGTATGAATCTCAAAGTTACCATATTTCACTTTCAGGAGGTCAGGCAGCAAAGCAAATTTACTGTGGCTGGTACTTAGGTTAAGTGGCATTAAAATTATGTTAACAGAGGAGGACAACCAACTTTTAAATCACATTAATATATTCATGAAAATTTGCTACACATAATAAATGGAGTCATTAGACTGCCTAAAATGAATTCTGAGATAGGGTCTCTTTCTTTAATTAGCACAAATACATTTTAATAAAAACACTACTTAGCTCAATAAAGCACAGCAAATACAATACTATATATATTAATTTCCAAGTTCACGCCCAAAACATAAAACAATAGTTCCAAAAGAATGATCTATTACTAATAGATGTCATATTAAAACAAATATATCTGGCTCTGGACCCCTAAAGCTGTGCAAGCTAATGAAATTTTATTAGAGATGTGATAGTCATATGCTAGTCCTAGCTCTAGCTATTATTGTCTTACTATTATAACACTAACTGCTAACACTCATCCCTTCTTTCAGAGTTGACAAGGCTATGGTGTTTTTTCCTGTTTCATTTAAAAAAAAAAAATATATATATATATATAAATAATAGCCAGGTTTATATTTGTGTGAATGTGATATTCAAGTTTATCATTTAAATTGCTTAATAAATACCTATCTCCTCAAATCTCTGAGTAAACTGGACTCTGCAAGAAGTTGTGCCACTTCCCCTATATTCTGCTACCACAGGTACATAGCCATGCAGTCCAGGGGATAACAGTCCCCAGTAGAGAAAGTAAGGCCTGGTGAGCCCAAGGACCAACTCTCTGATTCTATTTACCACTGCAAGTTGAAAAGAGTTCTGGAGATTCTGAATGTACTTAATACATTCTTAATACTGAACTGTACATATAAAAATGGTTAAGATGGGTAAGAATTGTATGAGTATTTTACCACAATTTAAAAAAACACCATAGCTCTGATTCTAAACTATTTCAAAATGCTAATTCAACCAAATAAGGTTGGCAAAAAAGTGAAGAAAGAAGTGATAGAATTTAAAAGTGATATAATTTAAAATACTATAAACTCTATTTTGCATTTGTATCTTGTATACATTTACATTAATATCTACATATTATTACACAGGATTATATACTTAATCCTGTGTATTCTGCACTATACAATCAACTCTGACCAAACACCAATTTTACTTTATGCCTTGGAACCTATAACCTCTTCTCTAGACACAACTCCATACTATCCCTAATCTGAAGGATTTAGACGAGTGGTCTTCCATATATAATTCTCATTTTAAGGATGTAAACATGTATAGTAAGATGCTGTTTGCACCTGTTTACCTGTTTGACCCAGACAACCTTCACTGTAACTATCACCTCGGACTTGTCCATTCGATACTGCATTAATCCTGTATAAATAAAATAAAACCAAGAAATCAAGGTCTCTGACTCCAAGCGGAAATTATCCATGACATCAAGTTACCAGAAATAGTAAGCTAGAGTTCCTCAAATTTAAGGTTAGGCCTCCTGAGTCTTGAGTAAGAGGTTCATATGACCTTAACCAAGTCTCTTCAACCAGATATTCTGATGCAGTGGTTATGGGCCTTAGACTAGAATAAGCATCATCTGGCAACTTGTTTGAAAAAAAGTTTGAAAATTCTCTGACCTCATCCAAACCTACTGAAGCAGAAACTCTTGGCATGGGGCCCAAAAATCTGAGTTTTAACAAGTCTTTCAGGTGATTCTGATGCTTATTAAAATTTGAGAATAAAATTTTATCTTTGTAAGATTGGAACAGGTAAAAGGATATTTTAGTTTGGTTCTATCTAGTTTTCCATTTGTATATATCATACATTCTCAACACATAATCATGTATGGCAATCGCAGAGAGAGAAAATGGGCCTTAGAAAACCCCCAGATTACTTAAAATTGGCTTTGGAATGAATTTTTTGTAATAATTTTGTACTAATGTTCAATGTTTGGAGAAATAATTATATGTCAAATAAATTAATAACCTTTTGCTCTGAAGATGTTATCAAAGAGATATTCAGGTTGTAAAATTTTGTTTTTTCAATTCCTGATACATGTTCTAAACATTAGAACTTCACTGACTTTCATAGAGTGCCACTCTAAATTGAGATAGCCTAGCTGGGTGCAGTGGTGCATGCCTGCAAGTCCCAGCTACTTATGAGGTTGAGGTGGGAAGACTGCTTGAGCCCAGGAGTTCAAGTCCAGCCTGGCCAACATGGAGAGATCCTGTCTCTAAAAAATAAATAAATAATGATTTAAATTGAGATAGTCTTGTTTTCTTCAGGAGTACCCTGTGAAACATTTTAAATGTCATGGGAAAATAGTCCCCAATATATCAGGTTAAAATTATAAAATGTAATATACATTTTATATATACCCATTTAGTTGGTTATTTGTGTGTGTGTGTGTCTACCACATGAGGACAGGGGCCATTGTCTATCTTGTTTCCCATTTTTAATTCTAGCACGAGGCTTGGCACATACCAAGTTTCTCCGAAAATAAGACAGGGTCTTAGATTTATTTTTCCTCAAGAAGACACCCTAGGGCTTATTTTCAGGGGATGTGTTTTTTTTTTTTTAAGTATAGTACAATAATCTACATTTATTCAAGTATAGTTAAGTTGTCTTCTTCTGGAACATCATCATAACTCTCCACACCCCAAATTCCATCCTGAACTTCTTGTGACTCTGTTTCCTTTAGAACCATTGGCCCCAATCTCTCATGTAGAACAATAGAGCTCTCATGGGACAGATGGGAAGGGCTGCTCGTCTTCTTTAGTGCTCCGTGACGAAATGCATGGGCTGTGCAGATACGCTGCATAGCCACGCCCATCACTAGGTCTTATTTTCAGAGTAGGGCTTATATTGTGCAAATGCTTAGAAATCCTGCTAGGGCTTATTTTATGGGTAGATTTTATTTTTGGGGAAACATGGTAGTATGTGTTCAATAAGTATGTTGAATATTTGAACCCTAATTTTTTTTCTCAATAATAATGAAGTCTTCATTTATTCATGCAAATCTAAGTTTAAGAATGATTGAAATACTCATAACTATTTTCAGTGATCTCTATATAGCGTTAATGAAATTATTTTGTACACTAAATGTATTTTAATACAAGATTCTGTACCCAAAATATATTTTAACACAAGTTTCATATTTTAAAAAAATTATAGATGTTTTTAGGTTAGCGCTTGTTTTCCTTGCTGAGACATCCATTAATTTCATAGTCCTCTGTCAGATGCCATGTTCCTGTGCCACTATCAAGTACATTTTGGAATGAACAATCTCTATTTGTTCTCTGATGTTACTCTTTTTACATATGTTCTCAAATTGACAGAAAAGTTACAAGCACATAGTTATAACAATTTTTTTCCTGAAACATTTGAAATTTGACAACATAATACCCCATAACTCAAGTGCTAGGTGTGCTCTTTGTTTTGGGGGTATAGCTGTTCTTGGGACCTCTTGGTGGAGCTGCTGCCACACTGCTTCCCCACTCCGTCATTTGGACAGCCTCTTCCCGCTCTTCAGACTCCAATATCCCACTTAGAGGTGTCTCCTCCCCAAATCCCAACCCCAGCTGCATGATTCCCTCCTCATCCTGCTTGGGATCTGACGGCCTGTGCTAGGCTGCCCTCCTATGTAACCCTGTTTGCGCTCTGGCAGCCAGCTTGGGCCACCAAACCTTGCCCTTCTGCTGAAGATGCCTGACCTCACCTAATGGCTTGTGGACTGGATTTTTCAGGAAGAGTAGAGGAAAAGAAGAGTTGAATATTACTTTAAAAATATTAATATATGAGGGATGTCCAGAAAGTATCCAGCAATTGTTAATATATTTTTCATATTACATAGCTGGATATTTTCCAGATAGCCTTCGTACATACATGTATTAGAAAAGAAAAAACAGAAGAATATACATCAAATGTTATAGTTTGGTGAGATTATAAGTAATAGCCTCTTCATTTTTACTTATTGGCATATCCTACATTTTTAAAATTAAAAAATACAGAGTAACACAAAAGAACATTTATTAACATTTTAAAGCCACAAATCACAGAACTAGTGATGATTTTTGTAAAATAAAAAGAAAAAATAAAAGTTATTAATGAACGAGTAGCTGTTCTTTGACCTTATCCATTGGAATTATAATTAACAATTTCAGTTTAAAAGGTCTTCTGGGTTACAGATTGACACTATCTGGCACGATAGTGAAAAGATATAAGTTGAAGCCAAATAGATGATAAATGTTAATAAAAACCTCAGAGTCAGATTTGCTATGATTATGTAGTAGAAATTCAACAGAATACAAGTTTTGCAGAAAACATTTTTGAAAAGTACAATCTAACATATGGCTATACATCCCTCCACTTGGTCAGAGGGGCTACTGCTAAAAATTTTTTAAAGATCTGAGGATAAAAGCAGGGCAAAATAAATAAATAATATCACAAAAATAAAAATTTTAAAATCTGAACCAATGTTAACACTTATACGTGTCAGCTTTCTAAAGGAATTCTAACAGCATGATTATTACAATAAAATAAATTGCAACAAAATGGAAAGAACCAGAAATAGCTGCATACTGGCTGAACTTCAAAGAAAAAGATTAGACAGCCTCTTGCTATCAGTGGTGTCTGAAGTCAGACATTACTTCTGCAAATGAATAACTGGTCTGGCATTCCGCTCACCCCAGTCACCGTCACACTGGCCTCTCTTAGCAGCTTGCTTTAGTCAGAAAATACAAGTTACTTTGTTTACACTTACGTAAGTATAGCAAAAATTTTAAAATTTGAAACGTGTGTCATTTTGAACCTGGATTAAATGAAAGCCTGGAAAAGATGACACTAAAACTCAAGTTAGAAGTCTAGAGAAAGTTAATTGCCAGTGGTAGAGGTCAGGGCAGTAGCTATGTACAGCTATGACCACAGAAGTGGTCCTTCCGATGGAACCCAGAAAATACGACAGACTAGGAATGGAAGGTCCACTAAAGGCCAGGAATGAGAAATGGGGCTGAAACACAGGGTTTATTTAATAAAAGGTCTGTATGTAGAAGAATAAATTCCTTCCTCATTTCTCTCATCCTTTAGGGATCTGAACACTTTTTCTCAAGATCAGATAGTAAATATTTTAGACCTGTGAGCCCATACACTCTGTCACATCATCACAAGTATACAGCCACAGACAATATGTAGCTGACTGGGTATGGCTGTGTTCTAATAAAACTTGATTTACCAACTAGGCCTGGCCATGGTTTACCAACCCCTTCTTACCTAAAGCACACCTAGAAACTGTTTACCCTCTTTAGGCAGGGGACAAAGGGGGTTTTCTCTTAAGCAATTGAAAAAACTATCTTGAAGGGGGGCGGAGCAAGATGGCGGACAAGAAACACAGCTAGACAGAGTGTCTCTGCAGAAAAGACAGATTCTAGGAAAAATTAGAAGAAAGAAGCTAGCAGACGAGCATACATCAGACGAGGGTCAGAAGGAGGGGTACCTGAGACCATGGGAGACTCCATGGGAGGAGGTTGCAGAAGAGAACTGGAAGCACAGACCTCCCGAGTAGCCTGGAGACCAGCGGCAAGGGTAGGTGGAGTGATTAATTCTCCCCTCCCTTGCATCTAGGACTGCTGGTGGGCTCCCCAGCGGTTGGAGAGACCTACGGACACCAGCCCAGAGACGGACACTGCCAGTGAGCTTACTAAGCCTGTAGCGGATGAGGCACCAGGCTCCCAACTCCCTTGGGGCACCTCCGTGTGCACAGACCCAAGCCGTGAGGCAGGGGCCATATTACCTCATTCTCCCCTCACCCCTCCCTATCCGCGGCTGCGAGAGAGACAATATAGCCACCAGCTGGAGGCATCTCCAGGGAACCGGACCTACCCTTTTGGGGCCCTATAACTGACTGAGGGATACTCAGACGGTGAGCTCCCTAACCACCAGCCCTCCCAGGTGTTGCCGGCCCGGTGATTCCAGGAGAAGACTGACCAAAATATCAACTAAAGAGGCCCTTCTATGAGATGTAAGAGGAAAGAAGCAAGTAACATACAAAGGAAAGCCAATCTGAATAACACCAGACTTCTTTACTGAAACTTTACAACCAAGGAGAGACTGGGGCCCCATTCTCACTCTTCTGAAACAGAATAATGCCCAGCCTAGAATCTTATTCCTTTGCAAAGCTAAGTTTTGTACATGAAGGAGAAATCAAGACATTCTCAGATAAGCAAAGACTGAGGGAATGCACCAAGACAAGACCAGCCCTTCAAGAAGTACTCAAAACAATGTTATGGATCAGCACAATAAACACTCATGAATGTAAATCTACTCAAAGCTAAAGATCAAAGCCCAGATAACCACAATGGCTCAAGAGAGAAAACAAAGCAACAAAGTTCAACCCAACATAATGAAGAGAAATCTGCCCTATCTATCAATTATCTCAGTAAATGTGGATGGCTTGAACTCCCCACTCAAGAGACATAGGCTGGCCGAATGGACAAAAAAAACACAAGCCAAGTATCTGCTGCCTTCAGGAAACACATCTAACCTGCAAGGATGCGGTTAGACTAAAGGTAAAGGGGTGGAGAACAATATTTCAAGCAAATGGAAGCCAAAAGAAAGCTGGCGTGGCGGTGCTGATTACAGAAAACTTAGCTTTTAAATCAACAAAAGTAATAAAAGACAAAGAAGGTCACTATATAATGGTGAAGGATACAGTTCAACAAGAAGACATTAACAATTCTAAATATATATGCACTCAAGCTTGGTGCACCCAGATTCATAAAGCAAACTCTACTTTATCTAAACAAATGGATAAATGACACCACCATCATAGTCGGAGACTTTAACACCCCACTGACAGCACAGGACAGATCCTCCAAACAGAAAACCAACAAAGAAATAAGGGACTTAAACAGAACTCTAGAACAAATGGGCCTGACTGACATTTACAGGACATTCTACCCCAAAACCACTGAATATACATTCTTCTCATCAGCTCATGGGTCATTCTCTAAGACTGACCATATCCTAGGACACAAAGCATGTCTCAAATAATTTTAAAAAATAGAAATTATACCATGTATCTTTTCAGACCACAATGGAATAAATGTAGAAATCAATCCTAACAGATCCTAACAGGAGTTCTCATTTCTACACAAAGTCATGGAAACTAAACAACCTTCTGCTGAATCATCATTTCATAAATGAAGAAATCAAGATGGAAATCAAAAGATTCTTTGAACTAAATGACAAAGGAGACACAAGTTACCAAAACCTGTGGGACACAGCTAAAGCAGTGCTGAGAAGAAAGTTTATTTCTATAGATGCCTATATCCAAAAGTCGAAAAGATCACAAACAGATAACCTAAGAAATTGTCTCAAAGAGCTGGAAAAAGAAGAACAGACTGACCCCAAACCCAGCAGAAGAAGTGAAATCATTAAGATCAAATCAGAACTAAATGAAATTGACAACAAGGAAACCAAAAGGAAGATTAGTAACAAAAAGTTGGTTCTTTGAAAAAATAAACAAAATTGACACACCTCTGGCTAGACTAACGAAAAGCAGAAAAGAAAAATCTCTAATAAGCTCCATCAGGAACAATAAAGGAGAAATTACAACTGATGCGCCAGAGATACAAGATATAATTTATGAATACTACAAAAACCTCTATGCACACAAACTGGAAAATGTGGAGGAACCGGACAATTTCTTAGAAATACACAGGCTCAACCAGGAAGAAACAGAATTCCTGAACAGACGAATATCAAGTACTGAAATTGAAGCAGCAATAAAAAACCTTCCTAAAAAGAAAAGTCCTGGACCAGATGGTTTCACACCCAAATTTTACCACATCTACAAGGAAGAACTGGTGCCTATCCTGCAGAAATTATTCCACAACATCGAGAAGGATGGAAACCTCCCCAACACATTTTATGAAGTGAACACAACCCTGATACCAAAACCAGGAAAGGATGCAACAAAAAAAGAAAACTACAGACAAATATCCCTTATGAATATAGATGCAAAAATTCTCAACAAAATCCTAGCCAATCGAATCCAGGTGCTTGCCAAAAAAATAATCCATCACAATCAAGTGGGTTTCGACCTAGGGATGCAGGGATGGTTCAACATACACAAATCTATAAATGTAATTCACCATATAAACAGAAGCAAAAACAAAGACCATATGATCCTCTCAATAGATGCAGAATTTGACAAAATTCAACACCCTTTTATGATAAGAACACTCAACAAAATAGGCATAGACGGGGCTTACCTAAAAATGATACAAGCCATATATGACAAAACCACAGCCAATATCATACTGAATGGGGAAAAATTAAAAGCATTCCTACATAGAACCGGAACAAGACAAGGTTGCTCACTATCTCAACTTCTATTCAACATAGTGCTGGAAGTCCTTGCTACAGCAATCAGATAAGAGAGTGGAATTAAGGGCGTCCAAATGGGAGCAGAAGAGATCAAACTCTCACTCTTTGCTGATGACATGATATTATACCTAGAAAACCCCAAGGATTCAACCAAGAGACTCCTTGAACTGATAAATGAATTTGGTAAAGTCTCAGGATACAAAATCAACACACAGAAATCGGAGGCATTCATATAAACCAACAACAGTACAAGTGAGAACCAAATCAAAGACTCAATTTCCTTCAAAATAGCAACAAAGAAAATAAGTTACCTAGGAATATATTTAACTAAGGAGGTAAAAGACCTCTACAGGGAGAACTATGAAACACTGAAGAAAGAAACAGCAGAGGATGTAAACAGGTGGAAGAATATACCATGCTCATGGGATGGCAGATTCAACACTGTTAAAATGTCTATAATACTCAAAGTGACCCACAGAGTCAATGTGAGCCCATTTCATCATCAGTTTTCATAGATATAGAAAAAATAGTTTTATGCTTCATATGGAATCAGAGAAGACCCCATATAGCAAAATCAATCCTAGGCAATAAAAACAAAATAGGAGGTAGCAATTTACCAGATTTCAAACTATACTACAAGGCTATAGTAATTAAAACAGCTTGTGACTGGCACAATAACAGGGACATTGACCAATGGAACAGAACAGAGAACCAGATACAAAACCATTCTCATATAGCCAACTAATCTTTGACAAAGCAGACAAAAACATACACTGGGGAAAAGAATTCTTATTCAATAAATGGTGCTGGGAAAACTGGATAGCCACATGTAGAAGACTGAAACAGGACCCACACCTTTCACCTCTCACAAAAATCAACTCACGCTGGATAACAGACTTGAATATTAGGTGTGAAACTATTAGAATTCTAGAGGAAAACGTTGGAAATACTCTTCTAGACATTGGGCTAGGCAAAGAATTTATGAAGACGACCCCAAAGACAATCACAGCAGCAACAAAAATAAATAAACGGGACCTGATCAAATTAAAAAGCTGCACAGCCAAAGAAACTGTCAAGAGAGCAAACAGACAACCCACAGAATGGCAGAAAATTTTCGCAAGCTACACATCTGATAAAGGGCTGATAACTAGAATCTATTTAGAACTCAGGAAAATGAGCAAGAAAAAATCAAACAACCCTATCAAAAAATGGGCAAAGGACATGAACAGAAACTTCTCAAAAGAAGACAGAATAATGGCCAACAAACATATGAAAAAATGCTCAACATCTCTAATCATCAGGGAAATGCAAACCAAAACCATAATGAGATATCACTCAACTCCAGTAAGAATGGCCTTTATCAAAAAGTCCCCAAACAATAAATGTTGGCATAGATGCAGAGAGATAGGAACACTCCTACACTGCTGGTGGGACTGCAAACTAGTTCAACCTCTGTGGAAAGCAATATGGAGATACCTTAAAGTGATAAAAGTAGATCTACCATTTGATCCAGCAATTCCATTACTGGGCATCTACCCAAAAGATCAAAAAGATGAAAAAGACACCTGCACTCAAATGTTTACAATTCACAACAGCAAAGTTGTGGAAACAACCCAAGTGCCCATCAATTCATGAGTGGACTAATAAAATGTGGTATATGTATATCATGGAGTACTATTCAGCTTTAAGAAACAATGGTGATATAGCAGCTCTTGTATTTTTCTGGATAGAGCAGGAACACATTCTACTAAGTGAAGTATCTCAAGAATGGGAAAACAAGCACCACATGTACTCACCACAAATTGGTATTAATGGATCAACACCTAAGTGGACATATAGGAAAACACTTATTTTTTTTTTTTTTTTTTTGAGACAGAGTCTCGCTTTGTTGCCCAGGCTAGAGTGAGTGCCGTGGCGTCAGCCTAGCTCACAGCAACCTCAAACTCCTGGCTCAAGCAATCCTCCTGCCTCAGCCTCCCAAGTAGCTGGGACTACAGGCATGCGCCACCATGCCCGGCTAATTTTTTGTATATATTAGTTGGCCAATTAGTTTCTTTCTATTTATAGTAGAGACGCGGTCTCGCTCTTGCTCAGGCTGGTTTCGAACTCCTGACCTTGAGCAATCCGCCCGCCTTGGCCTCCCAGAGAGCTAGGATTACAGGCGTGAGCCACCGCGCCCGGCCAGAAAACACTTATTGGTGGGAGGGGGGAGGAGGGGATGGGTATATACAAACACAATGAGTGAGATGTGCAACATTTGGGGGACGGTCACGATTGAAGCTCTGACTCGAGGGGGGAGAGGGGTATGGGCAATATATGTAACCTTAACATTTATACCCCCATAATATGCTGAAATAATAAAATAAAATTTAAAAAAAAAAGAACTTTAGAAGCTCAGTTATATATCTTTCTTAATGGAGGAACACCTGTGCTTTAAAATGGAAACAAGCCTCAGAGAGGTGGGAACAGTGACTTCTTAAGCCAATAAATGGTTGCATGATGTGTCCGTCTTTAAAAAAAAAAAAAAGAAAAAACTATCTTGGCAGAATTATAGCAGCAAGTGAGACTATATTGACAGTAAAGTTCTATATCCTGGCACTTAGGAGGCCTGGAGCCTGAAAACTAGCTCTCTGCCCACATATCCTAAATTGAAGCTCCAACCTAGGACCAGAGCTTTCATTCAACCTGTCACTAACTCCTTCTTAAATACAAATGGAAAACCAAGGATTGATCACCAGACATCTGAGAAAAGGCCTGCAGCATGTTCAAGAGAGACCCCGAGAAACAGATACCTGGGCTCTAAAGGAAGCACTCATAATTAAAGAAACAAAAAGTCACTTGAAACAAGAAAAAGTCTTTGGAAGTTAAAACATGAGAACTAAAATGAAAACATTCAATATATTGGAAGATAGAGTTAAAGTGATATCCTGGAATATGGAACAAAAAGACAAAGTGATGGGAATTCTAAAGACAACATATAAAAGACACAGAGGATCAATCTAAGAAATGTAACACCCAATAGGAGTGCCAGAAAGAGAAAACAGTATGTTATTATCAAAGCTATAATCCAAGAAAATCCCCCAGAGCAAAGTGAATACATGAACCTTTGCAATGAGCACAGCAAGGAATAAAAATCAGATTAGCAAAGAAAAAAAAAATCAGATTAGCATCAGATGCTCATCCACAACACTGGATGCCAAAAGACAAAGTTCTGAGGTAAAAGGACATTTAATCTAGAACCCTACATCCAACCAATGTATGAATCAAGCATTAGGGGAGAACAGAGACGTCTTCATTTTGTGATTAGGATAGTATCATTTCTTTTTTTTTTTGAGACAGAGTCTCACTCTGTTTCCCAGGCTAGAGTGAGTGCCGTGGCGTCAGCCTAGCTCACAGCAACCTCAAACTCCTGGGCTCAAGTGATCCTCCTGCCTCAGCCTCCCGAGTAGCTGGGACTACAGGGATGCACCACCATGCCCGGCTGATATTTTCTATATATATATATATATTAGTTGGCCAATTAATTTATAGTAGAGACGGGGTCTCGCTTTTACTCAGGCTGGTTTCGAACTCCTGACCTTGAGCAATCCGCCCGCCTCAGCCTCCCAGAGTGCTAGGATTACAGGCGTGAGCCATCGCTACCAGCCAGAGACATTTTCAGATAAACAAGGATCAAAGAGTCTGCCTCCCTATACTATTTCTTAGAGTTATAATATATAACTCTAAGATGGGTCCAGCAAAAAGGGCATGAAAGATGAAGAATAAAAATGAAGATGTAGATATGAGGGAAAAAAGTAGATCCAAGCCTGATAAATAGGGGAAGAGAGTCCTATGGTGACAGTTCTGTATTAAAGCACATTAACTACACATTAATCAATTTATCCTGAAACAGATGAGGGCTTCTGGGATAGAGGTCTCCAGAACAAAAGAGGTTATAATACAATAAGAAATATATTAATTGAAAGTTTGGGAAAAAAATAAGGATGTGATAATGGTAGAAAATGAAAGAAAAGAGAAAAGGGCAGCTAGAAACTCCAGGAAAAACAACAAACTGAACAAGGCTGTCATAGTCCACATAATGAGTAACCATCCAAATTAGAACAGCATTCACAAAGAAAGAGATGAATCCTATAGAAAACATACATACTTTCTAATGACAAGAACAACAGGCAACCAGTAACTTCAGGAAGAACAAATAATACTAAATAACAAAGGCATAGTTCAAGTATGAAATAAACTAAAATATGGCAGAGTGAATAGAAACTGGCAGAGTGCAAGAAGAATATTTTCAAAATACATTTGAAAAATTTGAGAAGCATGGGGTCATGGTATTGAAACTGTTATCATAATACACTACTGGGCTTCACAGTAAATTTTGTTTACTGGTTTTTAAAATTTTTTCAGCAGGAATACTCCTATCAAAATCTAAGTCAGGTCATTTCACTCCTCTGCTCAAAACCCTCCAACGGCTTCCATTATACTCACAATAAAAGCAAAGTCCTTATACGCAATGTCCTAACCAGGCCCTATCTGCCCCTCCCCATCACTTCTCTGACCTCATCAAGTATTCTTTCCTTGATTACACTACTCTTGTCATACTGGTCTCCCTGTCATAGAGCCTTTGTACTTGCTGTTCCATTTGCCTGGAATGATCCTCTATATATCACACGGTCAGCTCCTTCATTTTTTTCAAGTCTTTACTCAAAATCACCTTCTTAGCAAGACCTTCCTTGACTCTATTTAAAATTCCTACACTTCCTGTTGACATCTCCTTTCTCTACTTTTATATTTTCTCCCTTGCACTTAATTATCTAACATGCTATGTATCTTACTTCTCTTTAGTTACTGTCTCCCTCATAATTAGGGTAGAAACTCCAAAAAGGCATGGATTTTTTCCAGTTTTATTCACAAATATATCTCCTGTACCTAGAGCAGAGCCTGGAATACAAAAGCTTAATAAATATTTGTGGGAAAAATGAATAATCCCTTAGACAAAGTACACAGCTTCTGACCTAAATGTAAAGTTATAAATGCTGCCAGTATAGAAATAAAAGGATAACTGAGACAAGCTGGGAGATAGAAGAGAGGTAGAAGGAAGAACAGAAGACTGCTGCTTTTCTTTATAAATCCTTCTCTACTATTTGACTTTTAAATCATGTCCAATATGTTAATTTGATAACATTTTAAAAATTTAAACCTATGCAACTACATGTAAAACACTTTTATCTTGTGGCAATCTATGTAAATAGTTCCAATAACAATGACACTTACATTAGGAAGGCTATGGTTGCTATAACACCACAGGCATGGTATGAGTGGTTGAAGTCTTCCATAGTGGGATAAATAACAGCTGCATCTATGATAATCCACCAGCCTGTAAAAAACTAAGACAGACAAACAAAGGTGATACCAACAAGAAATTATAGCAATTTCATGTCTTACTGGCTAAAAGAAAGCAAGGTATCTAAATGAAGGGATTTCAAAATTTCAAAATTTTCTTAAATGTTCCAGCAGTTTCCTGCATATAATTTGCACATGGCTGATGCAAATATTAGGTACCTTTAAACATGACAGCAATAATAATGAACTTTTTTCTACACCTACTTCAATCATTATTTTATATTGTCCTACACAGCCTGTAATCTAACTTGGTCAACCAGAAACAAGTACAATATCTCATGGCAGGAGAAAGAAAAAAAGTGACTCAGGTTCCCACTGACAGAAGAAGTACCCTGCTGCTGCTATAATCCTCCAGAAAGATATCAAAATTAAAAAAAAATCATTCACATTATCAAGTTCATATGGGGAACAATTACTATTGATAGAATTTAGCTATCACCTTGGTGTTATGAAATAACAGCTCTGCAGTTTGCTTTTGATGAATTATAGTACAGTCTGCAGATGGTTTCAAGTATAGTTTTAGATTCAGTTTAAATACCAGATTATAATTTATCTAATTGAATTTGGTTCTGGATATTATCAAGGGCAAATATGTAACAAAAAAAACCCAAAACTGCACAAATATTTTTTATCATCTGAGCAGAAATTTACAATAAAAATAGTATTAGCCAACTTCTGACAAGCAGCTTAGGTTTTGAAAATAAGCCCCTTTCCCACTTCCACCCTTAATCCAGTTAGCTCTGGGAACTGCCATCTTTGGGCAATTATTTAAAAATAACTATCTTAGGCTAGTCAAATTATGTTTATCAGGTTATAGACAGCTTCATACTCTATTGATGACATTTTTACTGACTAGCATGAGAACTCATTCATTTTTTCCCCTTAGCTCAATGTATTCAAGATATTTTCTTCATAGAATAAAATTTAAAGCTTTTAAAAAAATAACTGTAAGAGCAGAATTTCTACAGTAGCATTAAATTCTGCCATTCCTTTGGAGAAATACAGGCTAATTATTTTTCATAGATTGTAAATGCTAGCAATTAGGTGAAGATAAGACACTTAGATATTTATTTTTTACTTAAAATTTACTCTTGAGAGTAATATGACACCGTAAGATCATAAAACACAAATATCAGACCCTTTCTGGGATTTGAAATGTAAATAAGAATTTTATCTGTAAATCACTTCTCTGTAATATATCTTAATGAGTTTCCTGGGTTTTTTAATGAGATTAAGAAAGTTAACTGGATTATGGAGAAATGCAATCATATCTCCCGACTGGTTTTGACCTGATTGCTTCCGAAATACTTCCCACTACCTTAATGTACTCACAAAGAAGAAGCATAATCCATAAAATGAAAAATATATTAAATATATCAATTTATTTCACCATTTTTGCCATGTAGTTACAATAACTCAATCAACCTATTAATCAAATTTCAAGCCATAATTTCAACTCTTAAAATGTAATTAGTAACTCCCCATAAACACAAAAAAATCAGCATTTACTAAAATAAGTTCAGTGGGTCAAAGATAAAATAAATAGTACACATTTTAAAACATCCTATAGAAATCAAAACCCAAAAAATACAAATGCACCAAAATAATAAAGGCCCAAAAGATCAGTGACACTTACTAGAACACCAGCAGCAATGGAAGCAATAGTATTACGCTTTTCCCCCCAGTCAACGCACTCTGAGCATCTCAAGCCTTCTAGAAATCCAGACATTTTTTCGGGTCACTTAAAAACAAAACAAACAAATAACTAAATAAAATACTTCCAATTACTTGTTTCAAATCTGACTTACGTTCCTGGAAAATAATTAATAGTTTAGGAATAATTTAATAAAAGCACAGTTACAAATGCTTTATTTTGGCTCCACATACTTCTCCACATATGGTAGCTGGGATTACAGACATGCACCACTGTATCTGGCTAATTTTTTCTATATATTTTTAGTTGGCCAATTAATTTCTTTCTATTTTTAGTAGAGACAGGGTCTGGCTATTGCTTAGGCTGGTTTCGAACTCCTGACTTCGAGTGATCTGCCAGCCTCAGCCTCCCAGAGTGCTAGGATTACAAGTGTGAGCCACCTCACCCAGCCTTAAGTGATATTTTTAATATCAAGTATTTAATGATTATCAATCCACAAGAGCTCTTTTGCATCATTTTAATCCCAAACTAAACTATTAAGACGATTTCGATATTTACAGTTCAGGAGCACTAACAGTGGAGACACAAATGATAAACTTTGGCTCTGTGTTAAAGTATGGATTCAGATGAAAAAAATTTCTCTAGGGAATTTACATATTTTATTACAGAACGTGTGTTTCTTCACACCTAGATTAAGAAATTAAATACTGCACTGCAGGTTTTACCACCACCCACGTCACTTCCTTTCACTTCATTATTTTTCCTTCTCCGAGCATGTTTTTTGGTTTCATTTCTATTAATGCGTGAAAGAACGCTGCCTTTATTTTGATATCTCGACCTCTGATTCTAACAGATGTTTCCAGACAAAAGAATGCACACAATTGTGGTTAATATTAATTCAAACAACAAAAACCTCACTGATACTTAAATTATCATACCCGACCTAAATTGTCTTAACAAATAACATAAAATATTCCTCTAAGCAGAGCTGTACAGATCTGGCCTGAGAGATATCCACATTATCTCTATTTCAGAGTATGCAAAAGCCCAAATTACATATAACTTGCTAAAAAAATCAAGAAACGCCCAAACTCCTACAGCGAACCTGAGTCTGTCCATTAAAGTGCTCCGTAGTTTATGGCTGTCCCAAAACATGACACCCTAAAAAAGAGCACCGATCTCAACTTTTAACTTCTCTTTTAAAAAATTAATATGAAAAGCTATGATTACAGTCAGTGCTAATATGCCTTTGGGACAAGTTCAATTTTTGAAAATTCACTCATTTTATTCTTCCCTGGGAGAATGAGCAATCCAGTAAGTGCTATTTTCGGTTCATCCCCAACGGCCCCGCCCCGAATCCATTTTTTCTATGCATGACTACGCCCTCCAGACTGTGGGAATTTGGGGTCTAGAGCATGGCCTGGGAAGATCTGGGAACTAACTCGGCCACCTCCCTCGCTGTGTGAACCAGCCGGTTACACTCCCTCTCGGAATCTGTTTGTCCAGCTCCAAAGCAGCGGGACAGGATTTTCGGAGATCCTGGGGAGAACACGGGCCCTCTCCTCCCCACCCGTGTCGCAGCCTGGCGGGGTCTGGACGCGGTCGCCCCCTCCGCCGCTGCCGGACACAGGACAGGAGGAAGTGGCAGGAAGGGTCCAGTGAGGCACAGCCCGCGTCCGCGGCTTCCCTGAGGGTAAGGCAACGACCCTGTCAGCACGAGCCGGTCAGAAAGTCCCCGGTCCGAGCCCTAGCCAGCCGGCGGTCGTTCTTTCCCTGCCCTCACTACCCGCCTGGCACTTACGTCCAGCCCCGCCCGCGCAGTCGGTCCGGAGCCCGGTGTCGCGCCGCACCGGGCCGTCTCACTTTTCCCCAGTTTCGGCAAGGAAAACAAAACAGCCAGAGGCCTCCAGACGCCCGGATGTTGCAGCACCGCCCCCGGGGCTCTGTCGCGCATGCGGGGATGGGGCGGAGGGCGGGGCGGAGGGAGACCGGGCTGTGGAGGGCCCAAAGGGAGCCCCGCCCACCGCACCAACGAGTCTGCGCGTGCCCCCGGGGCGCAGGCCGCGAGGGCTTTCTGCAGCTCTGGGCTCGCACCTGCAGAAGTGCTGGTTTGAGTACGCCCTGCATGGGTAGGTGTGAGAAGCTAGTCTCCGTCCTAAGCTTTCGAAAGGAAGGCCTTTGTACCCGTCTTGCGTGAGGCGGTAAGTCTTCTAGTGCTGCGGTCTGTCCTGCAGCTATGTCAGGTGTGGGTGGCAGGAAAGTGCCGGGTCCCACGTGGTGCGAAAGGTGGGTCTGGGCTGGCGGCCTCACGGCGCTGCTCGGGCCTCTCCTGTCCAGTTTGTTTTCGCGGTGCCGGGCCCCGCCCGCCCCGGCTCCGCCTCCCCGAGAGAGGCGGGGACTTTCTGGTTCGGCCTGGCGGGAGGTGGGAGTCCTGGGCGTCCCCATCCCAGCCCGGTGACCCACTTCTAGGACTTGACCTTTCTCTGCCTTTCGTTTTGAGGCAGGTTTCTCCGCCTCGGCACTCGTGACATTTTGAGCCCGCTAATTGTGTTTATCCGGGCTGTCCTGTGCATCCTGGGACTTCGTCTGCGTCGCTGGCCTCTACCCGCTGCATGCAAATAGCACCCCCACTCGTGACAGCCGAAAATGTCTCCAGACTTTGCCCAATATCCCCTGCCGGGGAAAATCGCCCCGCTTAAGGACCGCTGTTTAAAGATTAGCCTGAGTTTTCGGGAAATGTCCCTCTTCCAAGAGAAGGAAGGTACGAAGCCGGAAGCAGCGATGTCTTAGCTACGTGAACGCCTTGCGGCCGGGCTCGCCCCTCGTCCAGAAGCTGTCAGACTGGTCCCGCGTCTCGCGTTGTCCGGAGTCGGAGCCGGCCGGTGACAAGGAGCAGGTCAAGGAAGGTCGCATTCCAGAAAGCGCCGCCGGGAGGACGTACAGGTGCCACTCGCGTAGCCGGTCGGGATCTTGCAGCCGCCCGCACAGAGAGAAGGGCTTTGGGCCGTCCGGGAGATGTGACCGGTTTCCTCGGTACCTATCCTGTAGCAGGTCTTGCTGTAGGGGAAGGTCGTGTTACAGAAGGGCCTACGCGATCACGCAGGGGCAGCGCTACTAAGGCTTTCACTCTATGGTGTACCGCAAAGAACACAGCAAGTGGAGGGAGAGATGCAGGAAGAGATCGCAGAGCAGAACCCCCTTTCACTTAAGTGGAAAAGGTGAGTCATTTGTCGTTAAGAGAGGCACACAGGCTCATCATATTTATATGTATGGCAACAGTATATGAGTAGGATAGGGAATTAAGGTGATTGTGTTGTGTCCTTTGATACATAAAATCTATGTAGCTTTGGGTTTTTCAGAGGGCGTTAGCCAATTAGTAGATAAAAGTATACAATACATTTAGTTTTATCCAAAGGCCATTTTTAAATGGACATCATTCTTATCCCTCAGGATTAAAGATTAATTGTGACTGTTTAATGTCTCAGGGTGGAGGAATCTAGTGCAGGCAATTCTTGATGAAACTTTTCTTTTTTTGAGATAGCACCTGGCTCTGTTGCCTTGAGTAGAGTGCAGTGGCATCGTTCATAGCTCACTGCACCCTCAAACTCCTGGGCTCAAGGGATCCTCCTGCCTCAGCCTCTCAAGTAACTGGGACTACAGGCATGCCCCACCACACCCACCTAATTTTTCTATTTTTAGTAGAGACAGGGTCTCTTGCCCAGGCTGGTCTCAAGCTCCTAAGCTCAAGCAATCCTCCCACCTCCGCCTCCCAGAATAATGAAACCTTTTAAATGTCTATTAATGACTAACATTAGTTTACCAGCTCTGAGCAGCATTAAACAAACCTTGATTTCAGCTTCCAATAAGATAACTAATGACTGCGGGAGGAAAGGCATTAAAGGGTAGACCCTTTTTTAGTTTTCCTGGCCTTAAGATGATTGTCAATATTTTATAATATGATTGCACATCTTAACATTACTATTACGATAAGGTACATGCTTAATTTGTCATTCTTAGCCTTTTTGGGATATGCTATAGAATTAATGAGTGTTTGTGTTTGTCTTTTGTAGGTAGAATGGAGCTGATAGAAATAGCAAAAGCCAACGCAGCTAAATCGTTAGGAAGAGCGAACCTTGACTTGCCAGCTAGTCTCAGAACTGTTCCTATAGCTAAAGAAACAAACTGTGGAACAGCTGTACCAAATGCTGCAAAGTTTGAGGTAAGTATTCTAGGTATATCCAAGCAAAACCTTCAGAACTACTCTTGCAAAGATCTGCTTAGCCATTTAACCAGAAAGATCTAATTTGATTTATTTAGTCTATACTTCTCAGAAAGGCTTTAAATATAATTTGCTAAAGTCAAAATAGCAGATCTGAATAGTAGACAAGCTTTCACCCATGAAAGTGGGAGAGTAATGGACTTTATTTTTGGTGAGCAACCATTCTAGATTGCCAGGGACTGACCCTGAAAGTTCTGTATTCCGGGAAACTCCTTTGGGTCACAAAAAATCCTGATTTATAGCAATGAGTATGGAAGGTTAGGGCTGGAGGACATGCAAAACACATATTGTTCTTCTCCAACCACCCCCCAAAAAAGGTGGCTGAAGACAACACTGTTTTTAGTGACAAATGAATATGGCAATTGTCTGTCTTCTGTTGACTGCTGAATTGGCAACCGCTACTTGTGGTTCACAATAATGGATCATCCATTGTTGCATTCTCTCAGAGCAGCGTAAGTTCTGAAATATGTACAATTTAAGTTCTAATCTTGAGTGTTAGCAGTCCAGTTAACTGTTGTACTTTGTATGGAGAAAATGCTAGTTTCATTTTTAACTTTGTGAATTATCGTGACTATGTTTTTTAAGAGTTCAGATAACGAAACTGATAATGAATACAATACCTGCGCCAGCATGACCCAGACATTACCGAAAAAGAAGGCTAAACGGCTATGTTATTTTAATGACAGATGGAAGGACACCTACAATTGGATTAGGGAGGTAAATAACCCAAACAGAGCATACTGCACAATATGCAGAAAAGAATTTGGGGTTGGGCATGGCGGAGAAGGGGATGTGAAAAAACACATGGAGACTGAATCTCACAAGTCTGGGATGAGACAAGCAAGTCTTGAATCAATTCAAAGTGTTTTCATTTCCCAAAAAGACATCAGTGTTCAATCGAAAATAGCAGCTGCTGAATTAGCTTGGGCATACCACACAAATGAACATGCATTATCCTATCGTTCCCTTGATTGCTCTATGAAACTGAGTAAAGTTACATTTCCTGATTCAGAGGTTGCAACTAAAATGTCCTGTGGACGCACAAAAGGGGAAATTTTGATAACAGATGTGTTGGCCCCCTACAGTGTAGAGCTGATTTTGTCAGATCTTACGAACGATCATGGTTTCTACAGTATATCAAGTAATGTGTTGAATCATGGCAATAAAAAAGTGTTCCCCCTAGCTCTTAGGTACTTTGATTTGAAAAATGGAGTTTCCAATCGTCTTCTTGATTTCTATGAAGATTTTAATGAAACCTCAGAAAACATAAAACAAAAGATTGTTGATATCTTGTCCAAATACAAACTAGACTTTTCTCACCTATCTGCATATTCAGCAGATAGTGCAGATGTAAATTACAACAAATTCCATTCAGTCTATAAACTTCTTACCAAAGAAAATGAAAAGATCTTACCTGCTGAATGTCCAGCACACCTTGTACACAAGACAGCTAAAAAGGGGTGTGATTTGCTTTCCTATGATATTGAGGCTTTCATAATGAAAGCTCTTGGTTACTTTTCCGTTTCCTCAAAACATGCAGAAGCACTTAATGAGATTTTTGACTTTGTAGAAATGGAAGGAGACAGACTCCTTAGACATGTGCCTACAAGATGGCTGTCATTGTTGCCAGCCATAGAGAAGATGTTAAACTGTTGGCCTGCTGTGAAGTCCTATTTTCAAAATATGGGAAAAGAAGAATGTCCTTCTCTAATTTGGAAATACATTGAGGATGAGAACGAAGAAAAGGATTACAGTACAACAGAAATATATATGCTTTTTATCCAGAATTGTTTGATGATCTTTGAAGAAGCTGTAAGGAGCCTAGAAAAGGATAAACTGACTGCACCTGAGTTATTTGATGTTATGAGTAAGTTACGACAAAAGCTGACACAGCGAAAAAATGAATCATTTTTTGGGAAGAAGACTGCTTTGGAACTCAAAAAAATGTCACCAGAAAAGGGCAACCAAGTTAAACAGGACTTTCTCAATTTCTTTACTAGAACTATCACTTTTTTGGAATCCAATTTTGATTTTACAAGTTCAAATTACCTCTGTGCTTTAAAGCCATTTTCCCTGAGAAAGAGAGGTTTAACCTACGATGACATTCAATGTGCTTCCGAATGTTTAAAAATGATGGATGTTTTAGAGATGGATAGCCTCTATGATGAGTTTACAGATGCAAAGGACCTGATCGACAAACAGCTAGTGTACCAAAACAAGCCTGTAGATAAAAAATGGATGGACATTTTTGGAGAGCTGGAAACAAATTCCTACAAGACTAAAAACCTGCTGTTGCTAGTAAGCAAAATCCTAAGTATTCCATGCTCAAATGTTTTTGTTGAGAGGATATTTAGATTGATGTCATCACAATGGACTGACACCAGGAGTCAGTGTAATGTGGGCTTGATAAGAGCACAGCTGCAAGTCAAAGAGAATTTTACATTTGACTGTATTCAGTTTTACCACTACATAAAAGAAAAGAAGGATGTCCTAAAGGCTGCAGGAAGTTCAGAGAAGTACTATTGGAAAAGGAAACAAAAAGAGTAAACATATCCTACTGTATTATGAGAAAAAAGAAACATGCCCTTGTTTCTTTTTATCAAATGCAATATCTGTTTTGTTAATCTTATTGTATTTCTGTTCTCCTTTAAAAAGTCTTATTTTTTGTATCTTAATACAGAACAATATAACCTACAAAATTTAAATATTCAATAAAATTTTAAAAGTTAACTGCTGTATCAAGACAGAAATACATACAATTGTTATGTACTTCTTATACATTATTTGTTTATTTAGTTCTGTTATTACTAGTTGACACTTTTAACTAGTCCTGTTTACATAATTGCATATATGTAACTGAAAGAATAATACAAACTATATATTTTCAAGTAAACAGCTATATTTTATATTTTTATGTTAAAATAACATATGTATAATTATTATATTATGGTGTGTGTGTGTTTGTTTTGGCTTTGTCCCAGATTGAGAGTCCCAGATTGTCTCCCTACAGTCAGTTCTTGTATCCTTCTTAACTCTCAAATTTTGGTCCTGTTTTAAGTGAATTCTCTTTGTTTCAATCCTCCCAGCCCCAACACAAATTATCCTTGGCTAAAGAGAATACCAAATAATTACTTTTGGCCAAGGTGATAAAGAAGGCTGCCTATGAGTTTTTAAAAATTTTTTTAATAATTTTATTTTTCTTTTGTCTCATTTTTTTTCTGCTTACGTATATGAGATGACTTCTATGAGTTTTTAATTGATAGATTGGTTCTCTTTCATTCAAATAATGCTCATAATTTAAAAGTCCTGGAAAAATACATTCACGATCATATTTTAAATATGCAATTACATTTATGTTAGTGAAAACTTGGTAGTTTGATAGCTTGTTCATTTTTAAAATTTTTAAGTATTATGTAAAACCTTGGTCTACCAGAATTTTAAAAGAAAATAATACTTCAGCAAAACAAGATTCCCCCATAATAATAACCATACATACATACAGCCATCTTCAGTAATTAAATTGTGTTTATGCTTTTCTAACCAGTGGAATTGATTTTAACCAATTCCTATTAAGAACTGCATAAGACATCTGGGGGATGGTCATGCTGGAAACTCAGACTTGTGGGGGGAGGGGGGAAAGGGCATTTATTGAAACCTTAAAATCTGTACCCCCATAATATGCTGAAATAAAAAATAATTAATTAATTAATTAAAAAAAAAAACTGCATAAGAGGCCAGGCATGGTGGCTCACACCTGTAATCTGGGAGGCTGAGGCGGGAGGATCACTCAAGGTCAGGAGTTCCAAACCAGCCTGAGCAAAAACGAGACCCTGTCTCTACTAAAAAAGAATAGAAATTAATTGGCCAACTAAAAATATATAGAAAAAATTAGCCGGGCATGGTGGTGCATGCCTGTAGTCTCAGCTACTTGGGAGGCTGAGGCAGAAGGATCCCTTGAGTCCAGGAGTTTGAGGTTGCTGTGAGCTAGGCTAATGCCACGGCACTCTAGCCCGGGGAACAGAGTGAGACTGTGTCTTAAAAAAATAAAATAAAAAAAGAACTGCATATGAAAACTGCTTATTCATTTTCCACATCCTGTTTGGCAAAGTGTGACACATAGCAATAGAAAATAAAAATATAATCCTGGGATGCATTTGCAACTCATGTACAGAACTGAGGCATCAGCTTTCAGAATAACTTTTTAACACTGCCACATGCTGTCCGTCTGTGTGTCCTGCAGTCCGGTGAATATAAGGTTCTCCCCTTGGTCTCGGTGGAAATCTGAATCACAAGCACTACCAGGTTCACAAAGGTGTTAATTCTTCAAAGCAGCTAATGCTATTCAAAAAGGGAAGTATAAAAACCTTAAGAATCTAATAGTACATTCTAATTAATATTCCATGAAGCACATAATTATAGTTGTGTCAAAGTAGTCTCTATGAGCACACTGTTACCTGTTATAAAAGCAGAAGCCCTGCCCAGAAAGATTTTATATGTAATGTATAAAACTTATTAATATGTTTGAATTTTTTTACTTTACAAATTTCATAAAAATTATCTTTTTACCGGTGTTTATTTTATGTGATGCTACGTAGGACCAAGTTCTCTAAAAGACCTGGTTTAAATAAAAGTATATCTGCCTCTTCTAAAAACAGTGTAACGTCCAGATGCCTGTGATATACTTCAAGGTAGGAATTGCATGTAATTTAGCTTTGTTTCTCCTGTAACTGGTAAAAGAGGAGATACTGAGAAAATGAAATGCTTTGAATGAATAATGAATGGAATCAGGCATATTCAAAATCTTAGAAATTTCTAGAGAATGAATACAAGATCCTTAAGCTATCATTTACTTCTAGTTTCCCCCTTTTCTGAAAATAAGATGGACAGATTCAAAACTAGTTGTCAGTTTTACATCCTCCTTTTTATATTCAGCAACATCATCATCAAGAGAAATAAAGGCACTAAAATAAAATCTTTGTTGGCTGGGCCTGGTGGCTCATGCTTGTAATCCTAGCAATCTGGGAGGCCAAGGTGGGAGGATTGCTTGAGCTCAAGAGTTTGAGACCAGTCTCAGAAAGAGCAAGACCCTGTCTCTACTAAAAATAGAAAAAATTAGCTAGGCATGGTGGTGCATGCCTGTAGTCCCAGCTACTTGGGAGGCTGAGGCAGGAGGATCACTTGAGCCCAGGAGTTTGAAGTTGCTATGAGCTAGGCTGACAGCACTGTACTCTAGCCTGGGCAACAGAGCAGAGACTATCTCAGAATAACAAAAGAAGAATAACCGTTAATAGCAATGAAGAAACATTGCAGAACTTCTAAATGAACAGTAGGAGGGAGGGGAAAAGAGATGCTTAATCAATCTGGCAAAATAAAATGGGAAAAAGTGAAAAAAGGAAAGTATAATAATAGACACCAAGGAAGGGATAAGGTCAACAATACAGTTATTCCAATAAATGTAAAAGAGTTGAATTTACCTACCAAAGGAAAAAAACTTCATATTGGGTGTGACTACTCAGATGTTGTTTACCTGTTGAAACAAAGTGAACATATAACAATAAAAATGTCATTAAGATATTTCTGGCCAGGTGTGGTGGCTCATGCCTGTAATCCTAGCACTCTGGGAGGCCGAGGTGGGAGGATCGCTCTAGGTCAAGAGTTCGAAACCAGCCTGACCTTGAGTGATCGTCCTGCCTTGGCCTCCCAGAGTGCTAGGATTACAGGCGTGAGCCACCACATCCAGCCATGGAAGCAGCAATTCTGAATTGAATGGAATTCTTCTCATGCTTTGATTCTCTCCTGTGATTAGATTCAGGATAACCTCATCTTCTAAGGTCGTTAATCTTAATTACATCTGCAAAATTCTTTTTGCCACATTAAGGTAACATATTCATAGGTTCCAGGAAATTAGTGACCTAAAGGATATCTTTAGGGGGCCATTAGTCTGTTTATCACAGTGAAGAATATAAACAAACTTGAATAGTACATTTAAAATTTAAGTGTCATTCTTAGATGGGGAGATTTGCAATTATAAAGATGACACTTCTGCCTAAATTATCCTACAAATTCAGTGCTAGATATTCTAATGATAATTGAAGTTCAATTTTTCCATCGAGTGGATAAATGCTCAGAGAAGATCATATTGGTTAGAGAAATAAAGGAACAAAACATCCCTTGCAGACTTTAACTCAGGTAGACTGTGTAAGCTCTTGAGACAAATACACCAGCATTCTGCACAAGGGCATAGTAATGTTGCCCACTGTTTCCAATAATCTATTAACATCCAGGATTTTTCTGACAACCATTTTTAGGCACACATTGACTGATACTATGAACCGTCTACAGAGATTCCTACCACTCTTAATTCCTAACCAAGAACGTAAGACTCCATTGCAAGCATTGTTTCACTTTATTTCCTCAACACATCATTTTACACTTGTCCAATGTGAAACTCGCTATTTTCTGTCTACTCACACAGTTTAATGAGAACTTTCAGCAAAAGTTCCTGGTAGATGGGCACTGTATCTTATATTTCTTAAGATATTTTAAGATGTTTTAAGATGTTTCTTAAGAAGTTTTAAAAAAGAAACACTTTTCCACTTAAGAACTACTTCCATTACGATGCGTTCTCACTACATATGGATGATACTGTGGACAGTGAACGAGTATGACAGATCATGTCATACTCGCAGATGTTTAATGATTTTATTCCCTTTATTTTTGTGCAAGTTTGGAGATGTAAGGTGAAGATGACTGGAGATGAGTTAGTCTGTGTCTCCCTCTAAAGAAAAGTGGCTTTTGTAAAAATGCTCTTGCAAAGAAGTGCATTTAATGACTAACTTTCCTTACATAAGTGGTTAGTTCATTCAATAAAAAATTAACCCACAATTTTCAAAGCAATTGTCATGCTTTATTACAATATCAAGTGTTTGGAACAGTACCCTGTAAATCCCCAGAAATAAAAGTCACCTTTGTTTAATCTCCTACCCAAGCACACTCGTCTCTGGAACAGATATCTCAGACATCATTCATACCTCCTAAAGGTCAGCTATGCATTTCTTTGCATTTTGTCTCTACGTTAATTACCTTTACTAGCCAAAACAAGGAAGTAAAAAAATCATTTCTAAGTTAATATTGCATTTTCAGAGATCCTGGGATGTCCTGGAGGAGGGGCACGGCCCCCTCCCTTCCCCACTAGTCCCGCAGCCTGGCGGGGTCTGGACGCGGTCGTCCACTCCCGCCACTGCCAGACAGGACAGGAGTAACTGGCAGGAAGGGTCCAGTGAGGCACAGCCGAGTCCGCGGCTCCCAGGAGGAGGGAGTCCCGGGTCCGAGCTCCAGCCAGTAACCGCTTGGCACTTATGCCTGCATCCGCTCGTGCAGTCGGTGTCGCGCCGCGCGAGACAGTCTAGAAAGTTTTCTGATAACCGCGTCTGTCCCACTCTTCTCTCAGAGCAGGAAAAAACAGCCCCGGCCCTGTGTGACACCCGGATGTAGCAGCGGTGTCCCCGCCTGCCCCACCCAAGGGCCCTGTCGCGCTTGCGCACCCAGAGGCGTTGGCGCCAGGCTGGGGGCGGGGCTAGGGAGGGAGGAGGCAGGGCAGTGATTGGGCGAGATGAGAGCCACGCCCACCGCGCCAACGTATCTGCGCATGCGCTGGGCGGAATCTTCTGGTACTTTCGACGCGTCTGCAGACTGTGCAGTCAGTTCGCGTCAGGACGTCTGAGGTGGGGGTCGTTGGTCTACTCTCTGAGAATATAAACAAAAAACCTCTCTTCGTCCTAAGCTTTGAGAGGAAGGCGTCCGTTGGGCCTTTCTCTCCGTCTTGAGCGAGGCGTGGACGGCCTGCGGTGAGTTTTCTGGTGGACGGGGTCGGTTCCAAAGTTCTCTCAGAAGCTAGGAGCAGGAAAGGCGCCGGGCCCCGCGTGGCGGGAAGGCGGCGTTTGGGGGCGGCTGCGCGGCCGCAGGGCTCTGAGCGGGATTTCGGGCGCTGGGTTCCCTTGGGTCCGCGCCGCGGCTCCGCCTCCCGGAGGCGCCCCGCCTAGTACCCACTTCCGGGGCCTGACGGGCTTTTTTCTCTCTCCGTTTTTAGCCAGTCTCGGGAAGTTGTTTCTTTCTGGAGAACACGAAAGCTAAAGCCTCAGGTGAAGATGTCCAACTACGTGAACGACATGTGGCCGGGCTCGCCGCAGCATTCTCCCTCGATGTGTGGCTCGGGCGATTCGAGCCGGCTGTCGTCGCGGTCGAGGAGCCGCTCTTCCGGAAGCTCTCGGCCCTCTTCCCGCGTCTCCAGTCGGTCGTCGTCCAGGAGTCGGAACCGGCCCCGGAGGAGGAGCAGGTCCAGGTCTCGTTCCCAAAGGCGCCACCAGCGGAAGTACAGGCGCTACTCGAGGTCTTACTCGCGGAGCCGGTCGCGATCCCGTAGCCGCCGGTACCGAGAGCGGCGCTGTGGGCCGTCCCGGAGATACTACCGGTCTCCTTCGCGGTGCCGGTCCCGGAGCCGGTCGCGCTCTCGAGGAAGGTCGTACTACAGAAGCTCCTGCGCGCTCACGCGGGGGCGGCGCTACTACGGCTTTGGGCGCACGGTGTCCCCGGAGGAATACAGGTGGAAGGAGAGATCCAGGACGAGGTCTCGGAGCAGAACCCCTTTCCGCTTAAGTGAAAAAGGTGGGTCTCTTGTTAATATGCAGACGCGTAGTTCCCTTTGTCACCATTTTGTACGTGTGGTGACACTATGAGTAGGCCAGGGAAGCAAAGCTGCTTTGTAGTTTTAACATTCTTTTTTTGGTGGCAGAAATGTGTCTTGTTGGGGGTGGAAAGGAGGAGGACATCTGTCTGCTGGTAGTTAAAACTACAGTATGATCGGTGGCTGGTATGTAAGTGTACAACGTTCTTTCTCTTTAGGATTAAAGGATTATGGGTGTTAAATGGCTTAGGGTGGAGAAGACCTTTTCTAATGGCTGACTGTTCTTAGTGGAGCCTTTTTTTTTTTTTTTTTTTTTTAGTTGTATTGCTGAACAGAGTTGTTCAGTCTTTCAACACATGACGTGCCATGTAAGTTGTGTTCTTTTTGAGACAGAGTCTCCGCACTGTTGTCTGGGTCGTCTGGGCTAGAGTGCTCTGCATCAGCCTAGCTCGCAGTGACCTCAAACTCCTGGGCTCAAGTGATCCTCCTGCCTGCCTCAGCCTGCCAAGTAGCTGGGACTACAGGCATGCCGCCACCGTGTACAGCTAATTTCTTTCTATTTTTAATCCGAGGCGGAGGCGCCCCCCCCCCCCACGTTGACGGTGCCTGGTGGCCCGAGGTGAAGCGATTAGTCTTTTTTTTTTTTTTTAATAAAATTTTAAAAGGTTTTTCTTTTTTTGTTTGTTTGTTTGAGACAGAGTCTCACTTTGCTGCCCAGGCTAGAGTGAGTGCCGTGGGGTCAGCCTAGCTCACAGCAACTTCAGTCTGTCTATTTATAGTAGAGACGGTGTCTCGCTGTTGCTCAGGCTGGTTTCAAACTCCTGACCTTGAGCGATCCGCCCACCTTGCCTCCAGAAGTGCTAGGATTACAGGCTTGAGCCACCACGCCCAGCCTAACTCACGTCTCTTAACTCTGCGATCTGCGAGAACTGTTTTTCCCGTTGCATATAACTCACGGGCAGAAAACAATAAAAAATCACATAGCCAGGCTTGGTGTTTCACGCTTGTAATCCTGGCACTCTGAGGCCAAGGTGGGAGCACTGCTTGAGGTCAGGAGTTCAAGGCCAGTCTGAGCAAGAGAAGAACGGTCTCTACCGAAAATAGAAAATAAATTCTATTAGAATAATAAAATTTTCATTAAATTAGAAAAGATTTATGTCTTTTAAGTTATTCTATTTTCGTAATAAAACACGTGGCTCCAAGGAGAAAAAAGGTTTTTACCTAGTGGCAAGTCAGTGTGTTAAAACGATTTAATGTTATACTGGAGAGGTGATCATGGAATAGAAAAAAAGGACAGTATGTTTGGAAAATGTAAGTTCTGCAGACATCCTTCAGTATATGTGGGAAATCAGTTCCAGGACCCCTGCAGTCACCAAAATCTCTGTACCCAGGCACAGTACTAGCAGTCAGCATTGCAACATCCTATATTGTGGGGTTTCCCATCCCTCCAGTACTGAAGGATATTTGATCTGCTTTGGTTGGGGGGGAGATCCACAAATAAGTGGACCACTGCAGTTCAAACTTGTGTTTTTCAAGGGTCCACCATACTTTATGTATGAAAATAAAGCAAATGACTTAGACATACTTGTTTTACTTAAAACAGTGACCTAAAAACTTATTTTGTGTTTTTGAGTCCTCTTGGGAAAATACTACAGGATTAATGAGTATCTTTTTTTTCCAGATCGGATGGAGCTGTTAGAAATAGCAAAAGCCAATGCAGCAAAAGCTTTAGGAACAACCAACATTGATTTGCCACCTAGTCTCAGAACTGTAGCTGTACCTAAAGAAAGAAACCGTGGAACAGCTGTACCAAATTCTGGTGCTAAGTTGGAGGTAAGTATTCTTGGTTTATCCGGACAAAATCTTTAGAAAGCTATTGCCAGAAATATCCAATTAGCCATTTAACTGCCTTAGACCATACTTCTTGGGAAGGTTAGCTTTGTATAATTTGCTAAAAATCAAAAGATCAGATTGACAATCCTAGAGAAGGTCACACCCATGAAAATGGAAGATTAATGAACTTGATTTTCAGTTGACGCTGTACTCGTTCATAACCGTTAATAAATATTGTAGCTGGTACTTTGGTGATTTCTATATCAAATTCTATCTCTAGTCTTTACAGAGTGTTGAGCTTTCTTTGCAGCATTATGTTCCCACAGATTCTGTACTCAGCATACAGTATAGTTTATCTGCTTTATTTCTGTCTTATAGAAATCATGAATGTGGTCTCCAGACATTGATGAAGAAAATCTGTTGGTAATTGATACATGGGCTAAAGCATTTGAAGTTTACATTCACATACTGAAAGCTTAGTTTTTTGTTGTTAGATCTATGTGCATGCTAGAATTTGGGACAGGTACTATTTGTATAAGGTACTGAAAACAATTTTTAACTAAGCAAGGGTACACTTTGTAATGGTGGGGCATCTGTGATATAGATGTCCCTTTCATAATATATGCGATATATTCCAGATGTTTTGAGAGATTACAGAAGAGGAGGCCTGCTTCACTTGCAGATAAGTTTATTATAATTCTCCAGAAATGTGCAGGATGTGCATTGGCAAATCGCACTGTACTTTTAATTGTGTGAAATCTAAAGCTTAAAATTCATAGTTTTGAAAGTTTGAAGTTGTTAGGAATTGACAAAAATTAGCACAGTAAAGATTATCAGTCCTATCTAAATGCTGTGGTCCCCAACTCCTGGGCCGCACAGCAGGAGGTGAGTGGCAAGTGAGCCTTCAATTGTAAACCAGCTTTCTTTATTGACAGCTGCTCCCCATCCCCCACATCCTGTCTGTGGAAAAATTTTCTTCCATGAAATTAGTCCCTGGTGCCAAAAAGGTTGGGGACCGCTATAAATGAACCTGTCATTGGGACCTAGTTGTATGTTGTATTAGTAGACAAATAAGATCTTAGTTTGAGTTGTTTAGACTATTAGATGCCCAGCTGGCAAATAGCTTAATTCTTTGAAACTAGGTATTTTCTGGTAAGACTTGACTTTCAATAGTTACTTGGATTTGCAGCAGGGGAATAAAATAATTATGGGAATAGTGTCTTAAACCTATTATTAAATCAGTTTTGTTAAGGGGAAAACTTGAGTTCTGTGTTAAGCTGTTAGCTGTATGGTTAGATGGAATTTGATTTGTGTCTACTAAATTTATATATAGTTGAGCTGTTTTTAATATGGTACTTGTAAGCCAAGGATATGTTTTTTAAAGTTATATTTTCTTTTACCTGTCTAGCTGTCAGAACTGTCAGAGGAGCTAACAGAAGATGGAACTAAAAATTCCAGTGGAAAATCTTCCCAGCAAAGAAGCATAGCTTTTAGCTCTAACGTAAGTATATCCAAGTACTGACCACTCAAATTGGGTTTAGAATGTATGTGTTTGGGAAGCTGACTTTAATTTGTTCTCTTACAGAATTCTGTAGCAAAACCAATACAGAAATCAGCTAAAGCTGCTGCTGAAGAGACAACTTTAGGGTCACCAAAAATAACTCAGAAAAAAAGTCCATATGGACTGTGGAGACCTGTGTAGAAGAAGAGAACTAATGGCTAAGTTTGCATGAACCTGCACTTTATTTCAAATTTGTGTTTCTAGCATTATCCCATTCCTTTGAGGCATTTAGGGGTAATTGTTACAATTAAAAACCAACATAAAAAGATGTAAATACTTAATATCCAAATATTAACATTTTAGATTTCTCTTGCAGATAAGAGATAGCACCAAAGGACCAAACATTACATACAGGCTGGGAGTCTTGTATATATACATTTGTAAATATTGACTTCATCAGTTGGTTATGTAGAAGTGAAGTTTGTAAGACAAACACAGTAATTGAACTATTTTGTATATTAATAAATTTCTTGGTTTTTATTATTCAGTCTCTTCGATCTCTATTTTATAAGGACCTAATCAGTCTTTATTTAATGTAGAAATATAAGGAGGCATGTCTTGTTTAAAGCCTTGCTAATCTCAAATCCAGGTCCATGGACTGACAACATAGGGCTCACATTCCTTACCTGGGAGTTTGAGGATTGTTAAATCTGAAGTCCCCAGCTCACACCTTCTGAACTTCAACAGTATTCCCAGTTAGTTTGTATATACTCTGTAGAATTTGAGAAGTTGGCCTTAAACTTCGGGAATACTGGCATATAGTTATCCTGGAAGAGTTATGCTGTTGGCTTTAGGGCAGGAAGTGGTGAAACCAGATGCCTCATGAAACAGTAAAACCTGTGAGATGTATTTCTCTGTTAAACCATTAGCTTAAATATTATGAACTGAAAGATCTAGACAACTGGCCTAAACAGACTGATTTTAAGCTTTTGTTGTTTTTGTCCATTGATACATTCTATTTATAGTAGAGACGGGGGTCTCTCTTGCGCAGGCTGGTTTCGAACTCCTGACCTTGAGTGATCCTCCTGCCTTGGCCTCCCAGAGTGCTAGGATTACAGGCCTGAGCCACTGTGCCTGGCCAGAACAGCCATTTTTAGATTACCGCATAAATGTTATTTGACTTGATACAGCAAAATGTTAAAATCACTTTAAGATGCCAGGTTTATAATTTGAGTAGGAGCATGTTTTTCTTCACCACTTTGCCAGTATCTTGGACAGCTTAAATGTACATAATAATGGAATAGATTTCCAGTAGGCAGGGATAAATAAGCTGGAGAATGTGAAAGGGCAGAATGTTAGAGGCAAGACAGATCACTTGAAAGGACAAACATCCAGAGATGACTATAGTGAATGGTGAGCAGGCTGTGCCCAAAGTCCTAAATTCTTAAGTAGAGTGACTTTCTACTTAAAGATAATTTGTGAAGGTCCTGAAAGGAAAATTTTCTCTACTCAAAATAGTCTGACATTGTGTGTTTTCTACACCAAGCAATTCTCTGTTACTCTTTGTACCAAGTGTTATACAATGTAATTCAATTCCGAAGCTACCTAGAGTTAGTGTGGACCCTGTAGGTTAAGGGTTCAGTGCCATAAGACTATCCCTATGACAGTTGCAAGTAGGGAGAAACCAGGTTATTCACACTTTAGTCTGACTTTGCTGCAAATTTGCGGTTCCTGTGTATTTTTCCTTCAAGTTTGAGAATTTGCCTATAAAGTTTCACAGAACTGGGGGGGGTATACTATCCTGCTGTTCCATTTCTATCCTTAAGAGGTAAATGGAGTTAAACTAGAAAGGGAACTCCTGTCCCCATGGAATTTGGGGTGTGCCACCTCCTGGCACATGGATGGGTTCTCCAACGAGAACTGAACTGGGGAAGGGGGAGCTTACAGGGGGTTTACGGAGGTGCAATTGATTAAATCATTGACCACTGGTAATAGGCTCAACCTCAGTTCCTCTCCCCTTCCTGGAAGTAGAGGAGGTTGGGCTGGAAGTTCTAACCGTATAATTACTTGGTTTCTTTGACAACCAGCCCGTCCTCCCAAGTCACTGTATGAGCGTAAACTCAGGTATGGTTGAAAAAGGCTTGTGAATAATAGGTTCCCCACTGTTACCATTCAGGAAATGTTTTAGGCACTTATGCTAAGAACTGGGGATGAAAAACATATCACAGTATCAGTCTTCAAGTGGAACTTAACTATTAACTAAGGCTGTGCTGTCCAGTATTATTTGTATTTTGTAGTAAGATAGTGCCTTGTAGTTATTTAAAATTCAGTTCCTTGGTCATACTAGCCAGTTCTAAAGAGTTCAAAAGCCATATGTGGCTAGGGGCTATCTTGTTTGAAAGTGCAGATATTTCCATTATAGACTTTTCTATGCCACCATCTTGAACATCTTAGAGCAACTCTAAAGGGAAAGTTGACCCTTTTGTGAAAACATGAAAAATTTGAATGTTACAATGGTTTGGGTATGTACATTCCTGGACATAACAATTTCTGTTATCTGTATAGGCTTTGGCCCACACTGTCTTCAAACTAGCAGTCTGTGAATTGAACAAGTGGAATTTTTGGAAGAAAGAGTAGCTACTCTTGGTAGAAACATGTTTCTTTCACATCCAGGTTAAGAATGAGTTACTGGGAGGGTAGTAAGTGCTTACTAAAGTGTCGTCGTGGCCTGTTTACAGGACAGAGGATGAACACAGAACACAAACGTAGAACACAAAGAAAAACGCAGACACACATATAGACGGTTGACTCGAGTAATAATACACCGGGTCCATTTTATTTTTATACTTTAAATTTTTAAAGTTAGTTCCTTGTACGTAACCGCCCAGGCATTGCAGCAATGGCCATAAATTCCGGAATAGCCTTAGGGAAGCAGATGTCCCCTGACTCAGAATTTCCAGGTGGTTGCTCTAGGTGCCAGGCATAGATCACGGACCAAGATTAGCAAGGATGGGTATTGGAAAGAACACATGCTCTGATTCTGACCTATGTTCTTAAATACTAGCCTTTAACCACCTCGGTATGAGTGTTCGGCGAACAGCTTAAAAACAAAACTTCTACAACAGTACTCCAAATGGAGGCAATACAACCCTTGTACTGCATCAGAAAATCTCATGTGTTTTAGAGAAAGACATTTTCCAGCACCTTACAATAGTGATAAAACAAAAAGGAAAAATCCATTAAGATGTATGCTCAAAAAATAATAAAAGGCATAGTACTAGATACTATTGTAAACAATGTAATGTTGGCCTATGTGTAGCCCCATGCTTCGAAATTTATACCAAATAATAAAATTTATCATAATATTCAAAAACTTGCCTTATTTATATGAATGAAATAAAACTAATTTTGAACTGACTTTTCTAATTTTTCATTTATCAAAATAAAATTGTGAGCATTTAAAAATAACATAAAAACATATATGTATATGTTACCTATTCTTATTTACATTACAAGTAAAGCTGCCTGTAAAGTAAAACAAGCTTTCAGTGCTTTAAAGCTTTCCTCGTCACACAAGAGCAAAAGAGATTCATTGTCAATGCCCAGCACAAACTATCGTGCAGACTATGAGTGCTGGCTGTGGGCAAGGTTTCTTGGCCATTGAGCGCCGTACTGAAGTGGTTAATAGCTAAGCAACTAGGCAAGTCATGTAACCTTGAGGAGGAAAAAAACCAGACTGTCCTCTGCTGTCACCACAACAATCAACATAGAATACTGTGACCAAATGTAGGGATTTCTTTTTACCAGCAAACAAGCAATTCTGCAGCAGACACCAGCTGGGTGTCCTCCAACTCAATTCTGATAACTATCTTACCTGGAGACAGTGTGAGAACCCACAGGTTGAGGGTTCAGTTCCCAAGACTGCCCCCCCTTTCAGATGCCAATTGCAAGCTCCAGATTGTTTTTACCTGTGTTTCTGACCCATGGTATAAATTGGGGGTTTCCATAACTCCCTCCCTGGGTTCGATTAATTTGCTACAGCAGCTCAGAACTTGAAAACACATTTACTGGTTTATTACAAAGGACACAGATGTGATGGATAGGGTAAGACATGTGATCTCTCTGGGCATGTCACCCTCCCAGAAATTCCCCATACTCCTTGGGCCTTTCATGGAGACTCCATTGGGTAGGCATGATTGAAGCAATACTAATAGACTGGGGAAATGAAGCAAGGCCTGTCTTTTCAGTCTTCTTGGCATCTTTGTGCAGCATTTCTTCTCCCAGGTATCGGGCAACACCCCTTCTGAAATGGGGGTCTTATTACCTCTAATCAGATAAGTCAGAAAGGCAGGAAAGGATTCTAGTCCTGTCTTGGGGAGAAAAAGGAGGGTAAGGAGAAGGTTAGAGGAAGATTTTGCTTTCTGAGGTGTAAAGCACCCAATATTATAACAAAAGACTGTAACAAGGACTGTGGGGCGTTATGAGCCAGGAACCCCTTTCCTCACGTACAGGAAGTGTTTGGTTAGTTGCAATGGATATATGCGACTTCTGAGATTTCACTTCTACAGAGATCTTTTGTTTCAGACTTCACCATTAGCTTTTTCCTGCAGCCCATTAACGTGCTTGAGACTCCTCCACTTCCTCTTTCATTCCTTAGTCTACTGGCTTTTTCTATTTTGAGAAAGCCAGAGCTTTCGCAGAAAAACACGGGGGAAAGCTTCATCGGAGTCCTTCTCTCCTATAGGTCCCCTGGTCATTCCTCTCATCAAACAATGGCAATTTTGTGAGAGTTTGTGAGAGCAGGAAATCATTAGACGTCCACCTTACATTCCTGATTTGGCTCCTCCAGACTTGTTTTTGTTTCCTAATCTTAAAAAAAAAATCTTTAAAGGGCACCGATTTTCTTCAGTTAATGTAAATAAAAATGACTGCATTGACATGGCTAAGTTCCAGGACCTTCATTCTTTAGTGGTGGACTAAACCACTGGTATCATCACTTGCAAAAGTGTCTTGAACTTGATGGAGTTTATGTTGAGAAATAACGTTTATCTTTTAATTGCATTTTCCCACAAAATTTAAGTCCCCTCAAAATTGCAAAATATTTCTTATATTAAATGTTGACATTACATTTTAGATATGCTGGGTTAAATAATTAAAACAAACTCACTTTTCTTTTTACCTTTTTTAACATGGCTTTCCTATTTCTATTGCACATCACTGAATCTAGTATCTTGGTACAATTTCTCACTGTCAGCGCCATCTTGCTACACTGTCCACATGTTATATAGTAATAGCATATCACACTTGGGCAGCTGCATTCCAGTTATGTAATGATGGCTGGCCAGGGGGCACGTACACATGATCAGTTCTCTTCAGTGTTACAAAGTCTAGGAGGGAATTAACATGCTAATAGGACTAATAGGACTTAATGGGGTGATTATGAAAAAATGCATAAATAATATAAACTATATTCTTGTCTGCATTCAACGGTTTTGGTACCCATCTAGTGGAAAGTTTAACTTTTTCAGTCAGAATTGTGTAAGCTGGGGGGGTGGCTCACGCCTGTAATCCTAGCACTCTGCGAGGCTGAGGCAGGTGGATTGCTCAAGGTCAGGAGTCCGAAACCAGCCTGAGCGAGACCCGGCCTCTACTAAAAATAGAAACTAATTGACCAATTAAAAATATATATACAAAAAATTAGCCGGGCATGGTGGCGCATGCCTGTAGTCCCAGCTACTTGGGAGGCTGAGGCAGGAGGACTGCTTGAGCCCAGGAGTTTGAGGTTGCTGTGAGCTAGGCTCACGCCACGGCACTCACTCTAGCCTGGGCAAGAAAGTTAGACTCTGTTTCAAAAAAAAAAAAAGAATTGTGTAAGCTGAACCAGTTGAGATATCCATGGTGTTGGGACTGTTTCTGCTGTTAATTGTTGGTTCTTTTCAATTAGGGCATGAACAAGATAGATTTTTTTTCCTCACAAATTGACATGGATGGGCTACCTCTGTAGGCTTCATCTTCAACATCATCTTGCCACCTAAAATGAATTATCCATTTGTAAAATGCTGATTTCTTTAGGACATTGTCTCCATAAACTATGTAAAGCATCAATGATTTCACTATTCACCCACATTAGCTTTTGCCAAAAATTTGATGTTTGTTCTTGCTTTAATTTTACCAGAATTCATGTTACTCTGATAGGGGCTCTTTTGAAACTGAGGTCTTATCATTCGTAGTGCCTCAAACTGGATGTCCTGTTGAGACATATGTCCTTATGTCTTGTTCAGACATAAGACACTATGAGCTTATTTTGGTGCAAAAAATGTTGAAATCCATCCATAGATTTTTCATAATGCTCATTTACCATGACCTTTAAGACCCCTTATACATGTTTTTGTACCGTTTGCAATCCAGTGTCTTACACATAAAGCACACCTCAATTAGTACCAGCCACATTTCAAGTGATCCACAGTCATATCCAGAGTGTGGTTACCATTTTGGGAAGCACAGCCTTAGATATTAGGTTCAGGTGACATTCTTTCCTTTTTCTTAAGGGGTAAAGTAACTAGAGAAGCCAAGTTCACCAAATTCACCACAGCATGGTATCTTCTGGTTTTCTTCTATTAAGCTTATCTAGTAAAATAAAACTTGTTCTTATGAGTGGTCACGTTTGCAAAGGCTCAAGTGTGTGTCTCTGGGATCCTTCCTCAAAATTTTCTTTCATTCAGGGATTTACATGTACTTGTCTTTTTTCTTTGATCTTTTCCATTTTTTATGCTGGTTCTTTGTCCTTTGCCCATGATGAGGATTCTGTCTTTGGCCTACTTCTCACTCTCCAAGCTCTTTTGCCAATTTTCTCCATGCCTTTAATTACCATCTAATAGCACAATCCTCATAACCTTCTGAGCTCCAGTTTCCAGCACCTTCCCCCATCTCTTCAAAATGAACCTGTCCTATATTGAGCTTGTTACAGCATTACCTGTTTGAGTTAGGGGCTTTACTACCCACCCAGTCACCTTCAGAGCAGTCCTCAAATCATACTGACATCTGCTTTTTTGGCTGAAACTGCAGTGGCTGTGGGGCATGCCTTTCCCCTTTGGGGACATCCTGTTTATCCTTCGAACCCAGGTCAGTATGACCTCTCTGAAGCCTAACCTTATTACTCTTTCTTTCCCCTTCTTTCTTTTCTCTTAGTACAAAGGTAATAAGTACTTCTTTGAAAATACTGGAGAAAAATCTAAATGTATGACAAATGATTACAGTGGACCCTTGAACAACACGGGTTTGAACTGCACTGGTCCACTTAAATATACTCATATTTTCTTCTGCCTCTGCTACCCATGAGACACCGAGATCTGTAATCCTAGCACTCTGGGAGGCCAAGGTGGGCGGATCGCTCAAGGTCAGGAGTTTGAGACCAGCCTGAGTAAGAGCAAGACCCCATCTCTACTATAAATAGAAACAAATTAATTGGCCAACTAAACATATATAGAAAAAATTAACTGGGCATGGTGGCGCATGCCTGTAGTCCCAGCTACTCAGGAGGCTGAGGCAAGAGGATCACTTGAACCCAGGAGTTTGAGGTTGCTGTGAGCTAGGCTGACGCCACGGCACTCTAGCCCGGGCAACAGAGTGAGACTCCGTCTTAAAAAAAAAAAAAAAAGACTCAACTGTACTTTTTTTTTTTTTTTTTAAATTGAGACAGAGTCCTGCTCTGTTGCCTGGGCTAGAGTGCCATGGCATCAGCCTAGCTCACAGCAACTTCAAACTGTTGGACTCAGGCGATCCTCCCACCTTGGGCTTCCAGAGTACTAGGATTACAGGTATGAGTCACTGCGCCCAGCCAAGTTACACTATGTGGAGTTAGAATTTTATATGAACTCTGTTGCCTCTGCCTAATAATTACCCTATACAAAAAACAAATATAGAAGTGGCAGTGAATGGGACCATTCTTCAAACCAATAATCAAGTATTCCTTAATTTTTTTCCAGATGCTATATTTCATTAGGCATGAAATCACTATTACAACTTTAGGATGCATTCGGCTTTTCCAAGTCTATGAGCATCTTATCAATCTCTTCTGTGGAAGGCACATGTGTTCCATGAAGAAGGCTGTTAGATTTTGGGTAGAACTCCTCTCCACTGAGAAAGAACTCCTCTCCACTGGTGGGTTAACACTATTAAGATACTGTACTTTCAGAAAGGGACATTGTTTAGTGGCCAAAAATGGAAACACTTGGGATCAAACTTTGACTTCAAAATAGAATTCATTTTTGAGCACTACCTGTTTTATAATTAGGCAAAGAAAGAGTAAAGTTTAACATTACTTACTGCACATAATGAAAGTGTAGATATCCTTCACAGGTAAGAGACATAGTAACAGTTAAATGATTAACACATATATAGTGTTTATTTACCATGTGCCAACCACTGTTTAAGTGAATTATATGAACTAGTTCGTTTAATCTTTACAGTAATCCTATGAAGAAAGCATTATTCTCATTCCCTGGACAGATAGAAAAACAGGCAGAAAAATAGTGTGACACAGTTTATTAAGTGACAGACGCAGTCTCCACAGCCAGGAAACAAAGCTCCAGAATCAGCACCATTAAATTCAACCCCTACTGATAGCATACAAGAGTATGCTATTACATTACAACACATTGCCTTACTGTTTCTCTCTTACTCTTTCATATGTTCTAGGTCAGGCTTGATCTGCTTGGTCAACCGATGACACTGGTGTAACTAGGCAGCAACAAACTCTAAAAATAAAATGAAAACCGTAGGCTATTTTAGACGTTGGGGAACTAATAGACCTGTTATTAAATGGGTCATTAAAAGGCTCATTCAATAAAGTAAAAGCCAATTTTACCTGAAAATCCAAGATCAGGGTTTTTCCTCCTCTTTGTCCTTTCCCATCTTTCTGCACTGATCTCCGGAACTTCATTTTCTCATAGTCTTCCCCTTTTGCTGCACATTCCTAAAGAGAAGGAAAAAATATTAGCTCTATTGCCTTGATTCCTTTATAAATCAAGAAAGAACTAAAGACTGCCAGCAAGACAGTAAACTGATCAACTTTCAAAGAAAATTGTGGAATTTGCTATGATCCTTAAAAAATACAGCTCTAACACTGACACTAAAAGTAACCATGGCAGATACATTATACGTCCATCAAAATCCCTTCTCCCCTCCTTTCTGGGCTTATGGCTGTCCATTTCCCAGCCTCTCTTGCAGCTGGGTCAGACCAGGTAACTTAAGTTTTAAATAAAATAAGAGCAGAAGTGCTGAGGGCAGCTCTCATGCCTTAAGACCTCTCCACTTCTACCCATTCCCCTGCTGCTGGCTGGAACTTGCAACCGTCTAGCTTCGCCCATGTGACAGCAATAATGTGTTAGGGAATGGCAAAGTAATAATGTAATGAATACTTATATAGGACAGAGCTGCCTGTCTAGCTTGGGCTGCCACCTAGGAACTGACACATGAGAAACTAATGAGCTTTTCTTTATCATTTGTTATTGTTGGAGCTCTTGTTACTGTAGCTTAGCCTTTTACCCTAATACCCATTGGTTATGTAGCTCTGTGTTCCAGGCACTGTTCTACATATTTTACATATTTTATTCTCACAATGATATAAAGTACAGATGAGGAAACTAGATCCAGAATACTTAACTACCATGCTATATACTGCTTCAATAAAACACAATATAATATTTGAATCTATAGTTTATGAGGATGGCAGAACCGTACTTATTTTCTTCTTTTCTTCTTCCTGCAAATCCCATTCCAAACAAGCTTTTTTAGCTTCCCAGTTTGCAGGTAACTTAAGCTTTTTATCCTCCTTCACAACTTCCTGGTGATTTAATTTTTGAGCTTCATTCTGTCACCGGGACACATATAGTTTGTAAGTATAGGCATGAAAACCAATTCAAATAGATGTTACCTGTCTTGGTGTCCTATAGGCCAGGCCCAGCAGAGGTTTGGATTTTATCTTGAAAGGTGGGTAGCCACTGGAGGATTGTATATGAGTGTGTGTTTGGGGTGGGGGCTGGGGAGTGGAACAGTGATTAGATAAACACTGTAACTATACCTTTAGGTATTATTTTACTGCCTTCAGGGAACAACGCGTGGTAGAGATGGAAAAAGCAATAGTTTGGGAGTAAAAACTGAGGGGTAGTACTGTCTTGACTTCTCTCTGGCTGCATGATATTTTTCTTCTTTTTTTCTTTCTGAGACGGAGTCTCACTCTGTTGCCCTGGCTAGAGTGCTGTGGCATCAGCCTAGCTCACAGCAACCTCAAACTCCTGGGCTCAGGCAATCCTCCTGCCTCAGCCTCCCGAGTAACTGGGACTGCAGGCATGCACCACCATTCCCAGCTAATTTTTTCTATATTTTTTTCATTGGCCAATTAATTTATTTCTATTTTTAGTAGAGACGGGGTCTCGCTCTTGCTCAGGCTGGTTTTGAATTCTTGACCTTGAGCAATTCTCCCGCCTCGGCCTTGGAGAGTGCTAGGATTACAGGCATGAGCCACTGCACCAGGCCCCAGAGTTATTTTTGTGTACTTCAAATTGGTTTTTATATTTTATGCTATCATTTAAATTTTATACATAGACATATTTTCTTTTGGGGATTACCTTTCCATTTTTACCTCTAGTAGTTGTTAGTGCAGGAAAAAATAACTTTCTTATATTTTTCTTGTATTCAGCACCTTACTGAGTCATCTTCTTGCGTGTGTATGTGGGTGAGGGAGAAGAGCTGGGAGTGGGTGGGGAGAGGGAGGGAGCCTGAATTATCTTAATAACTTTAGCACTGTTATTAATTCTGGCATTGCTTCCTCGCTGGGCACATAAGAGTGAACAAGAAGCCGGGTGTGGTGGCTCACGCCTGTAATCCTAGCACTCTGGGAGGCTGAGGCTGGAGGACCGCTTGAGGTCAGGAGTTAGAGACCAGCCTGAGCAAGAGACCCAGTCTCTACTAAAAGTAGAAAGAAATTAGCTGGAGAACTAAAATATATATAGAAAAACTTATCCGGGCATGGTAGCGCATACCTGTAGACCCAGCTACTCGGGAGGCTGAGGCAGGAGGATTGCTTGAGCCCAGGAGTTTGAGGTTGCTGTGAGCTAGGCTGACGCCATGGTGCTCTAGACCGGGCAACAGAGCGAGACTGTCTCAAAAAAGAAAAGATGAACAAGATGGGACAGACCCTGCTCTCCTCCAGTTAATAATGCTGATGTGGGGTGGCGGGCTGGAGGAGGGGAATTTTACACCACTGAAGAAGGTGTCCAGTGACAGTGCTAAGCGTGAGACAAGGCAGTCAGGGAAGACCTGCTTCTCGGAGGAGGTGACACTGACGCTAAATTCTGAATAGAAAGCACTTTCTGCTCACGAGAAAGCTTGAAGAGTAGGTGATTTTCTATCAGTCCCCTTTCGGGCGCGCCTTCCCAGCCGTTCCCTCTGGAGATCTTCCGAAGCCTTTTTTCCCCTCCCGCCTCACACCTCTCTGACCTGGCCTCCGCGGCCTCTGAGGCTGCGCAAAACTCTGTCCAATCGAAAACATCTCGCCTCTAAACGGGGCCGGGATTGGTCTCAAGTTCCCGAGGTTGCCCGGTGGGGCGGGGCTTATAGTAGCTTATTTGTGCGGGGCGGTCCAAGGGTTGGCGGAAGTGCTCTGTGTTGTTGCCGGAAGTGGGAAGAGAAGAGTTGTGATGGCGGCTGGGATTGAAGCTGAGAAGGTGAGTTCGACTGTTTCTACCCAGGGGATTTTTTTGGTGAGGGTTCCAGGGAAAGGCAAGGCTAGAGGTGGAGGCGAAGCCTGGTGGCGGGCCAGGGAGGCGCAGCCAATGTGGGGTTGGGCCGGCGGTGGAGGGTCGAGGCCCGGCCTATAGGGACCGGTGGGAACGCGGCCTGGGCCTCTTGGGAGAAGCCGAGCCAGCCCCGCCTAAAGTCAGTCCTCTTCGCCCCAGGTGCCGGTAGACAGCGCGGAGGAGGGGCCCCTCACGGCAGCCGAGGAGCTGGCCGCCCAGAAGCGCGAACAGAGACTGCGCAAATTCCGGGAGCTACACCTGAAGCGAGTGAGTAATCTCGGAGGCTATCTCAGACCTGACATCTGGCCAGTCCTGTGTGCATTTGTAGAGGAACTGAGTAGCCCCACCAGCGCGCCTGACACCGCAGAGCTGGAGCTGGATCATCCCCTGAGATGAAAGGTTTATCCTGGTGGTTCTGAATCCTGGCAGCACATTGAAATCACTTTGAGAACTTTTGAAAATGCACCTGTTCACTCCAGCGCCCTTCCCTCCCACATCTAATTTAATTTATCTGGCTAGGTTTGGGAGTCTCTATTACTAATACTGACAGCCCCCTGCTCTATGATTCTAACAAACTCTTCATTTTAACTAGGTAAATATGTAGAGTTAGAGACAGGAGGAAACTTGTCCAGTGTCAATAAGAGAGGTGGCTACTTCATTTAAAAAATATGAGTCTCTACAGGACTCAACTTAATAGCCAGAAATTTACTATGGTAAATACATGCTAGAGATAGGAAAAAAGTACCCTGGAAGTGCAGAAGAGGAGAGATTAATGCAGTTTGTGGGGCTCTGGTGACACCTAAACTACTGTTTGAAAGCTGAATATGATATTATTTAATATCAGACAAATAAAGGAGACTGAGGGACAGACATCCAAGCAGAGAGAATGAGAATTCATGTTAGGAATAAGAGTGTAGCAAACAGTTTGCTATAGTTGGAGCTGAGAAAGGAAAAAGCAGCTCCTGACTATTTCAGCATGGAGTAGCCTGACTGACAGGACACGGTTTGACAGAACCCCAACATCTCTCTGACTGTTGTAGTGAGACAAAACCAAGAAGATTGTTCAAACCACAGAAATAACCACACATCCTTTTCTTCTAACAGCAGTGTCTGTTATTACCAAATACAGTATGAGTCTCATTCCATTACTCTTTCTATATAAAAATTTAAGCTATCTAATTATGGAATGCCCTTGCTTTCTTTTTTTTTTTTTTTTTTTTGAGGCAGAGTCTTGCTTTGTTGCCCAGGCTAGAGTGAGTGGCGTCAGCCTAGCTCACAGCAACCTCAAACTCCTGGGCTCAAGCAATCCTGCTGCCTCAGCCTCCCGAGTTGCTGAGACTACAGGCATGTGCCACCATGCCTGGCTAATTTTTTCTGTATATATTAGTTGGCCAATTAATTTCTTTCTATTTATAGTAGAGATGGGGTCTTGCTCTTGCTCAGGCTGGTTTTGAACTCCTGACCTCGAGCAATCTACCTGCCTCGGCCTCCCAGAGTGCTAGGATTACAGGCATGAGCCACTGTGCCCAACCTGCCCTTGCTTTCTGACAGTGCCCAATCTAGAGCCTTGAAGCCTCCCCTTAATCACCTGATACAAACCCAAATCTTGGAACTAGTCCCTCCTAATAGTGTCTCACTGGATTGCCCATGGTTTTCCATGATTTGTTCTCTTCTTCAGTGCAACAAACTCAACTTTGTTGGACTATAGGTATGTTCTTGGTGTCATCAACTGGAGGGCATTGCCAGAGCCAAGAATATATGAGGGATGGTAGTTGAGAAGAGTATCTGTTTTTGCTCAGGAAAGCTTAATGGAATAAGCAATTAAACGGCCTGGCGAGGTGGCTCACTCCTGTAATCCTAGCACTCTGGGAGGCCGAGGCAGGAGGATCGCTCAAGGTCAGGAGTTCGAAACCAGCCTGATCAAGAGGAGACCCCGTCTCTACTAAAAGTAGAAAGAAAATTAATTGGCCCACTAAAATATATAGAAAAAATTAGCTGGGCATGGTGGTGCATGCCTGTAGCCCCAGCTACTCGGGAGGCTGAGGCAGAAGGATCGCTTGAGCCCAGGAGTTTGAGGTTGCTGTGAGCTAGGCTGATGCCATGGCACTCTAGCGCCCAGGCAACAGAGTGAGACTCTCTCTCAAAAAAAAAAAAAAAAAAAAAAGCAGTTAAACAATCATGCTTAAATATTTACTTAGATTATGTAAAGAACACATGTCTAGAAATTAGGAGATATGACTTCTGGATGAACTGCTACCAGCCTGTGACCTAAGAAACATCTAGCTCAAGTTTTCCTTGAGATGATGTACTCATTTTGTTTTATATAGTTAAGTTTATTTTAATTTTTATTTTTTTGACCTCTCTCCAAGTTAGGTTTATTTTAAAATAGACTCTTCTAATGGAAAGTTTCCTTCATTTGTCATAATATAAACTGTTAAAATATTTTTAAAAGGAGAGGGAACTTGGAAAGAGTTAGAGATATTAAGATAGGTATTAAAGCTCTCCAGTCCCAAATTGAGGCTTTTACCTTGATTTAATCAGGATTACAAGAGAATTGAAAATAGAATATCTTTCACATCATGTTATTTATATGTTACTATCTAAAGTCTGCTCAAGTGCCACTGTAGTATGGCTCTCCCACTTTTTGAAACCTTGTTCCCATCCAAACCAAAGGGACCACACAACTAAACAGAGATAAAACTGATATTATTTAATCCCTAAGGCTCTGGAACAACAAACCAGTGCAGTCCAGCACATTTTTCTTGACTGTATACAAATGCAAACCTTACTGGCTGTTCCCTTGCTTAAAATCCTTTGATGGCTCTCTGTTGCTTTTAGGATAAAATGGGATCACCTTGTTAATATATCCTGTCTGACCCTCTTTGAAGAAACCAAGATCTACCAGTATTTGGATTTATTTTCTTGTTTCTGCTGACAAACTTTTTGTGTTATGGTTTTAGAATGAAGCTCGTAAATTAAATCACCAGGAAGTTGTGGAAGAAGATAAAAGACTTAAATTACCTGCAAATTGGGAAGCCAAAAAAGCTCGTTTGGAATGGGAACTGCAGGAAGAGGAAAAGAAAAAGGTTAGGAACTACTCTGCTATCTTAAGTGATTATTCAGTAATTCTATTGTATTAAGACAGTACAACAGGGTGGTTGAGCACACTGGCTCTGAAGCCAAACTGCCAAATTTTACTAGCTGCCACACTTGGGCTAGTTATTTAAACTCTCTGTACCTCTCTTTTCTCATCTATAAAACAGGGACTATAATAATTTGAATTAATTATGAATTAAATGAGTTAATACATGTAAAGCATTTATTTTATTTTACTTTTTTTTTGAGACAGTGTCTCACTCTGTTGCCCAGGCTAGAGTGAGTGCCATGGCGTCAGCCTAGCTCACAGCCACTTCAAACTCCTGGGCTCAAGTGATTTCTGCCTCAGCCTCCCGAGTAGCTGGGACTAAAGGCATGTGCCACCATGCCCGGCTAATTTTTTCTATATATTTTTAGCTGTCCAATTAACTTCTTTCTATTTTTGGTAGAGACAGGGTCTCGCTCTTGCTCAGGCTGGTTTCAAACTCCTGACCTTGAGCCATCCGTCCACCTCAGCCTCCCAGAGTGCTAGGATTACAGGTGTGACTCACCACGCCTGGCCCATATAAAGCATTTAAAACAGGACCTGACACCTGATAAACAATAAGTTTAAACTTGCTTATTTATTTATTTATGAATGAATGACAGGGTCTCGCTTTGTGGCCCAGGTTAGAGTACAGCGGTGCAATTATAGTTCACTGCAGCATTGAACTCCTGGGCTCAAGTGATCCTCCTGCCCTGGCCTCCTGAGTAGCTGGGACTACAGGTGTGCGCCACAACACCTGGCTAAGTTTTTCTGTTTTTTTTTATAGAGACACAGGGTCTTGCTATGTTGCCTAGGCTAGTTTCAAATTCCTGATCTTCTTGCCTGGGCATCCCAGAGTGCTAGGATTACAGGGATGAACCACCGTACCCAGCCCATATGCTCACTTCTTGTATACCATAGCAGACTCTCAAATTTCCTTCAGATATTAATCACTTTTAAAATATTGCTTGATGACTTTATTGGCTCTTTCTCTTTTTTTTATTCCCCCATTGGATCTTTCTTTTTTTTTTTTTTTTTTTTTGAGACAGAGTCTCGCTTTGTTGCCCAGGCTAGAGTGAGTGCCGTGGCGTCAGCCTAGCTCACAGCAACCTCAAACTCCTGGGCTCGAGCGATCCTTCTGCCTCAGCCTCCTGAGTAGCTGGGACTACAGGCATGTGCCACCATGCCCGGCTAATTTTTTATATATATATCAGTTGGCCAATTGATTTCTTTCTATTTATAGTAGAGACGGGGTCTCGCTCTTGCTCAGGCTGGTTTTGAACTCCTGACCTTGAGCAATCCGCCCGCCTCGGCCTCCCAAGAGCTAGGATTACAGGCGTGAGCCACAGCGCCCGGCCTTGGATCTTTCTTGATTTAAAATAAATAATTACTCATATCATATTTGTAGGTATCAGCTTTTTTCTTCTTTTTAGGAATGTGCAGCTAGAGGGGAAGACTATGAGAAAGTAAAGTTGCTGGAGATCAGTGCAGAAGACGCAGAAAGATGGGAGAGGAAAAAGAAGAGGAAAAACCCTGATCTGGGATTTTCAGGTAAAATTGACCTTTATTGAACTTTATATCGAATAGGCTGTCAAGGAAGCATTGCCTTTAGTGTTTCTGACTTTAAGAAAAAATATGCCCCTGTGCTTCCTTTGTGGATTGTTCTCTAAGAGTCCTAAAACCAAGAACAATACAAATTTGTCTCATAAGACAGAATTAAAAAAAAAAAAAAGGCTGCACGTCAGTCAGCTGGGTTCTTTTATTCTTTGTGATGAAATTTATCAAAAGTCTGCTTATCAGTGTCTTCAGGATGGAGTCTATGGCTTAGATTATTGTCTTGTGCATGTATTACCTAATACAGATTGAGTATCCCAAGCCTGAAAATTCGAAATGCTCCAAAATCTGAAACTTCTGGAGCACCAACCTGATGCTGAGAGGAAATGCTCATTGGGATTTTGGATTTAAGTTTAATGCAAATATTCCAAAGTCTGAAAAAATCTGAAATATGAAACAAAGCATTTCAGATGAGTGATACTTGTGATAATTTTGATTTTTCTCTCAATAGTAATGTCCAAACAAGGAACTATGTCATCTCTGATTCTCATTTTATTTTTAGATTATGCTGCTGCCCAGTTACGCCAGTATCATCGGTTGACCAAGCAGATCAAACCTGACATGGAGGCATATGAGAGACAGAGAGAAAAACAGTGAGTCGTTTTTTTATCCTGAGGCAATGTGGATGTGTGTGTGTGTGTGTGTGTGTGTGTGCGTGCGTGTGTTTACACACATACATAAATACAGATACTTTAATGCAGAGATGTAGGTTAGCAGCAGCTGTGTGAGAATGGTCGCACCTTTGACAACACTTGTCCCGGCCCTCGGGACCTTCTGTTACTCGTGGGGGCGAGGGGGACCGTGCCTGAAAGAGATGAGCGAGAGAAAGAAACGAGACCAAGCAAATGGTTGTCAAGGTCTGCTTTACTTAGATTTTTAGTAGGTTTTATAAGCATACAAAAACAAGGAAGTCAAAACAAAAAATAGAGTGGTGACGATGAGGCTTGGGTCTGGGTTGATTAGCCCTAATCAGTGTCTTATCAGTATCCTGTTTTTGACTGATTACTCATCTCCAACCGGAACATTTGCAGTCAACACATCCTGGAGCATTCCGTGGTCAGCACGTCATGGTCTGCGTTCTTCTCGGAGCTATAGCTGGAATTTTCCAGGGCGAAGTCCGTGCGTAGGACAAGTCATAGGGGAGTTGAGGGTCTTTGAGGGTCCTTGCCTCTAACAAACACTGTTTATTGTTCATTTCACAGCAGTTGATTAGCAATTAAGCTAATCATTTGGTTTTCTTTCTAGCTGGGCATTCTAATACTGGGTGTTGAGTGGTTAAGACCCATGTTATCATAGTTACTTAGATATTATTTCAGGAGGCAGAATGCATTAGTGCCTTCACAGAGAAATTAGCGAATTTTTTCTGTGAAGGACCAGATACTAAATATTTTGAGCTTCATGGGCCATATGGTCTCTGTCACAACCATTTAATTGTGCCGTTATAGTGCTAGAAGTGGTGAGCTAGAAGCTTTAATACTTTGTGATCTTTGATAAGTTCTCTAACTGCCGGCCACTGGCTCTTTAATCTGTAGAATGAAGATGCTGGAATAGGTGATTTCTTAGGTCTCTTCCAATTCTGTATTTTTTTTTTTTTTTTTTGAGACAGGGTCTTGCTCTGTTCCCCAGGCTGGAGTGCAGTGGTGCCATCATAGCGCACTGCAGCCCTGAACTCTTTGAACTTGCTCAAGCAATCCTCTTGCCTCAGCCTCCTGAGTAGCTGGGACTATAGGCACACCACCATGCCCAGCTAATTTTTATTTTATTTTATTTTATAGAGATGGGGTTTCCATATGTTGCCCAGGCTGGTCTCAATTACTGGGCTCAAGTGATCCTCCTGCCTCAGCCTCCTAAAGTGAGGGGATTACAGGTGTGAACCAGTGTGCTTTAGCCTGTGGTTTTTTCTTTTCTTTTTTTCATTTATATTTGTTTCTTTTTTTTAAAGAAAAAATTTAAAATAGAATCCCATAGTAAATATTAATGTATTTTATCTCTCACTCTTAATGTTAGTTTAGTTTGAGATTTGAAAATGGAACACTTGTAGTGCTACCATAAGTTCATTTTGCTGTCCTTTCAGTGGAGAAGAGTTTTTCCCAACATCCGACAGTCTTCTTCATGGAACACATGTACCTTCCACAGAGGAAATTGATAGGATGGTCATAGATCTGGAAAAACAGTAAGTACTCAGTAGAGGAGCCTGTAATTTTAAATGCTTAATGAGAAAATGGACTTAAAATATGCACCTCTAATGTGCTTAGAATGAATTGATACACAGAAATTACACTTGCTCACTTATGACCTGGTATCTATGATGGTTTGGGGGATAGATAGCAAGTATGGACTGAGTCCATGTGACTTGGAATAGAGATGCAAAAATTGGCGAAATTGAATTGGTACAATTGAAAGGGAAAGATCTAAAGATAATTATTCTTCTTTAAGGACTTTAACAACCACTCTGCTATTTGATTTGAAGAAACAAGAATGTTCTAGTAAATGTTCCTCATTTATGTTTGTGTTTCTTAATACTGATAGAGGTGAATATTAGAGCAGAATGAATATATTAATAATCTTAAGAGTTAATACATGTAAAATATTAATAGTGTCTGGTACATACTGTGCACTCATGATCAGCTGCGGTGGTTATAATATTATTGTAATAATTATCTTCTTTTTAAGTAACATTTTACGTGTTGAGTTCCTACCAATGTATCATTGGCCTTTTATTTTTATTTTATTTATTTTTTTTGAGACAGTCCCTCACTTTGTTGCCCAGGCTAGAGTGCTGTGGCGTCAGCCTAGCTCACAGCAACCTCAAACTCCTGGCCTCAAGTCATCCTCCTGCCTCAGCCTCTCGAGTAGCTGGGACTACAGGCATGCGCCACCATGCCCGGCTAATTTTTTCTATATATTTTTAGTTGGCCAATTAATTTCTTTCCATTTTTAGTAGAGACAGGGTCTTGCTCTTTCTCAGGCTGGTCTCAAACTCCTGACCTTGAGCAATCCGCCCACCTCAGCCTCCCGGAGTGCTAGGATTACAGGCGTGAGCCACCGCGCCGGGCCTGTCATTGCCCTTTTAGAGGCATTCTGAAGATGAGCATGTATTTAATGGATTTCATAGTTCATACTCTGGGATATGCTATTAATTAGCAGTTTCAGCTTGAACTTGATGAAAACTGGGTTTGGTTTTTTTTCCCTTCCAAAGTGTGTTCTTCTTCTTCTTTTTTTTTTTTTTTTTTTTGAGACAGAGTCTCCATTTGTTGCCCAGGCTAGAGTGAGTGCCGTGGTGTCAGCCTAGCTCACAGCAACTCCTGGGCTCAAGCGATCCTCCTGCCTCAGCCTCCCGAGTAGCTGGGACTATAGACATGTGCCACCATGCCTGGCTAATTTTTTCTCTCTCTCTCTCTCTCTATATATATATTAGTTGGCCAATTAATTTCTTTCCATTTTTAGTAGAGACAGGGTCTTGCTCTTGCTCAGGCTGGTTTCGAATTCCTGACCTCGATCAGTCTGCCCGCCTCGGCCTCCCAGAATGCTAGGATTACAGGCATGAGCCACTGCGCCTGGCCTCCCAAAGTGTGTTCTAAATTGTTGTACTGATTCTATTCTTAACTGTGTGTCCATGTTTTAGTAAGATCAAAAAAAGGGGGCGGTTTTGAATTTTGTAAATTATTTTCTTCCCGCAGAATTGAAAAACGAGACAAATACAGCCGGAGACGTCCTTACAATGACGATGCAGATATCGACTACATTAATGAAAGGAATGCCAAATTCAACAAGAAAGCTGAAAGATTCTATGGGAAGTACACAGCTGAAATTAAACAGAATTTGGAAAGAGGAACAGCTGTCTAATCCCTCAAGAACTGTTTATTAAAGCTTGAGAATAGAGTGAAAATTTTTGCTAGCAAATTCAAATCTCTGAAATTTTATCAGTAATCCAGAAGTTAGTTTATGCTTTCCCACTCAGCGTTTAGAAATAAAAATGTTGTTTCTTAAACATATATATTTCCACATTTTTGTGCTTGGATATAAGATGTATTTCTTGTAGTGAAGTTGTTTTGTAAAAATCTACTTTGTATAAATTCTATTATTTTTCTAAGTATTTTAAATATGTGTAACTATTTCATCATTGAAGCATTTGGGGTTTAGGATTGCTGGCAGCATACACTAAATGCAGTCATGCTGCTTTGAATTTTGAATTTGATAATGTCTAGACTCGGGAGCCATTTGGAATTGAGGAGTCTGAAGCCAAGGGGTTGTGGGCCCGAGGGAGATAGCAGTGGCTGCCAGAGGCGGGGCTGCTTATGACCATGTTCAGGGAATAGTAGAACTGTTCTCCCCTAAGGTTGACTGTGTACAGTTCCCTTTTAACAAGCAATAAAATGCTTTGGATTAGAATCTCTAACACTATCATTTAAAATAAGTGTATTTATACATTTGTATATGTCATGTTTCCATTCCACAAACAATGAACGTTTTATTATGGAAATTTCAAACATTTTCAAGAGAAGACTAATAATACAGTGAATCCTATATACTCAGTACCCGTGTTCAGCAGTCATCAATGCATGGCCAATCTTGTTTCATCTATCCACTTTTTCCTTCATGACTTTCATATTATTTTGCAGCAAATACTAGAAGGATAATTTTATCTATAAATATTCTAGTATATGTCTCTGAAAGACTTAAAAAGACTTACCACAGCAATAGTTTTATGTTCCTAAAAATCCAGATTGTTTTTCTATATGTTGAATTAAATGCTAAACACCTAATTAGGACATTCGAAATTAAGATGAATCTGAAATTCAGAAAAATGTCACAAATACTTCAGCTTTAGTGTTTAAAGACAATTTAACATTTAATACCACTGCTGATTATTCCCTTTTTTTGTTTTGAGACAGTCTCACTCTGTTGTCCTGGCTAGAGTCCAGTGGCATCATCATAGCTCCCTACAACTTCAAACTCCTGGGCTCAAGTGATCCTTCTGCTTCAGTCTCCTGAGTAGCTCTGACTATAGGCATGTGCCACCATGCCCAGCTAATTTTTCCATTTTTTGGTAGAGTCTGGGTCTCCCTCTTGCTCAGATTGGTCTTGAATTCCTGGTCTCAAGCAGTCCTCCTGCCTCAGCCTCCCAGAGTGCTAGGATGTATTAATATTTCTTTTTTTTTTTTTTTTTTTTCTCTTTTTTTTTTTTCTGACTCATGTAACATTTGTATTTTTTTTTTTTTTTTTTTTTGAGACAGAGTCTCACTTTGTTGCCCAGGCTAGAGAGTGCCATGGCGTCAGCCTAGCTCACAGCAACCTCAAACTCCTAGGCTCAAGCGATCCTCCTGCCTCAGCCAGTAGCTGGGACTACAGGCATGCGCCACTATGCCCGGCTAATTTTTTCTATATATATTAGTTGACCAATTAATTTCTTTCTATTTATAGTAGAGATGGGGTCTTGTTCTTGATCAGGCTGGTTTTGAACTCCTGACCTCGAGCAATCTGCCCGCCTCTCCTTCCCAGAGTGCTAGGATGACAGGCGTGAGCCACAGCGCCCGGCCATGTATTAATATTTCTATTCCCATTTCTACTATCTCAGTTGAAGATCTTTGGTCCTGAATATTGCAATAGCCTTAAAAATTACCTTCAGAATAATGTCAAATGGAGTCTGGCACTATATTTAAAAGAGCAATTCGCTATGACTCAGCAGTGCTTATTCTAAGAGTGCAGAATTGTGTGTAGACTATGTTAGTTGTTGGTTTAATTTTAATTCTTTGTCCAGAACCCTGATTTTTGTGTGTGTGTGTGAATTTGTGATACTATTTCTAGCTGAACAATTGGCTGACTTGCTGTTAAAGGTGGTCAAATGTTATAATTCTGGCTAATAAGACACAAGCTAAATTTATTTTGAGAAATCTTTTGCTTTTCCGATATGGGAGTTGCTGCTCCTTGCTTCCCCCTTCCTTCTTCCTGTTGGGATCACATATGTGAGTCCTGGAGTTGTAGCAGTCATTTTGTGCCATGAAGTAACACACGAGGACAAAAGTCAACATCAAGAGGAGGGTGAAACAGAGCCTCGGTCCCTGTTGGCATTGCTGAGCATCTGCACCAGTTCTAGATACCTGTCCCTCTTCCTGTTACTTGCTGTTGAATTTCAGGACAAATGTCAGCACATGTTACACATGCAAATATCAAGTTTTTCTCCACTCTAGAAATAAGTACCTAGAAATGGAGATGGGAGGAAATAGTCTAGTTACAATAGCAACAAAAATTATAGTCACACATTTAATGGGAAAACAGGATCTGTGTGAAGGAAAATTGGCTAATTGTATGAATAAATAGGCTTCTGCTTCAAACCAAGATGGAGTAATAGGAAATTGGTTTACCTTCCCAGTTGAAAAACTAAAAAGGAAAATGTCACATATGAAACAATAGTTTTCAAGATACTGGAAATCAGGCAAAGAGGGCAAGAAGGATAGCGATCCCTGGGAGAGAGGAAACAAACAAGGACAAGATCAGCCCTGTGACTGCCCCAGCTGGCTACCTTTAGAGGATTTGCGGACTGTGGTGTGTGGAGAGAGTCCAAATAGAGTCGCAGTTGGAGGTTAGGGGTTCAACAGATACATTTGGGGGATGGGAGGGGTACAATTCAGTCCATAACATCACCCAACCATATGTTGCCTCAGTTTTCCCAGCTTTATTTTCTTTTTTCTTTTTTTTTTTTTTTTATGCAACAGACTGGCTTAATATTATTTTTTTATTTTCTTTTTTTTTTTTTAAGTTTTCCCAGCTTTAAAACCTACTTCAGAGGGCTTTTGTAAGGATCAGACGAGTGGCAAGTGCTTAGACCGGCACCTGACTCGGAGTGGGCACTGTTACTGTAATAGCAATATTAAATAGCAATAATAAAACCAGTGAGTGTCATCTTCCTCATGGACATTTCCTTACTCTGTCTGGTCTCCTTTCCTCACCTCCAAACCAAGATAATGCCAAAGTGAACGTTCAGCAATCTTTAAGAGAGGTAGCATTCCCCTGTGACTTGTCCCCCACCCATAAAAGTGTTGGCAGGTTTTTTTCTAAATACTCTTAAGTCATTTATTTATTACAACGTTGTCTGCCAAGATTTCATGTTAGCTTAAAATTCAACTCATTCTTTACGTTTCTCTACTGAGGTCGCCACCTCAGCGTATTACGTAACACCTTCTCCAGCGATCAGTGTGACCCGCATCCACACGGTGAGCCCCGTGGCAGCCTCTCTGTTCCCCAGGTGAACCAACTAGATGTCAATACTGCTCTCCTAACAAGGTCAAAGCTCCTAACTCAAACTGATTGGAAGAGGAGTGAAACTTCTGCAAAGTGCACTTTAAGAAGAGGAACTTTTTGCTTATGAAAAGAAACCAGTGAGTCCTGTATAATAAAAGGGAGTATTTCACAGTTAAGCACATGATTTGGAGTGAAGAATTCGGATGTTGTTCTGCTAGTCCAGGCAGTTAATACTCTCCTTGTTCCTCCACCTTCATCAGGTGTCACAAAGCCTTCATCTGTGGCATAGAAAATGTCTACGATTCTCTGCAATACAGGGTCATTTCCCCCCTCTTCTGGCAAATCAATTCAACGTTCCTTAGCTTTCCGAAGTAGAAATCTCTCTCTTTCTCCAAGTCTTCGCCAGTAAGTTTCAATACGTTGACCTGCTGCATCAACTTGGCTGTTTATTTATCCCCGTTGCCCACACTGGGATTCTTCTACTCCACCCCCTGGCCGGCCTTAGGCATAGAAGTAGTTCTCTGTGTTGAAGCGGGCCTCTGTGGAGCTGCACTGCTAGTACTGAGAAGTTTCTTCTGTTTATTCTGAGCTGGAGCAACAAGGGAGGGAGCCACTGCAGTTTCTTGACTTTGTCTGGCAGCCACAGGGTCCTAGTCTTTTTTAATTTATTTTTATTTTGTTTTTATTTTTTATTTTTATTTTTAGAGTCTCACTCTGTTGCCCAGGCTAGAGTGAGTGCCATGGTGTCAGCCTAACTCACAGCAACTTCAAACTCTGGGGCTCAAGCAATCTTCCTGCCTCAGCCTCCCGAGTAGCTGGGACTACAGGCATGCGCCACCATGCCCGGCTAGTTTTTTCTATATATATTAGTTGGCCAATTAATTTGTTTATATTTATAGTAGAGACGGGGGTCTCGCTCTTGCTCAGGCTGGTTTCGAACTCCTGACCTTGAGCTATCTGCCCGCCTCGGCCTCCCAGAGTGCTAGGATTACAGGCGTGAGCCACCGCGCCTGGCCGGTCATAGTCTTTTCTGTCCTAGTTTGCATCAAAAATTTCTTGAACCACTGAACAAATTCAAAATTGTCCTGAAATTTCCTTTTATTAATTAATCCACAGGAATTATTTTGTTGACACCCATCCTCTTAAAACCTGCTTGTAGTATTTTGAAGTTCTGAATGCACTCGTGTTCTAGCTTAGCTTGGAATTTCACGTTCTTCAATGCAGTGGAGCCAGGGAACAGCATGTCCATAAACTGACAATAGGCAGCTCGTGAGCACAACTGTTCGATCTTTGTCAAATGCAACTGCAGAGACTCATTGATCCAACCCAGCATATCATGTCGACTTAAGTCATCACTGGTGACTGACGTCGAATGTACATTCACTGCCATCTTCCTGGGACCTTCAGGCATGGCAGTGTGGGCTCCACACCTCAGCCACGGCCCAGACGTCCCACGCCACCTGAGTGTTGGCAGTTTTAAAAGAAGAACCAGCAGAGACTTACTCTTTCTGCCAATCTGATGCTTTGATGAGATAGGAAATTCGGGAGTTTTTAAGCTCCCCTTCCCCAGGAGCTCTTGTGCCAATGCTCGGCCAGTAGCAGTGACTAAGTGATGCTTTGCAGCGTCCTGGCCTTGTTCCTCTGGGCTCTCTTGAGAAGCTCATCACTCAGGCAAGATTGATTTTGCGCTCTCCCTGGGCTGCTTCTCCAATCCAAAGCGGTTAGAGTCAAAATCCAGTTTCTGAGAAATGATGACTCCTTGCAGAACCAGGGATCTGAGGACCAGAGGTTCTCCCTGGCTTTTTGCTCAAACTGAACCAGCACTTAAGGGTGAATCGTTAAAAACAACAACAATCCAAGATATCTTTTTAAATTGATCACAGTTTGGATGAATAGTTTAGCTTTGGATCTTGCCTAGTCCATGCAAATGGGGCTGCTGGGTTTTTGTTTGGGAACTTGTCGTGCTGCTGGGAGTTCTATAGGCTGGAGGGACCAAAAGAAATTGGGAAATACAGGCCAGGCGTGGTGGCTCACGCCTGTAATCCTAGCACTCTGGGAGGCCGAGGCAGGAGGATTGCTTGAGCTCAGGAGTTCAAGACCAGTCTGAGCAAGAGAGTGAGACCCCCGTCTCTACTAAAAATAGAAAAAATTAGCTGGGCATGGTGGCGCATGCCTGTAGTCCCAGCTACTGGGGAGGCTGAGGCAGGAGGATCACTTGAGGCCAGGAATTTGAGGTTGCTGTGAGCTAGGCTGACGCCACGGCACTCCAGCCCGGGGAACAGAGTGAGACTCTGTCTCACACACACACACACAAAAAGAAATTGGGAAATATGGACAATATCTCACCTGTCTATGAAATAGGGGAGAGGGGCAAGGGAGGGAGAGAAAGGTGGGGGTGGGGTGGGGTGCAAACGTGTGTGTTTCTTCAGCTGGAAATGGTCAACTGGGGAGAGAGGCAAACAATACCCAACAACCTCAGAAATACACTGTAGAATGTATGGAAGGTGCTCACCATATATACATAAAGGCTAAACGTAAAACATTTAAAATATACCACAATAACACAATGTAGAAATCCTGTCTTGGTGTTTCCAATTCGTATTAATATAATAGAAGGCTTCGTATAAGGACCCGCCTTGTTTTTTCCTGTGGGCACAGCGACAGAGCCTTGGACGGAGAAAGGGCAGAGGCGGAAGCCAGGGACAATTAAACGGCACCTCGGCGAGATCACAGCGACTCTGTAGCGCCCCCTTGTGGGAACTGAGAAGCATACTTTCATAATCAGTTTTTTATTTTTTAAACCTAAGTTTGAGCGAGCATTTCACCAGAGGTGTCGTTATGAGAGAGCCTTAAAAAAAAAAAGAAGGGCATTTTTCTAGTTATAACATTAGTCCATCGTCACTGTAGAAAATTATTTCCTCTGATTTGGGGAGGAGGGTGGAGTTCAAAGAAAGTATGAAATTTTACTGGTTTATGAAATCCTTAAGTATGAGAACCACAGGTCTAATTTACACCCCTTTTTAAAAAATGAAGTATAACTTACCATAAAGTGCACCATCCTGAGTGTATATATGGATGAATTCTTAAAAAATTATTTAATTAACATTTGTGTGTGTGTGTGTGTGTGTGTGTGGAGACAGGGGTCTCACTGTGTTGTCCAGGCTGGTCTTGACCTCCTGGCCTCTAGTGATCCTCCTACCTCAGCTTCTCCAGTAGCTAGGACTACAGGTACGTGACACCACACCCAGAGCCACTCTCAAGAAGCCTTGAGCAAGTGGACTCGCTGTGGCTGGGTTACAGTTCAGTTTTATACATTTTCAGAGAGACAGGGGTTATAGGCAAAGTCACAAATCAATACATGAGAGGCATACATTGGTTTGCCCCAAAAGGTGGGACATCTCGAAGCGGGGGTGGGGGGGGGCTTACAGGTTATAGGTGGGTTTAAAGATTTCTTGGCTGGCAATTGGCTGAAAGAGTTAGACTTTATCTAGAAGACCAGAACGGATATGCTTATTTTAAGATAAGGGTGTGAGCACTCTGGGAGGTCCAGACAGGAGGACATTTTAAATTTACAATAGGCGCCTGCTAGGATGCTTTAAGATGCTTTAAATTTAGATAGGTACCTACTAGGATGCTTGAGTTAAGAGAGGGGCTTCTTATCTTTTAGGTGATGTTAATGCCATACCAGAATCAGGTTGGGAAGTAAACCACCGCTTTATTTGGTTAACAAAAGCCGCTTAGTGGGAATTTACCCTTTGTCAGCCTGACCCAGCTGGCCTCCTTAGGAAGGAGTTTTTAGCAAAAGAAAAAGATCAGAGGTCAGTCCTCAGCACCACCATGCGGGGCTAAATTTTGTATTTTTTGTAGAGATGGGGTCTCATTATGTTGCTCAGGCTGGTCTCTAACCCTGGGGCTCAAGTGATCCTCCACCCTAGCCTCCCTAAATACTAGGATTACAGGCATGATCCACTGTGCCTAGCTGGCTGAATTTTTACATACTTATGAACCAGTGCAACTACCCAACCATGTCAAGCTGTAGAGGGAGCCCTATGACATCTCCCAGTCAAACCATCCTGAAGAGGTAAACATTGTTTTCCTTGGATTTGTTTGCCAGTTTTGGAGCATATAGTATTTACTCTTTTGAGCCTGACTTTCTTTGCTCAGCGTCTTGTCTGTGAGATTTGTCCGGGCTGTGTGTAGGACTATCTTAATCTTTACATTGCTTTCCAATTTTTTGACATTGTCTGATGCTGTGAGGAGGGAGGCCATGAGGGAGCAATAGTATTTGAGAGAGATTCTTGATATAGCTTTAGAGTTGGTGGTTTTAGGCTATCGAGGAGAATGATGATTATTTTGAAAGGCAGCGTCTACAGTGACCTGTCCCAGCATCGTATGGGGTTTGTGGGGAGCAGATAACTTGTCTTCAGATTGTGAGGAGCTAGACCCAACTTCACGTGGACCCGATTGAGATGATGAGATTCCGGCCTTTGGGCGGATGTAAGTGGTGGTTTTCGTTGCTGGAGGGGTGCATTTTGCATGTGGCAGGGCTGTCAGTCTTTGTGGCCCGAGGGTGGGCTGTGGCGGACTGTAGTGTCCGAACATGGCCACACCGATGTCTGTGCTCTGCTTGCAACATGGTGCTGATGGTCCTCCGTCGAGAAGGGATGTATGAGTTTGCCAGGACTATATAACAAAGCACCACAGATGGGGGGGATGAAACAACAGAAACCTATCGTCTCAGAGTTCTGGGAGCCAGAAGTGCGAAACCAAGGACACGGTGTGGACACGGTTGGTTCCTTCCGACAGTTGTGAGGGAGAGTCCGTCCTGTGCCTCTCCCCTGGCTCTGGGTGTTGCCGACGTCGGTGGCATTTCCTGGCATGTAGAAGCATCTCCTTGATCTCTGCCCTCATCTTCACGTGGCATCTCTCTGTGTGCACGTCTGTCTCCAAACTTCCCCTTTTAATAAGACACCACTGGATGTGTGCGGTGGCTCACGCCTGTAATCCTAGCACGCTGGGAGGCCGAGGCGAGCAGATTGATCAAGGTCAGGAGTTCAAAACCAGCCTGAGCAAGAGCGAGACCACCGTCTCTACTATAAATAGAAAGAAATTAATTAGCCAACTAATATATATAGAAACAATTAGCCAGGCATGGTGGCGCATGCCTGTAGTCCCAGCTACTCGGGAGGCTGAGGCAGGAGGATTGCTTGAGCCCAGGAGATCGAGGTTGCTGTGAGCTAGGCTGATGCCATGGCACTCACTCTAGCCTGGGCAACAAAGCGAGACTCTGTCTCAAAAAAAAAAAAAGACACCACGTACATGGAATCAGAGTCCACTCGAATTATCTACCTTGATTACCTCTGTAAAGACCTTTCCTCCAAATAAGATCACAGTCCGAGGTATGGCAGTTAGAACTTCAACAGATGAGTCTGGGGAAAGGTGATTTAGTCCACAGCAGGTAGGGTCTGTGTTTACTTTCCTTGAATTCAGGTGGGCCCTTGTAACGGTGATGAAGTGATGCCGAATGACTTCTGAGGCAGGTGGTAAGAGGCAACACAGCTTCTACCTGACTCTCTTTTCGAATTCTGCCTTTGGAACCCAACCACCGTGTGTGGAGAAGCCCGGGACACAGGGGAGGCCACGTGTGGGTCTCAGTTGACAGCCAGCCTCCACTGCCAGACATGTGAGTGAGCAAGCCTTCAAACGATTCTAGTCTCTAGCCTTTGAGTCTTACAGTGGAGGTGACAGGCGCCGTGTAGCAGAGGTAAGCCACTCTCCCATCTCTTGTCCAAATTCCTTACCCACAGAAACTGAGGCAGGGAACTGGCAGGCACCGCTTTTCTTTGGGCATTCCTTAATTGTGCAAACACTGTTTAACTGAGTCAAGAAGTCTTAAAACAAAGTTTCAAACTACCCTGATCAAAACAAGACCGAGTCTTGTTTACCGAGACAAGTTACATGAGCATTGCTCCCCTTGTTTAGCCTGTGATTAACCTGTTGCTTAAATAGAGGGGAAAAGGCTGGTTCTTCTCCCAGGGAGAAGCGGCCTCCAGACTTTCTCTAGTTTCTGAATAAATCTCGCTTTCACTGTATACTGTCAGCTCGCTCCTGAATTCTGTGAAGCCAAGGACCCAGTTGGACTTCAAGTGACTCCCAGTGTTGGGAGTCACTTTTCCTGTGTCATCTTCATGGCACCCAATGTGGGGTGAAGGGAGACCCCTATCTGGGCCGCAAATTAAGACCGAGGCACTATTTGGAACCTGAAGGATGGGTAAGTTTCCCTTTGTCTAGTTTGGTTTCTTTCTAGTTTTCTTGTCTTCTGAGGTGTCAGACCCTTTTATTCCATCTCTCTTTCCAACTCTGTTCTGGAGTCTCGTCTTTCTGAATTAAAGGACATAAATTCACTCCATCCGTCTAAATCCAGCTCCTCCAGTGGCCGGAGTTTAATCTCCGCCGTGCAGATTCAAGTAGTTGACGGATGCCAGGAGACTCCGGCCTTGGGAGTTGGGGACTTGTTCCCACACGGAGGGAATCTGAGAGGCAAGACACTTAGGTCTTTGCGGGGCTCAGGGATGGGGACAGTGACAAGCATCCCGAAGGATTCCCCGCTGGGATGCCTTCTCACCAACTGGGATAAATTTAAGTTAGAAGATCTAAAAAGACAGAGGCTTATTTTCTATTGCAACACTGTCTGGCCCCAATACCAACTTGGAGACCAGGAAACTTGGCCTGAAAATGGTTCTTTAAACTATAACACAATTTTATGCTTGGACTTACTCTGTAAAAAGGAAGGAAAGTGGGTAGAAATCTCTTATGTGCAGGTTTTTAAGGCCCTCTATCTTTTATGGCCCTTTATCCCAGGCACCAAGAAACTGTCCCAGACATCCGGGACCTAGATGATCCCCTTTTAGCATCCCCAGGAGGCCCGCACCCCGTCCTTGAGCCTCTTGAGTCCTTGACTCTGAGGGGGCTTCTGCCAGCTCCCCCGCATGGGATTTTAGCCTCCTTTTGCAGACCGGTGAATTTGTGTTATCTCGTGGCTGCGATCTGGAGGTACAAAAAATATTAGATCATTGTGTGCACATATGTAATGTGTTTGTGTATACATACATGTAATATGTTATAAGTAAATTAAATAAGTCTAAATTCTTTTCAAGTTCATGTAAAGTTAGCAAATTTTGATAAATAAAACTAATTTTTAATATTGATGGTTTAATAAGAATAGCTAAATTTAAGTTATCGGCAAAAGAAAAATACCCAGGTGTTCTTCATAATAAGGTAAATATCTAACATTCACAGGCTAGAAACATGGTTAATAGAAAATAACTTAAATAGTAACTAAGATCTAAGTAAACTGATAAAATACTAAATTGGAGAGCTATGCATAAAATAGATGTTTATATAATAACAGACAATTCAAAATTTCCTGCTTCTTAGGTTTTTGGCTGGAATGGTAACTCTCACCTTGAACCTTTATCATTGGCTTCTATAACTTTTCGCCTCTGCTTCTAAGTCTGTTGTTATGGCCTGAAAATAAAATGTCTTATCTTAAAAGCCATGTTTTCCTCCCATGTAACTTAATTCTATTCTCGGCTTTTCTTGATATGTCTGAATTGTTCGATGTGGTGAGAACACTTGTCATGCTGTTAACAAGGGTCATTTGCTCTCCTACTCAAGGTGGTAGTTTTTCTTGTTGATGTTCCTCTACAGTGTGCTGGGCGCTCCTGACCCTGGACACCTTCCCGTGTCTAATTAAATCTGGTCCCCTCTTCATTAGGTTTGACCTCAGAGTTGTCTGGATGGGTTTCCCATAAACAAAACTCAGTCACATTACAGAAGGTTTTTCTCTTGGTAACTGGCCTTAGAAACAGAGATTTTTGTGTTTTGTTGGGATGGTTCCTGTATTATCCTTGTTAGGTTTTTTGATTGCTGGGAAAAAACCGAACTTTAAAAAGTTGAGGTTTTTGCATCCACATGGCTCTTTATCCGTTGCCTTTAAAGTCTTTTTCATTATCACTCTCCGGTGTGTGAATGCTATTATTTTACAGTGACATGTGATTCTGTTTTGGTTGGGTGTTTTGGGCCTTTTGACATCTTTGATGAGCATCTATGTCAAATATTGTTCAGTAACGCTTGTGCTGTTAAGTTACAGGGTGTTGACTCATGGGGGTCTAACACCAAACTCAAGTTAACTGAAGTCCTGTTTGCAGACCTGGGGAAAAGACAACAGTCAAAATGAACTGCTTTCATGAGACAAAGGACAAGGCCTGTATTCAGGGACATTAAGCCTCATTTAATGATTTTGCTTCTATCTAAATGAATATAGATTTGCTACTAGATTATTCAAATATTTAGCTACCTATACACTTCCTTTTCCTGTCATTTTCAGAACTAACCAGTTGGGGACATTTGTCTAGCATTAAACCTGTTTCTCGTGAACCCCCACAGGCTGGCATGGAGGGGCTGGCCTGCTCCTGTGAGCCCACGGAGGACCTCAGGTAGCTAGTTGTTTCCAAGACAGCAAGAAAGCTAAGTAACACCCTCATCCCAATGACCAAGATGAACGTGCAGGCTCTTCTTTTCTTAATCATTTTCCTGGTAACCTACTGGTTGTTACTTTGCTTGCTTCCTAGGGGTTGGAATCAAGTCACTTGCATAGTTACTAACCAAACTTGCATTTTGCCTTAGTTTTCACGTTTACATTATACTCCCTCTTCTCTTTGGAAAATACCTTTTCTGTCCATCTTGGATGTAGGAAGACAACCATGTTGCGTCTTGGCTGAACAGGGAGTGGTAAGTGCTGTTACAAACACCTCTTGTTGCATCTACATTAATGATTTGGGGGAGGTAGAGCAAAGGGCAAACATTTTCCTTCAACAGACTGCCTGGCTACCTAACACCAATAACTCCACTGCCCAGGCCCTCTGGGAGTCTAGTGAGGGATATTTGCCCAGTACCATTTGGTTCCTTCTTTTCTTAGGGCCTTTATTAGTTATCTTCCTTTCAATATTTGGACCCTGTTTGTTTAACTATTTGGTAAAATTTGTATCTTCCAGGTTACAGTAATTGCAGTTCAAGTTGATGCTGATGCAAGGCTGCCAACCCACCGATCCATCCAGCACGTGGCTGTGTCCTGCCCCCGGGCCCCCACTGCTCCCATGATAGGCAGGGCCAACGCCCCTGAAGTCAGCCTGAAGCAGTTACAGAAGACAGACCTCCATCCTTCTGCAACCCTCTAAGATTATGGGGGAGTATTATCTCTGAGGGGGGAACGAGACAGGGAACTGGCAGGCAGGGCTCTGGGCATTGCTTCATTGTGCAAACACTGTTTAACTGAGTCAAGAAGTCTCAAAGGAAAGTTTCAAACTACCCTGATCAACACAAGATAGAGGCAGGGCAAGTTCATGAACATTCATCCCTTGTTTAGCCTATAATTAACCCGTTGCTTAACTAGAGAGGCAAAAGGAACCCTGGGGCCAGTTCTCCCACCCCCCCAGGGAGAAATATCCTGTGGAGTCTTTCTAGTTTCTGAATAAGTCTCAACTTTTGCTTTATACTGTCAGCTTGTTCCTGAATTCTTTCTTGCATGAAGCCAAGGACCCACTTGGACTTCAAGTGGCTCCCGGCATTGTGAGTCACTTCTCCTGTGTCACGATCAGAAGAGATAATAATTTGTGTTGGTTGTTTTAAGCCACTAAATTTTGGGATGATTTGTCACACAGTGTTAGGTAACTAATACACACTACCTTCCTCAAATGGCTCTTGTGATGTTTAAATCAGCCAATAGTCAAAATAAACCTAGTGCAATGCTTGCCTCATAGCAACTGAAGAGAACAAACTTACCAGTAGTGTGATATTGTGAAATACATATTTGGTCTCTGCCCCTGGTTCCTGAGACAGAGCCCCTACAACTCTTGTAGAAGGGGCACGAGGAGAATCTTTTGTTCTAGTATTTGGTCTTTGACCCCAGTTTCTGATCCAGAGCTTATAAGACCTTTGCAATTTTTGAGTGATAGGAGCCTGTGACACAGAGCTCCTATGTCCCTTGGAATGTCCTGGTGATAGGAACATCTTTTGTTCTAATCAGGTGACTCTTGGGGGGGGGGGCTCCTGATTGCCTTGGGGTGAGGGCTGGTTTCCAGGGCAACCAACCATGTGTTTAGAGAGTTGGAGCTTTCATGCCCCCCCTTTGGCTGAAAGTTGAGCTGATTGCCAGTGGTCCATGATGTCATGCCCGAATAGCAAAGCCACCATAGAAATCCAAAAGGACAGAGTTCAGACAGCTTCCAGATCACTGGACACGTGGAGGTTCCTTCCTGGTGGGTCTTGTGCCTCGAGAGGTCCACACCCATTCCCCCCACCGTGTCTCATGCATCTCTTCCCCTCTGGCCGCGTGTCTGTATCCTTCGTACTATCCGTTATACTAAGTTAGTAAATGCAAGTGTTTCCCTGAGTTCTCTGAGCCCTCCTAGCAAATTAACTGACCCCAAGCAGGGGGTAATGGGAACCCCGATTTATAGCCAGTCGGTCCGAAGTATAGGTGACAGCCCACTAGCAATTGGTGTCTCAAGTGGGAGCAGTCTTGTGGATCTGAACCCTTAACTGGTGGCATCTGCCACTATCTCCAGGTAGATAGCGTCAGAATTGAGTTAAATTCTGGGACACCCCACTGGTGTTGCTGGAGAGTTGATGGTTGCTGGTGGGGAGAAGTCACCGCACATTTTCGTGACCAGAGGTGAAAGGTGGATTTTATGGTAAGTGAACTATATCTCTATAAAGCTGCTAGGATTTCTGTTTATAACCATAGCAGGAAAAGACTTCCGTTGAGTTTGGAAGGTCTGTTTGATAGGTAGGCTGTGTGGCCTTTGCAAACGGACTCTCAAGAGATATGCGATTGCTCATCCAGAGAAATATCAAGATTCAATTAAACTATTCATTTAACGAGCTGTATTGAGCACCCATTACATGCTAGGAAGTGTTCTAGAAGCTTGGCTGTTTCAAAGAACAGAACAAAGATTCCTGTTTTTGGCTTACATCCCAGCAGGGGGAGACAAACAGGTAATAGATAAGCACAAGAAATAAGTAAATTGTATACTAGGTCAGAAGGTTTTAAATCAGGGGTCCTCAAACTTTTTAAACAGGGGGCCAGTTCACTGACCCTCAGACGGTTGGAGGGCCGCTGGAGAGTGTGGCACACTCCACACATGCGCACTGTGGGCCCGGGACCGGTCGGCTGCTAAGCAGGACAGGCAGCGGCGGCAAACACACCTGGCGGGCCGGATAAATGTTCCCTAGTTTGAGGACGCCTGTTTTAAATGCTATGGTGAAATAAAAAAGTAGAACAAGATAAGGGCATGTGCCTGGTGTGTTTGAGAAGCAGCAAGGAGGCCGGTGTGGCTGGAGTGGATCCGGATGAGCAGAGAAATCGGAGCAGTTTTGAACTCGAGCTTCAAGTAGAAACACACAGGCTCTGAATTCAAGGGTTGATGCTAAGCTGCGTCTCCTGTAGGCGACTCTAAACTGCCCCCTTCAGGGTGAGTGGCGGCAGGTATTGATTGGTTGGTGTTAGCAAAGATTTGTGACTTCCTTCCTGCTATTCTGTGGGGACCAGGACCAGCCAATTTAAAGAAAAAAGAGGAAGATACAAAGATCTAGCATTTGCAAAAATTTCTGCTATACGAAAGAAAGCCAACAGTGGTTAGGAATGGCTTTGGCCTCGAATAACAGAAATTCCAACTCAAAACAGCCTGGACGAAGAGGAGATTGTTTTTCTCGTAAACATGTGGAAGCAGGTGACGCTCGGCGGCTTGACGAGATCACCAAGGACCTAGGATCTTTCTGCGTGGGCCTCCTCAGCGCGTTGGCCTTTGTCTTTGCTTAGCACCTGTGGTCACCAGGTGGTGCCCCAGCACGAGGCATAATGTCCTCGCTCCAGGGATCTCGGCTGTACCATCTCCGCGCTACGGTGTGGTAAACAACCAGTGGGTTGATGGGGGTGTGTTGATTAAGGCTGGCTCAGTCGGGGGTGGCTCTAGGCTCCAGGTCCAGTTTGGGTCAGCTCCACAGGTCTCATTCTGGGGCCTGTTAGCACAAAGGGGCACACCAATGGCACAAGCACATTTGAAGCCCCTGCTGGAGTCACACTGTGAAGTATCTCTTCGGTGGAAGCAAGAAACGTGGCCAAGCCCAGAAACAAGGAGCAGGAGATTCACTTAGTCTACCACGATATATCGTGGTGAGGGTATGGGTCTAATTCTGCTGCCAGGGAGTGAAGGCCACATGCTCCGTCTTTCTCTAGACCAGACAGTGGGATTTGGGATGGCCACGAATAGCTCAGCCCAAGCACAAGTTATATAGTGGAGAGGTTAAGAGCATAGACCATGGAGATGGACTTCTAGGTTCAAACCCCAGCTTCTGCACCTACTAGCTGTTTGATCTGGGGTAATTTGTTTTATGTCTCGGAGCCTCAGACATCTCATCTGTAAAAGGAGGGTGATAATAGCACTACCTCCTGGAGTTGGGACTATTACATGTGCTTCTAAAATTGCCTTGCACGTAGAGTAGGTGCCAGAGTGTCAGCTCTGGCCCTCTGCTGTCCCTGATGGCTGTGACATTTGAGCCAGCGAGGAAGGAGGGAGGGATGGCGGCCGGGCAGGCAGGAGCTGTGTCTGCTTGTGCCGGGGAGGGGTTTCATCTTGCCGTGCGTGTCTTTCTCATCGCTCACACGCGGCGCGGCGGCTAATGTACCACAATTGGTTTTTCATTAGTAGCCGCAGAATTCACATCCAGTAGCTCTTGACCACTGAGGTTTGCAGTTAATGGTGGCCTCGTCCGCTGAAACACGAAGCTGAACAATTTACTCCGGCTTTGTTAGGATGGGATCGGCCACTTGAAGAAAGAATGCCACTTCATCACCTGCTCTCGGGTCAAGCAGGAAGAAAGCAAGCTGTCTCACCAGATGTTCCACGTGCTGGGCCTTCAGAGGTCCCGGGGATTCCAACTGTATTCATTCCAGAAAATTCTCTATCAAAGCGCGACCCCAGGCAGACACATTTTCACACTAGCACGCCCACAGCATGTGTGGAGGAAAGGGGCGGGATCTGTGTGGATCTAAGTCACACTAATTAGCTGTCAGCTGCATCACATCTGGAGATCAAATATAAGTTGTTGGCCTCAAAAACCATTCCTGTCCCTGTCATTTCCGTTCTCCTGGTACCAGGCCATCCTTTGTAGCACGGCCCTAATGTTTCTCCATGCTGACAAAAAGCCAGCAGCCCGCCAAGCCTGGAATCCCACGTCATCTGCAACTGGCAACCGTCACGCCCTTTACTGCGTGCTGAGTGAGTTGAGACCGAGTCTTTTGCTGGGATAGAGAGGTGGGACGGGGTACCTGCACTCAGAGCGTTGGAGTGCAGTGTTCATGGGGAAAATAGAAATGCTTTGGCAGGAAGTTTGGATGTATAGTGGAAACCGGTGACGAATTTGGGTAAATGTAAATATGACACGACCAACGAAAACTGGCAATGAGCAAGAGGCGGCTCTTCACTTTAAGAGGAGCCTCTTACTGTTCCTTGTCGCGTGTGGCAAATATTTGCACAGTCACCTGTTAACAGGGTCCTCACCACTGCTGCGGTTGTGTGTGTGCAAAGATCACAAAGTCCGGAGTCTGAAACGAGGTCGTTTTGGCCAATTTCATCAGCTGCGCCAGGTTGGAGTTGTTCGCCAGCAGTGGGTTGGAGGGCTGGGATGTGGATTTGGCTTCTCAGGAGAGGTATGTGCATCTGGCGGTGGGAGAGTGGCCAGAGAACAGAGCCAGCAACGGTTTTATTCTATTTAGATATTTAAAGTGTTTTTCCCCTCGTGGAAAATAATCTGTTTCTTGTTTAACTTGATTTAACATCACTGCCATGTTATTGTAAATAATGTGACACCTCATTTCTTTAAAGAGGCTTGGAATATGGTTATGGAATCCCAAGTATACAAATGACAAATTGGCTTTGTAAATTTGATTCTTCTCCATGACAAAAGATGTGTAATTTTTATATATCCTTAAAAATCAAAGGAATAGCTGGCATAGAGTACTACCGGGAACTGTCCACTAGGTGGCAGTATACCTTTAGGTTTCTGACAGGTCGCCCGGTGGTTCCCATAGTGTGGTCCCGGGAATAGCAGCATCAGCTTCACCTGGGAATTTGTTAGAAATGTGAATGCTCCGGCCTCCACCCCGGACCTGAATCAGAAACTCTGGGGGAGGGCCCAGTAATCTATTTTAACAAGCCTTCTGGGTGATTCTGATGCACTCTTAAGCTTGAGAGGTATCGATCTAGTCCAACTTAAGGTCTTTTTGCAAATTTGAAAGTGCTGTCATGATATGTGACAAAATGTGGTGGGCTTTAGGGAAGGGTGTTGTGACTGAGAGGCACTAAAAGGCACCCACATCTCAAGTATCTTTTATGCTTGACTTTCCCTGTGTCTAGAATGTGCCCATTAGTCATGGCTTAGGGTTAAAGTGTGGAGAGCGCCAGTGAGAACAGGAAGTGAACCTCCCCAACGTATCAACCACTGTAATCCACGAACACCTGAGAATGGATAGATTTTTTGGGCCAAATCTGTCTCATCACCTGTTTTTGTAAATAAAGTTTCACCGGAACGTAGCCACGCTCATTTGCACGTTGCCTATGTCTGCTTTCGTGCTATAGCAGCGGAATTGAGCAGTTTGACAGAGATGGTATAGTCGGCAAAGCCCTTTGCAGAAACAAGGTGTAATATAGGTGAGGAGATTATTTAGCAAGGCCTTGAGGGGTTTGGGTCATCAGCCCCAGGACAGTGGAGGGACCCAAGGCGGGAGACCTTGAGCGGTGAAATGGCAAGAGGTTAAGAGGGTTTTTTTTTTTGGAGGGGGGAGAAGGGGTAGGTGGGGGAGATGGGTGAGGTTGCAAGGGACACCAGATGCTTCCAATCATTCATCAATATGCTGGTGACCACAAATGCAGGCACCAGGCAGCAAATCTACTAACTAGAATCACCTTTACCCATCTGCAAATAACAACTATTCATCTGTAATCAACTAAGATGATTCTTGTTGGGATTTTAATTTACATTTATTTAAAATTTTCATGCACTTGCTTTTGAAGGACTTGAGCGTGAGTGTCCAGATTAAAAGTGCAGAGAAAAATAAGACATTTGCCAATAAAACAGAATGGACTGGCCGGGCGTGGTGGTTCATGCCTGTAACCCTAGCATTCTGGGAGGCCGAGGCGGGAAGATCGCTTGAGCTCAGGAGTTTGAGACCAGCCTGAGCAAGGGTGAGACCCCCCGTCTCTACTAAAAATAGAAAAATTAGCCAGGCATGGTGGCACACACCTGTAGTCCCAGCTACTAGGGAGGCTGAGGCAGGGGGATTGGTTGAGCCCAGGAGTTTGAGGTTGCTGTGAGCGAGGCTGACACTACAGCAGGGCAACGGAGTGGTACTCTGTCTCAAAACAAACGAACAAACAAAACAAAAAAACCAGAATGGACCATGTTCGACAAAGCTCTTTTCACTTAATTTCATCCTTAATACCAGCTACTGTCCTGGCATTTCTTGAGCACTATTTTTGATATATTTTAAGCCCATTTTGTCCTATATAAATTTCATCCATTGCACGTTTTTAATTTCCACAACAGCCCTGATAAATACACATACATCCTTACATCTGTCAGAGGGAAGAAACAGGTAACGCTCAGAGAAGTCAGAAGTCAGGTAACTTAGGACGGACGGCGGGACCCTGGCTTTGAACCCCATGAACCAAGCCCAGCATTAGTGGAGTCTGTCCGAGCTCCCTCTGTCTTGAATTCTTCTTAACTGTGCTATTCTTGGTATTCTTTTTATAGACTGGTAGCCGGGCCTTACAGTCTTACTTAAGTTATTATATTATTATCCTTGCGAGCAGACCCTTAATTAATTAATCATATAGAAATGGGTCCCTATTTAGTCCATTAAGTTAAATTGAGGTCTTTAGCCAGAGGAGCCAGAGGCCTTGGCTGAGGCGTGGCAGTCCCAGGCTGTGGGCTCCGATTAAGCATCTGAGCTACACGGAGCAGAGGGACCAAAGGCCACAGGCCACTGTTGAGAACAGACGTACCTGCGACTTGCCACTTGCCAGTCGCAGTCGTCCCTTTGGTGAGCAGGGTCATCCTAGGGCATCTGGAAACGCAGGTGCAGGGCACGTTGCTCTTTTATTCCTTAGTGTTTTAGGTTAGCTGTCTTGGGCAGTGTTGACAGGCGTACAAAACAGCAGTAAGAAGAGTGTGTGGGTGCTCTGGGAAGAAGGTATCTCTGGGCCTTAACAGCCCCCGCCCTCATATTTGCAGGAGGAGCGGAAGGTGGGTGGGGTCGTTGCCTGTAGGCTGGGGGCGCTGGTCACTAGATCCTTCCATGGCCTGAAGCCCTCCGCCAGCCCTCTCCGTTGGCCACTCTGCGGCGGACAGAGGTGTGGGACAAGGCCTCTGGATCACATTACCCGGGGAGGAGGCATTTCAGAGGACACAGTCCCTGGGGATTTATTTACCTATTGACTTGATGTCTCGGAGGGCTCTCGAGAACCTGCCCCCAACAGGCGACCTCCAGCGTGGTGTGGGTGCAGGGTGAATGTGGGACCGATGGCCTTCAGTGGCTGGGAGTCACAGCAGTGTCTGCTGGGTGGGCGGGTCCCTGGCGATGGAGTGGAGCACGTGAGAGCAGCCAGTCCAGACACAGTTGTGACAGAGGATGGGCCAAGACCGGGGTGGGAAGTTGGAGAAACTTACAAAGGATGGAGAGGATGTAACAGGGGTCGAAAGATCCAGGCCCCTGACATAGAGACAGGAGCTCGTGTGATGAGCATGAGAGCTCCACGGCGGGCGCTGAGGTCGTCCTCGTCCTACAGACCAGCAAGGAAAGGGGCTACTGGCTCCAGACCACACTGTGCCGAGCGGCAGGGCTGGGATTTGAACTCAGCTCTGTTGGCTGCCAAAGCCCAGGGTTCCTCCACCAAGCCACACATCTTGTCCACTGTGATGCCCCTCTCAGGGGCCCTGGGTGCCACCGTACCTTCTCCCTGGGCTGCTGCCACCTGTCTGGACTCCCTGCCTGCAGGGCGCGGGGTACCACGTGGGATCGGGTACCACGTGGGATCGGGCCTACGCAGCTAGTCCCTGGGCCAGGCCTTTGGCAGCCTGGTGGGCCCTGCCTGGGTGAGCGCTGACTCGCTGTCCTGTTTGCGTGTTGCCCCGGGCGCAGTTCTGGACGCCTCTGGAGCATGCGGACAGTGGGCCCGCGTCCTCGGATGGGAGCTGGGGCCCTCACATTCCTGCCGCCTGCCAGAACTGTCTCCAGACGCCTGTCAGCTTGTAAAGGTGAGGGGTTGCCCAGAGCAGCTGCAGAACCCAGGCTGGGTCAGAAGAGCTCAGCTCGCAGATAGAAGCAAATTGCTTAAGAAAGAAACACGCTGCAAACAACTTGTAATGATCAGAGCTGGGCCCTGCCGGCTTCACTCTGGATTTGGTGAAATGTGTCAAGATATTTTTCCAAAGCCCTGGATTTGGCCAAACTGGAAATGTCCTTTGCCAAGTGCTTTCTTTGCCTTAAGTTTGAAAGTCAAGTTGATTTTGAAGACAACTCCTTTGCTGTTTCGGATTCATTTACTCTTGCCACATCCCAAGGCGGCCTGGTGAGCGAGATGTTTACAAAAGCAGATTTTAGGAACCAGAGGCTGAAGCAAGAAAGATTTGCTCTGTCCTGTTACGCACGCCTCCCTCCTCCACGTAGACAGAAAGCCCTGGAAACAAGTGCCCACGGTTTGGGATTCTTGACAGAGCTCAGGCTGCACCTCCTCACCCCTCCTGGGACACCTTAGTGACACAAGGACCCTTTCTGGCCCTCCGAACCCCACTCACTCTGCTCTTCTCTTGGGTTCTAGAAATGCTGCAGAACCCAAAGCCACAGATTCCCAGAGGCCCATAATGCAGCAGGTAGCCAGAGCCTCAGTTTCCCTTTGCTCAGAGTACCCCCTTCTTCTTAGCTCTTCCCAACTCCTCCCTCACCACCATGGGAGGGTCCTGGGAGGAGCTTCTGTGGGTCTGACCCAGGTCCCCAAGCTCTGTGCTCAGGCCCAGAGCCCCAGGTCTCTCAGCTCTGCCGAGACAGGAAAATAGAATCCCAATGGCTTTTGCTCCCGATTTCTCTCCTGTCCCTGGGGACCCTGCCTTGCCCTCCGCAGGGCTCTGAGTCTCCGTGGTGGAAGGGCCACTCCGCCCAGTGCAACGCTCAGAGGGGAACTTGCGATCAATACTGCCAGTTTGCCCCTTAACGGTCACGCAGGGTTCAAGGCAATGGGGAGCCGCGATTCAAACACACTCAGCCTCTGCATGCCGGCTTCACGGTGGAAAATCTGCAACAATGCCTTCTGAGTCAATCCCACTGGGGCTCTGGTGACAAGCCACTCTGGCTGTGCCTGGTGGTTGACAGTGTGCTCAGAGCCCTTTGATGGAATTATAGCTGCCTCTCCGTGCCATGGCTGTCTCTCCGCCTCTGTCTCTCTTGGCCTGTTTCTCTCTCTCTCTCGACACGGAAAGAGCTGGAACCAAACTGGAATGTGTGCTCGGGCGGCCTCGGCTCTGAGTGCCCATGTGCTGGCGTGTCTTGGCAGCAGTGGCCCAGAAGTGCCCTGGCAGAGAGAGACAGATGAATGGGTAATTAATCGGAGTGTTTCTCAACCGATGCTCATTTCCCTGGTTCCAAATTTATTACTTAATTAAAGGGCGTTCACAGCCTGCCAAGAGATGCTAGATCTTTCCTTCCTGTGCCAACGGAGAGTTAATACCCCCTTTGCCTTAATTCTCTCTGTCTCTCTCCCTCTCTGTCTCTCACACACATACACACACAACCCCACAAACCCACAGAGTGTTAGATCAAATAAGAGGGCCAGCTTTTGGTAATTGCCATGGTTAAGACCCGGATAGGTTTTGCCCCAGGACGAGGCGAGAGGGCTGGTCCCAGCTCTTCTCTTCAGTGGCCGTTGGATGGGCTCGAGCTTGGAGTCCAGGGAGAGGGGTCAAGGCAGCGGTGGCTCAGATCACACTGAGGCTGGCCCTGGAGACACGAGCGCCCCCACTTTCCCACCGCCGCGTCCAGGCGGGCACTGCCCCCATCCCCGGCCGTCTTCCCTCTGCTGCTCTGGCCGCCACTTCCTCCCAGACTTCCCCATTCCTTCTGCTTGGCCCGCTGGAGATGAGCCTGTGCTTTGGGACACAGCAGGCTATTGTTCCAAAGACAATAAAATAAGATTGAGAAATGCAGTGGCTGTCACTCCCCCGTCCCCCTGAGTTGGAATTCGATGTGTGTGTTCAGAGCGCCCTGGTGAGATTGTGTCCGCTAAGGTAGAACCGACAAACAGAGACAAGGGAGAAAAAAGACAAGCGCTGGGATTAGGCACCCCAAAAGAAGATAAAGAGAGGCAGCCCCTCCCTTAACCCCCCATGACAGGTTTAAAGCTTCGTTAGTGGCCCGCAAGGGGTTCTCGAGCAGCTACTCCCTCATCACCACGGCCATTAACCAGAGCACAAGTGACCCGCCCAGGGCCCTCGACCTGTCAGGGCGCCGTCACCAGCGTGGTTTATGGCTTCTGGGCGCCGGGTCCCTGACGGGCAGCCCGATCCCTTTCTTCCTTGGCAGAGGAGCCTGGCCTCTGAGCTGGTGGACGCAGCAGGGCTGCCCAGGGGCTGGCTGGCACCGTGCAGGTGTGGTCAGGGTTACGGCCCAGCCACGGTTTGGGGGGAGCTATGGCTCACTGGCAGAGGCGTGAAAAGACGCGGAGTTGCCAAACGCAGCAAAAGTTGCCCACACGGGTGGCTCAAAGAGCGATGCTTTGTCAGTGTGAGAGAGGGCGTGTGATCCATTAGGGCAGGGGTCCTCAAACTATGGCCCGCCGGCCACATGCGGCCGCCGAGGACATTTATCCGCCCGCAGGGTGTTTTTGCGGCCGCTGCCTGTCCTGCTTAGCAGCCGACTGTCCCGGGCCCACAGTGCGCATGTGTGGAATGTGCGCCGCACTCTCCAGCGGTCTGAGGGACAGTGAACTGGCCCCCTGTTTAAAAAGTTTGAGGAGCCCTGCATCAGAGCCTGTTGGCGGCTGGCATTGTCTAGGTTCGGGGCTACAGACTTTCTACGCATTGTTTTCCTGCCCTCTGCACAGCCAGGCAGGGCCTGAGCCAGGATCCAGTCTCGGGCCAGCTCCAGGGCCTGCCCCCAGCGGGGAGCAAGTCCTCACCGCCCCACCGGCCCCCTCCCTGGCTGCCTCCACTTCCCTACCGGGCTGCCTTTGCCCCCCTGGAACCACCTCTGGCTGGTGTTGTTAGCCGAGATGGACACTTGGGGTTCCTGAGGGTAGGTCGAGGCCCGGGCAGGCGCTCTGCCTCTCCACCCACATTCCTCCAGCTCCGCACGAGCCTCTCGCGACCCCTGGTCCTCACTCGAGTCCTCCTGATCCCCATCCTGGTGTTCACTTCCCTTCTGAGGCAGCTGCTGGGTTCAGATCCTTGCTCTGTCTGTCACGTGCCAGCTGTGTGCTCTCGGACACGTTGCTTAACCACCCTGGGCCTCAGTTTCTCATCTTTAAAATGAAGGTTTTTACGGGGTGCCTGCATCATAGGGCTGTTGGGGGGTTGCATGAGATAGTCCGAGGAAGTGCCCAGCCCGTAGCAAGTAGTTGATGAATGGGAGCGTTTTATTCATATTATTCTCACCTTCCTGCCGACTCATCAAACACTGCCTGCAAGTCCTGGTAGTGAGATGCCCGCCGGGTGTCAGCGGTGTCACCTGTGTGTGTGGCTCGTTTCTGGGGGCCCTTGGAGACATCGGCTTGCACCTCTGTATTGCCCAGACGGGCATCGTGTTTAGGAGGATCACAGACCAGGTTTCGAGGTGGCATTGACTGGGGTGCTGGCCCCAGGCGCCCAGGTCCCCGGGGTCTTGTAGCTCGGGAGGGCAGCCGGGTTTCAGGGTCTGGTGGCGATTTGAGGCCACGTAGGAAATGTTTTTCCGGATACTCTTTCTCGTTTACAGGAGGGAGGGGTGTGGGTGTGAGGCTGAAGGGCCTCTCTCCGGCCTGTCCCCTGGGCACTTTGGAGTCCTCCCGGGGCCGGGCCCCCAGGCCCCCAGGCTGCCTGCTGCAGGGCTCCCTGACTTCACTGCCCCTGCCCCCCGCGGGGAAGGCGGTTGCCCATGCCAGGCTCTCCTGTCGGTGTGCCGGGTGTGCCTTTGCTTCCGGCCCGCGCTTGCACACCTCGTTCCTGGAGACAGAGGAGAATGGAGTTTTGGTTTCAAGGTGAGATCTGGCGGGCACATCCATCAGGCCCCGCCGGCCCGCTTTCTTTTTCTCCCCTTCTCATTTCCGCCTGGGGCTGTGGAGGGGAAACAGCAATTGTGAAAGGGCCACTTGTCAAGATAAAAATCACACCACTCAACAATGCCACCGCCAGGGCCACTGACAGCCTCACCATGTGCCAAGGGGCAGCGCCAAGGGCTGCCGCAGGGGTGGCGGGGGACCGCTCTGCCTCGCCCTTGAGGGAGCCCCGCCTCTCACTGGCTGTGCTACTTAATCACTCTGTGCCTCAGTTTCCTCGTCTTTCAAATGGGGATAACGACAATCTCGGAGGGCTCAGCAAGTCCACTCACGTAAAGTGCCCGGGACAGGCCCGGCCACGCGTGAGCTTTGCTGTTACGTCAGGAATCAGGAAGGGTCTTTGTGGGAGAGCCCAGCGTCCACTGGGAGCTCGGCGGGAGCCTTTGCCACCCGGCAAACCCAGCCGTTCTTCTGCATCACCCAGGGAACTTCAAAAGTACTGGGTGTCCGCTGTTTCATTCACAGGCATGACGTTTAGCAGCTCGGGTTTGGGGGTGGGGTTACTTGGGGTCCACTCTGGGCTTTACTACATCACCGGGCAAGGGAGCCGACCTCACCGAGCCTCAGTTTCCTCATCAGCAAAGTGGGAGTGAGAAGGGCCCCCACTCTCGAATGGGACGAGATGGCTGAGTTCTGTGACTTAGTCCTTTGCTCGGCTCTTTGGCGAGGGGCTGGGTCTGCAGCCGTGATCAGACAGATGCCCGGGGCTGAGCGAGGAGGGGCACCAGGCCGCAGCTCCTGCCTCAGTTTCTCTTTCTGCAGAATGGCAGTTGTGCTGGTGCTGTTTCTCTGGAGGCCTCACCAGCCAAGACCTCAGGCATCCTGCGGACGCTGGCGTCGGTGTGGTTGGAGTTGCTGCTGCACCAAGACCAAAAGAAACAGCGGCCTTGGCATGTCCCCCGTACGTGAGAAGGAGCCAGCCGCTGCCGTCTGCATTTGCCCGCTGACCTCGGCAGCTCTCCCGGTTCCCGGGACGCGCCGTCAGGAGGCCACGAGGTCCCGCAGGGCGTCTGCGGACACGCAGGGGCGGCAGCGGCCCTGGCTGACGGGTGCAGCTCTGTTTCCTGTTAACTTCCCTTTGTTCCCGGGCCAGGCCTGACGCAGGCGAGTGATACGGTCACATCGAGTTCCAGTGCTGCCCCGGCAGGGTCCGCATGGGGGGACGGGGAGACCACTTCCCTAATCCAGATAGACGGGCGGGCCGGGTGTGGGGCCAGGCAGCCTGGCCGTGTGGGGCTGCACACGGGGACGCCTGGGGACGTCTTGGTGAAGTCCCTTCCAGGGCCGGACCCTATGAGTCTGTGGCCAGCCGCTTGGGGCAATTTCCTGAGGCCAAGAGCATTTATTTATTTTTTTTAACTGATGAGCAAACCATACCCTTTAATCAAATCCCTGCCCCCAAAGGTAGCTCGGGCTGCTGGCAACATCAAGGGCATTTCTGAAGTACGTGTACAGCCGGAAGCCCCAGGCTTAATGCTCAGAGGTCTGTCCCTCCCCAAGGCGTGCAGGAAGTAGCTATGAGACCAGCTCCTTAACGCTGCAAAGCCATGGACCTGCCTTCGTACCACCTGCAGCACCATATAAATCTGTGTCTGACGGTGGCTTCAGTCACCCTGCCACCCAGCTCTGGTCACCTCGTGCCACCCACCATGGCACCTTGGGTCATGTGGGAGCTTTGACTTCAGTCATGTCCTCTAACCTGGTGTGCTGGGGCTGACTAGTACTAGATTGTGAGATCCAATTGTTAAATCTTCAGGAATTGTATGAGCCAGCATCACTAGAAATATGATTATGTAAGCTTACAATGAGATTACCTTTGCAAAAGATACTGAGCATTCCAAACTCATCACTTCCTAATTATTTTCCTACTTTTTGCTATGATCTATGCTCTTGAGGTTGTTTACCTTTGTTGTATCTGTGTCATGAAAGCACTGTGTTTAGCACAATCACGTTAGCGTGGAACTGGCTATGATGGGAGGATTTACACCACAGCAATTGGCAGACACTATACATCAGGACTCACCCTACCCCAAGAGCTGGTTGTGAAGCACTTACCAGCACACCATGGCTTCTGCCTGTGCTAACTTTAGGAATCTTACTGACAATGGGTGTGCATTACTATGTTCCAGAAGAGTCATGAGACCAGCAGTCTCATGTGCTCAGGGATTGGGAACCTGCTGGTTTTCATAAACAACTGATTTCATTTCTAGCTCCTGGACACTAGGAATGTTAAAATTATTCCTGCCCCTTCACCTCCACTGCTAGAAAACTTAGAAACAAATTCAAGTCCCACCTCTAGCAAGTAGCATAGCTTACTCTAGCAAGTAACATAGCACACTAACTGTATTTCTAGCACATTATTTTCCTACCTGTATTTCCTCTTTGCCTTGTCACCTGCTCCCTTTTAAAAGATTTGATTCTTCGGCTAAGACGGCAGAAGAGATGATGTATTGCAAACCTGCTATGCTTGGCCATAACTGAGAACAGAGCTAGTCTGCAATGTCACAGGGCCAGGGCAAAGAGCCAACGTGGACTGTTTGGATAGGAGCCGGGTGGGTCTCTCTCAGGTGGTCTTGGTGATTAGATGGCAATGGAAGTTCTAGAACCATTGAGACACAAGTTCTAGACAGCAGCATTCAGTCCAACAACTTGTGCCAACATCCCCGGCCTCTGGCGCTCCGTGTTTCTGCTCCTGGGGCCTCCCTGGGTGCACACGCTAGCAGTTCACTCTGATCTTTGCCTCATCTTTACTCCTTTTGCGCTTTAGCCCGAAGATCTGCTACTTCTTCCACTTGGCTTTCATGCTGCGGAGGTTTCTAAGAAGATGGTACTAAGGCTGAGAGAACTTTAAAAAAACATTTTTATCTTATTATGATGTTTTATTTTTTTAAATTATTTTATTTTAGCTTATTTTAGCTTATTATGGGGGTACAAGTGATAAAGTTACATATATTGCCCATGCCCCCCTCCCCCCTCGAGTAAGAGCTTCAAGCGTGTCCATTCCCCAAACATTGCACATCTTACTTGTTGTGGTTGTATATACCCATCCCCTCCTCCCTTATTATCATTTTTTAAAAGATGGGATCTTGCTATATTGCCCAGGCTGATCTCAAACTCCTGAACTGAAGGAATCCTCCAGCCTCAGCCTCCTGAGTAGCTGGGACTACAGGCATGTACCATAGCACCTGGCTTCCTATTTTGCATTTAAAATATTTTACAGCTTTATTGGGGTATAACTGACATATAACAAATTGCACATATTTAAAGCACACAATTTGATAAATTCTAACATATGGATTCACCTGCAGTTAAACCATCGCCGCAAGCAAGATAGCGAACAAATCCATCACCCCTAAAAGTTGCCTCGTGCCCTTTGTAATCCAGCCCCCCTTCCCCAGGTGACCACTGATTTACTTTCTATTTCTATGACCGTCGATTAGTTTGCATCTTCTAGAATTTTGTATAAATGGAGTCTATAGTGTATACTTTACTATAGTGTATAGTATACACTATACACTATATACACTATACACACTATACACTATAGTGTATAGTATACACTATAGTGTATACTATAGTATATACTTTTTTCTTTTTGAGTCTGGCTTCTCTCACTTAGTGTAACGTTTTTGAGATTCATCTGTGCCGTTCATACGTCAGCAGTGTTTCCTTTCCTTGCCGAGTGGTCTCCCATCACAGGGTCTGCTGCAACTCGCTTATCCGTTTGCTTGTTGATGGACAGTTGAGTTACTTCCAGTTTTTGGCTGTTATGAATAAAGCTGCTGTAAATATTTGGGTACAAGCCTTTAGGTGTACATATACTTTCACTTTTCTTTGGTAAATACCTAGGAGTGGAGTGGCTGGGTTGCATGTTAGATGTGAGTTTTACTTTAAGAAACTGCAAATTGCAGTTTATTTTTGTATCCTGCAGTGTGGCCTTGGCCTCATCTTTGTTACAGAACTCACTGATGCAGTTTCTGTCAAATTCCACCTTTGTAGAGCTGTTGCAGGACAAATAAGACCGTCTTTGGGAAGATGCTCGGGGCTCTTAGGAAAAGAGACCCCAGAGAGCCGGGATATCATCACCACCGCCATCCCACCCTGTGAGCCCTTTAATGAGATCGCTGGTCTCCCCTGCAGACCGCGGAGCATGCGGGGGTGGGGTGGGGGTGATTTGAGAGTCACATCAGACTCGACACCACCCAACCCGTCCCCAAACTCTGAGCAGTGCTGGTGCCATCACAGACCACACGGCTTGGAGGACAGATGTGGACACCTGCCAGCTGGCACGGCCTTGGTCAAGGGCATGTGTGAGATGTCCTGAGCAGGTTTCCAGACCCCTCCAAGCCAGTTGGTGACCTTTGTCCCCACGCTCAAATGTCACGGGCAACATTAAATGACCCAAACCAACTGCCATCTTTAACCCCTCAACACACAAAGACCCTCCAACATCTAAACAACTTGCTTAGATGGTGAACATTTTTGCAGTGGACTTGGGGACTTTCTTGCTTTGGGAGGATTCTGCGGATTTTGACATTTCTGTGCCGCAGAGGACGGTGGGACTGTCCTCAGTGAGTCCGTGTGGAGGGCGGGAGGGGGTCTTTCTCATGCGATGTGCACCACATGCGTCTGACTCGGGTCACGGCGGGCTTTGGGGAGAACCAGAGGAGGGGGAGGGTTCGGGGCAGGCTGGCCGTGGGGGCTCCTTTAGAAGGGTCAGGGGCCGCGGATTCCGTCCAGCTCTGCCGAGCCTCTCCGGGTGAGTGGCCTTGCTGGGTGCCTGGCAAAGGCGAGAGAGAGAGCCAGGGGCCGCCTCCTCCTGCCCAGGCCTGTGACAAGTGGCCTGTGCACGCTGAGGAGCTGTGGCTTCACAAGGAAAGCTGGTGCGAGATGAGTCAGCTTGCCCGATCTCTGCTGCTGCAACTGCAGCTTTTCATTTAGCTGATTGGGGTGGAAGGAGGGGTGGGGAAGGAAGGCACCGTGCAGGGAGGAATAACAGAAAAAAAAAAAAAAAGAAAAAAAAGAGAAAGATTTGTGTCAGCAAAGTGAAAGAGCCAAGTTTTTCATGTGTTTCTGGGGAAACAATCTGCAGAGCTTAGGCTTGACTGTAAATCAAGGCGTCTGCTCCGGGCCGTTGTGGGCTCCGTGCTTGCTCTGGGGGCTGGACCTAGGTGGGTTCAGAGCCGGCAGGGTACGTCCTGGCACGGGCTGTTGACTTGAAAACGGTCCCATGCATGGGCCTGAAAGAAAACAGAAGCTGGCAAGTGAGAGTCGGGCTGGAGGTGGGCACCCGGGGCAAGGCTGTTTGTTTCCTCTCACACCAAGTCCAAACTCAAGTTCAAGTTCTTTGCTGTAGCAGTAAATGCTTGAGCCTTCCCCTTGCCGGGTGACATGGGAAGAGGTTGGTGAGACCTGGGGAATGGATGGAATGAAAGGGGGAGCAATTTTGAGAGAGAGAGAGAGCACTGGTAGGGCCAGGGGAAATTCTGCAAGCAAAATTAGGTCTTTGCAGGGCGAATGAGTTTGGAAAATGTCTTGCAGAGCTGCTCCAGCTGGAAAGGCTGTCCGGGAGATGCTGGGATGGGGAGGTGCTGAGGTGGGGACTGGGCAGCATCCTGCTTCTGGAGTGAGGGAGGAGCTTTGCAGCTTTCTGATCGATGCGTTATTTTAGAAAGTAGAACTGGAGGAACTAGCAGACCTACCCCCCACCCCAAACCTTCTTTCACCTGATTAAAGCTCCACCCATTCCATCCTTCAAGGGCCCCGCTCTTCCCCTGCACCGTCTCAAGGATGTTTGGTGTCTGTCAATACTGGCTTATGTATTTGTTTCAGTCTGGCCTTCTCGCCTGGGTTGGAGGCGCTCTGGGAAGAGCCGGAGCCCCTCCCCTGTTGGACGGCCTCAGTGGAACGCATTTGTCATACATGCACCCGTGAACACAGGCCAGGCTACCCCTTCCATGTGTGTGCGTGGAGGTGGGGAGGGGGCCAACGTGTCTGCCGCCTGCGGCGTCTTGGGACCTGTTGGCTGATCACCAGGTGGGCACTTGGAACCTCTGAGGCCTTTGGCAGGATTGGATTGACTGTGGGACTGAAGGTCACTGGTGGAATTGAGATTTTCAGACCCAGGGGAACATTGGCTGGCAGGAACACACACTGGTACCATTTTTCTGGAATGCCGTTGGCAAGATATGTTAGAAGCCTTCGCATTGGCTGCCCTTCGGCCCAGCCATTCCATGTCTGTGATTTTATTCTAAGGACACAATTAAGGATGTGTAAAAATTAGTTCCTTCATCTCTCTAAGCCTCAGTTCCTTCATCTGTAAAATGGGGGTGCTCATTTCTCAGTGCCCTGGCAAAAGGCTGTCACGAAGGTAACAATACTTGGCAACCAGTCAGCGCTCAGCTGTCAGCCATCACTGAGACTAAGACTGAGGATAAACTGAGTCCCAGAGAGGCTGAGGCCTTGCTCCGGGTCACACAGCTAGCAGCCACGCTGTGGGGCTAGGGCACTCGGTCCATGGTGCCCAGGCGTAGGGGGCCGGGGGCGCCATGGTGTGCTCGAGAGTGGTGGGCGTGGCAGAGAGGCCAGGATGCCGACCCACACGTCTTTCCTCAGTTTCTCCACTTACCCGTGAAGACAGGGGTCTCTGCCCCCTCCTCTGCTCAGGTGGGAGAGCAGATGTTTCCGGTTTAAGGTCACTCCAGGTGGACCTGGTCCTTTTCAGAAGCAGCAGCAGCAGGTGCCGCTGCCTAACCCTCAAATCTGTCATTTCACAATCCCCTGGGCACAGCACCGGGCGGCCTTGGGACACACACACACACACACACACACACACACACACAGATTCTCACACCCACTCACACGCACTCACAGAGAGACCCTCACATGCACGCACTCACACACACATGCTCACACATGCTCACATGCACTCATAGAGAGACACACACACACACATGCTCACACACACTCACAGAGAGACGCTCACATGCACTCACACCCACTCACACACCCCTTTCCCCCCTTCCTGGTCCCCAAGGAACACATCCTTAGTGGCGTGGCCGGCCGAGAGCCTGCGTCCTGGGCGGGGACGCGGCACAGACCTGGGCCGGGGCGGGCTGCAGCCCTGCCCACGCGAGACCCCTCGTGGGGTGCTCTGGCCGGGAAGCTGCCCCCATAGAGCTGCTTCTGTGTTGAGAAAAGTGGAACCCGGTCCCAGGAGAGCGAGCAGACGCTGTGGCGGGAAGGGTGGGGTGGCTGAGAGGTGCGGGAAGGTTCTGGAAGGCTTCTGCACGGGAGGCGGCCGTGAGGGGGGTGGGAGGGCATCGTGCGCATAGAGGGGGGTGGCCCTCAGGGGCCTGCCAGGCTTTGAGACCACGTGACCGTGGCCAAAGCCACGCTGGGCCTTCAGTTTCCTCTTGTGTAAAACGCGAAAATAAAATAGCTGCCTCATGTGGGGTTGTGAGGGCTTGGTGAGATGTGTGGCAACACAGCGTGGTGCCCGGAACAAGCGAACGTGCAGCTGAACACACCCCGTGTGCGTGTGCGGCACTTGGCACGTGCCAACACCCCGCCCCGCCCCCCAAACCTGGGTCATCACAGCCAATCCCACAACAGCCCTGGGAGAAAGGTATGCTCATCTGCGGTTTACACGTAAGGAAACTGAGGCAGGGTAACTGGCTCAGGCTCAGGGTCACGTGAGCCCAGAGATGGGCTCCTGGGCCCCACTTAGCCCCCAGCTCCTCAGCCTCCCCGTAGGCGGTGGAGGGGTGAAAATGGGCACTGCTGGTTTTAGGAAGGCCAGAGATGGAGGATCCGCTGGAATCGGTCTCTGGCTTAAGCAGGTGTCCATATATCTTCCTCATGTCACATGCTCATTAGCTGGCGAGTTCTACCGCCTTCCGGAAATGCGGTGAGGGCCCGGGTCCTGTTTCCTCTGCCAGGGAGCGCCGCTCGCGGAGGGGAGGGTGGGCAGCCGGCCGCGGCTCGCGCCAAGAGATGGTGGGTTGATCTCACTTGTGCTTAAAAATTTATGATGTTCCCATCCAGACCTTCCCACCCACGGCACGTTCCTGCAACACGCACTGCACCGGGGCTCAGGGAAGTGACTCGTCCTTATGCCGCTTTCAGGCCGCAAGCAGAGAAAAAGCCTTCCCTGGACCCTCCAAGACCAGGATGGAGGCAGCCTCAGCTGGGATGCCGAGGGCTCCAATCCAGACGGCTGGGGGTCATGTCCCTGCAGGTGACGGCTCCCGGCCACAGAGCCCCCTCCTCGTGCGGTTTGCCTCGTGCTCTGGGAGCTCCTGGTCCCCGCAGAGATCGGTGCGCGTCACCAAAGGACAGCAGTGAGGCACTCAAGCGTCTCCTTCCCAAAGGGGGTTTTTGAGCCAAGACCATAATGCCGTAACACTTGGTATTATGTCTCAGATATAATTTAGAAAACTGTAGTTTCTAAATATTGTTAAGAGGTGTGAATTCCCCTTCCAGGGTCAGTATGGATGTCCCAGACGGAGCAGGACGACGGTCCTCTTGGCATCTGAGTGTCCGTCCTGGCTCCGGGGGAGGCTGCGGGCACCCGCTGGGCCTGCACTTTCCACCAGTGCTTCCCCTGCAGTTGCTTTCATAAAGCAAGGAACGGGGGCCTTGCTCTCGCGCAAGTAGAGGGACGGGGTGGGCCAGGCCATAGCACGTCGCTGCCTTCCGGCAGATTTAGCCATTGAACCAGATGAAAGCCACACTTGCCTCGGGTGTTTGATGGCTCCATGAGCATCTTTTGTTCCTCTCCACTGGAAAGGTTTCGGCTTTCCAGGAGTTGCTGCTAACTGGACGTCCCCAGCCTCGCCTGCCCCTTCAGCGTCCTTGCTGACCACAGCCTAGTGTCGTTTGTTTGCTTGTTTGTTTTCATCTCATCTTCAAGATTTTTTTTTCTCCCAGACAGGGTCTTGGGACACCCAGGCTGGAGTGCCATGGTGTCATCATAGCTCAGTGCAGCCTCGAACTCATGGGCTCAAGTGATCCTCCTGCCTCAGCCTCCCTCCCGAGTGGCTGGGACTACAGGCACGCACCGCCACACCTGGCTAATTTTTTCTTATTTTTTATAGAGACAGGGTCTTGCTATGTTGCCCAGGCTGGTCTTGAACTCCTGGCCTCAAGAGATCCTCTTGCCTCGGCCTCCCAAAGTGCTGGGAGTACAGGCATGAGCCACTGCCCCCGGCCTCTTCAAGCCTTCTGGAGGGTTGGGGTGCCAAGGCGAAGGAGTGGCATAGGGTCCCACCACCACATGGCCGCCTCCCCCCAAGCTCCAAGCTGCAGTCCTCACTGGACAGCAGTCTCTGAGCAGACACAAAGCCAGGCCACCATTCTCCCAGAGTTCTGAACTAATCGTAGCTCTCAACTGAACTGAGAAGTAAAAACACCTTTCAGGTCTCTGGTGAGCACTGGGGGGATGAGCACAAAGCAAGAGCAGGCCTGGCACTAACGGTGGTGCCAGCATTACTGTTACTTCCAGCAAACTAAGTGTCACAACAGCATTTATACCTGTGTATTAGTGAAATTAAAAGCGCCTTACAGTGTCTGCAAGATAGATCAGCTTTTCTGGAATGTTCTAAGAATGTTTTTGTGTTTTTTTTTTTTGAGACAGTCTCGCTTTGTTGTCCAGGCTAGAGTGAGTGCCGTGGCGTCAGCCTAGCTCACAGCAACCTCAAACTCCTGGGCTCAAGCGATCCTCCTGCCTCAGCCTCCCGAGTAGCTGGGACTACAGGCATGCGCCACCATGCCTGGCTAATTTTTTTTTCTATATATATTAGTTGGTCAATTAATTTCTTTCTATTTATAGTAGAGACGGGGACTTGCTGTTGCTCAGGCTGGTTTCAAACTCCTGAGCTCAAACGATCCACCCGCCTCGGCCTCCCAGAGTGCTAGGATTACAGGCGTGAGCCACCGCGCCCGGCCTCTAAGAATGTTTTTAAAACATTTTTTTATTTTGAGAGAATTACAGATTCACATGTAGTTGTAAGAAATAATACAGAGAGATGTCGTATACTACCGGAGGGTAACACCTTGTGTAGCTCTAGAACAATATCGCAGCCAGGGGATTAACAGGAGCACAAGCCACTGAAAACTGACATGGAAACCATCCATCTACCTTATTCACATTTCACTAGTTTTACACATGCTCATTTGCCTTAGTGTCTGTGTAAGTGTATGTGTATTTAATTCAACAGTATTTTATGTTGTAAATGATGCTGAGATCTTTAATTTTGGTCAGGATGGCCTTTTTCAATTTTCTAAAGAATTACTGGGTCACGATGGTTTATTTGTCCGTTTTCGCTGCCAGCCAGCCAGCTCTCTCGGGGAAAGCCTGTGTCTTCTGTACCTTCCTACGCCCATTGCTTGGCCGGGCCCTGCCTCGCCTCGGTGGCAATACGCAAACACACACGGAGCCCCTGCGGTGCGCCAGGCTGTGGTCCCAGCGCCTTACCCTACAAGGCATATTCTATTATTGTTACTCCCTCTGTGCAGATGGGGAAACTGAGGCACAGAGGGCTTGGGTGCTCAATAAACACTTGTTGAGTGAGTGACAGAATCCTCGAGGGATTTGCCGGTCTTGCAATACCAGCATCAACTGTTTGGGAATGGTCCTTTTTCTTACAGTGCTTTCCTAAGCTCCAGAGAACCAGGAAAAAAAATGCGTCTTAATTCCTTAAATATTTCTCTCTCCTCTGGAAGCGTCATGTAGGAGTTAAGGGCACAAGTTCCAGAGTCAAACTCTGAGTTCAAGTGTGACTCCGACACTTACTAGCTATGTGGCCTTGGGCAAGTTGCTGAAACGCCCCTGGGCCTCGGTCTTCTCATCTGTAAAATGGGGGTAATAATAGTACCCATCTTGGAGTGTTGTGAGGATTAAATAATATATGTGTAAAGTGCTTTGAGAAGGGCCAGGTAGTATATTCAGAGCAATACATGTCAGTTTATTATATTATTATTATTATTTTTAAAGAAGATACAAGTTTATTCCTTTCTCAGGTGTCTACGGGTAAGTGTCCAGGTGTGGTGAGCAGCTTTGTCATACGCTACCTGTGGATCCCATACCTGAGTCCACCCATTTCTGTCCAGGAGAAAGGGGCAGAAGGGAGGTCCCGGGCAGGGGGCTCGGGCTTTAGGACTTAAGGGCGGTGCTCTGGGAGTGGTCACTTCAGCTCCAGAACCGTGAGTCACACCTAGTGGCGCCATCACAGCTTGCTGCAAGAGAGGCTGGGGATTGTAGTCCCCCCGGGCAGCGGTGCCAAGGTAAAATCGGGGGTTTTCTTCCTAAAAGGAAGCAGGAGCAAATGGATACTAGGGGACACTTAGCAGTCTCTACTTTTAGCCGTGTCTCCCTTAGCTTTTCCTATATTCCAACCGCACAAAATGCGTTACCCAATATGTGTTTGCTTCCTGTTCTGGGCCCTTGTGCTCGCCTCCCCCTTTGCCTGGGACACCTTTCCCCTCCTCCACTTGTCAAATACTCCTCATCCTTCAAGGCCCAGGTAACATGCCATGTTCTCCACGCTGCCTTCGCTAATGATCAGTCATCTGCCTTTCTCTCCCTCTGGCTCTGCTTATATCAGACTCATCAGTGATATCATCCATGGCACACCTTATGTGACGTTATTTACTTGGAAACATGTGAATTTTCCAGCCTGAGCAAGAGTGAGACCCTGTCGCTACTAAAAATAGAAAATATTAGCCGGGCATGGTGGCGCATGCCTGTAGTCCCAGCTACTCGGGAGGCTGAGGCAGGAGGATCATTGGAGCCCAGGAGTTCGAGGTTGCTGTGAGCTAGGCTGATGCCATGGCACTCGCCTGGGTAATAGAGTGAGACTCTGTCTCAAAAAAAATGTGAATTGTATTTTTCTTCTGTGAATGCCTTATTTGTGGTCATGTTTTCTTTTTATTTCATAATATTATAGGGGTACAAATTTTTGGTTACACGAATTGCTTTTGTACAGTTTGAGTCAAAGTTATAAGTGTGTCCATCCCCTAGATAGTGTGCATTGTACCTGTTAGAGTGAATTTACTCATCCTTTTCTCCCCCTCACCTGCTTGAATTCTGTTGAATTTTACTACCATATATGCCCATGAATGTTGAGGCATGCGCCACCATGCCCGGCTAATTTTTTCTTTATATATTAGTTGCCCAATTAATTTCTTTCTATTTATAGTAGAGACGGGGGTCTCGCTCTTGCTCAGGCTGGTTTTGAACTCCTGACCTCGAGCAATCTGCCCGCCTCGGCCTCCCAGAGTGCTAGGATTACAGATGTGAGCCACCGCGCCCAGCCTGTTTTCCCTTTCTTAGGATACTTCACTTAGAAGGATGATCTCCAGTTCTATCCAGATTGTTACAAAAGGTATTAGTTCACCATTTTATTATGGCTGAGTAATACTCCATGGTATACATATGCTACATTTTAATAATCCACTCATGTATTGATGAGCACTTGGGTTGACTTCACATCTTTGCAATTGTGAATTGTGCTGCTATGAACATTCTAGTGCAAGTGTCTTTTTGATAAAATGTCTCTTTTTCTTTTGGGTAAATACCCAGTAGTGGGATTCTGGATCAAATGGTAGGTCTACTTTTAGCTCGTTGAGGTATTTCCATATTACTTTCCATAGAGGTTGTACTAGTTTGCAGTCCGACCAACAGTGTATAAGTGTTATTTCTCTCCACATCCATGCCAGCATCCGTTGTTTTGGGACTTTTTGATAAAAGCCATTCTCAGTAAAGTGATATCTCATTATGGTTTTGATTTGCATTTTCCTGATGATTAGAGACATTGAACATTTTTTCATATGTTTATTGGCTATTAGTCTATCTTCTTTTGAAAAGCTTCTGTTCATGTTTTTGGTCTACATTTTAATGGGGTTGTTTGATGTTTTCTTGCTGATTTGCTTGAGTTCTTTGTAGATTCTTGTCATTAGCCCTTTATAGGATATATAGCATGCAAACATTTTCTCCCATTCTGTAGGTTGTCTATTACATGTCAGTTTGTAATTACACTTTGTGCGAAAGCTGAAATACAAAGTAAGATGGTACAAATTTGTGGGTAATTTGCTTTATTATCATTAAAATTCCTATTTTATCCCAGTGTTTCCAGACCCGAAGACTCTGGTCTTAGGATCACTGGTTTGTTTGGTTACAATAACATTTCTGTTGGGAGGGCTGTTCTGGTCAATGCTAGTGGCTCCTTCCTTCCCAACTTCCCCCCTCTTTATCTTCCTCTTTTTCTTCCTGCCATAAATATTTATTGAGAGCTTGTTAGGCCCTAGGTCAGGCAGCTGGGGATACAGTGTGAGCAGAAACCGGCTTGGTCCTTGCCCCGAAGAAGCCTGCATTCCAGCAGGGGAGGGAACCATTGCTTTAATAATCACACGATGGCAGTGACATCACAGATGCAGCAAGCGCTGCTGCAAACGACAGGTGTGGCAGCCTGTCGGGGAGCCCCCCACCACATTCTCTGCTTTCTAAAGGGGTGAGGTGCACAGCCTGGAAGCTGGCAGCAGCCGCCAGCCGTCAGCCACAGAGTGGCCAGGCCGCTCTGGAAGCTAAGCTGGGGAGAAGGTTTGCAATGTAATGATCACAGCTGATGCTTGCTATGTGCCTAGCCCTGTTCTGAGCAGTTTGCCTGTACTAACTCATGTAATCCTGACATCAGGCCCATGAGGTTGCTGAGAATATCACCCTCATTTTACAGATGAAGAAACTGAGGCCCAGATCTAGCAACTTGTTCAAGCTCATATAGTTACTGATAGCAAGTAGCAGGGTTCAGAGTCTGAGAGCTCCCAGGTCAGGGCTGTGACCACCGCTCCGCACTGCCTCCTGCCTAGAGATTTTGCACACAGAGTTGGGGTGGGTAGGAGTTGGGTAAGGTGACAGTCCCAAGCAGGGATGCTATGACGTATAGTTACAGAGGCAGGGGTGGGAGGGTGGCCGTCATAGCCAGAGGTAAGAATATTGATCCCTTTGGAAATTCCAAGGAGGCCTTGAGTGGAACACTCATTTCCTCTGGGTGGGAGCCTGTAAGCTCCTGGAAGGCAGGGGCAGTGTCTTCTACACCTTTCTCCCGCCTCACCTAGGAAATGTTATGCACATGGAAGATGCTCAAAAAACCATGCATGCATGGCTGAATTTCCAATCAGCTCCCATTGACAGTGGATTTTTGTAGGTATTTCACGTGTAGAATATACAGAGGGCATGTGGTGATTGTGAAAGGTCCCTTGTGTCCCCCTTAAGTCTTCTTCTTCCAGGAGGCCTGTCCCCATGAAGGAGAACCAGTAAGTGACACACGATGCCTGCCGTCATTCCCAGCATCTCACCGGGCCCTGCACTGGGTGCTTTACATCAGCATCTCATGTAATGACACAGACTAAAACTTTTCCAGTCCCACTAAAAATTGTGACCCTATCTTGGCAAAACAAACTAAGGAATAAACCCCAATCCAACTACAGTAGTTACCTTCTCTGTAAGTGGCAGGTTCCAGCGTCTCTTGATTTCTCTGTTTAAATAACTCTATGGAGGCATAATTTACATTTCATAAAATCTGTGCACCCCCTGTAAGTCAATGCTTTTTAGTGAATTTACTGAGTCGTGTAACCATCACTACAATCTAGTTTTAGAACATTTCCACTGCATCAGTAAGATCTCTCGTGCTCATTTATAATCCTCCTTTCACATTCTCAGCCCCAGGCCACCACGGGTCTACTTTCTGTCTCTACAGATTCACTCTCTCTGGACATTTGTACACAAGCATTGCACAACGTATGGTCTTTGTGTCTGGCTTCTTCCCCTTAGCATAAGGGTTTTACACTCGCCCACGTTGTGGCAGCCACAGGCATTCTGTTCCTTTTTATTGCTGCATGATATTTCATTGCATGGGCACGCCACACTTGGCCTGTCCATTCACCTGTTGACGGCCGGCCGGGTTGTTTCCAGTTTTGGGGCATAATGAAAAAAGCTGCTCATAACATTCGTATACAAGTCTTTGTGTGGACACGTGCTTTCATTTCTCTTGGGTAAATCCATATGAGTGAAATGTCTGGGTTGTGTGGTAAACGCATATTTAACTTTGACCAGTAAATGCCAAACTCTTTCCAAAGTGTCCGCACCATCTTATGTTCCCATCAGCTATGTGTGCAGGTTCCCATTTCTCCCACCCTCAAGGCACTTGTCATCGTCTAGTGTCTCTTCTTCAGGTAAATGACTACAGCTGACAGAGTTTGAAGACTTTCCCCTGGCTTTGTCCTCACGAAGCCCATGAGCAGGTGTCCTTGCCACACCCATTCAGCAGAGGAGGGGACTGGGACACGGAGATGTGAGACACAGGGTCGCTGGGCCTGCCCCGGGGAAGCCTGAGGCCTGGGGTCAGGAGGGGTGGGCACGCTCCCTGGACAACAGTTCGGAGGGTCACGCTTCCCAGGGAGTGGGCATGACTCGGAATGACCAGCGACGCCCAAGGCCGGTGCCTGGAAGCCCACCTCCTCCCGAGCGTCTGTTCCGTGAGACAAAGAGGCCCTCGCTCCCCTCCAGGCCTGGCGGGAGCCACGGAGTGGGTGTCCGAGAGAGGCGGCGGCCTGTTCTCCTCAGGGACGGCCTCTCTCGAGGCGCTCTGCTCCGGATCCTTGGCCATTCATCAGTCATGCCCAGATTCCAGGGAGAAGGTTCCCGTCCGGCAGCGGGCAGGTGGGAGGCGGCCTTCACTCCCCCTGCAGCCCCCAGTAAATCACGACGCTCAGGCCGAGTCGCGCTGCATTGCAATTACAATCCTTCAGGCCGACACAAAATCATTGGGCTGGTAAGAGGAGAGTACCTGGGTAATGTGTTTAACAAAAATTAACCTGGTTAAGCCCTGACTCCATTGAAAATGAGAAAGTGCGGATGGGCCTGATCGATCTGCACACGGCCCAGTTGACTCCAGAGCTGGCTTTGGGTTTCAGTTAAGTGGGTCCACCCGAAAGCAGGGATACTCGCTTCATTAAATTACTTCTTTGACCAGAGAGTTCAGATGATGGTGGGGTTTGCCGTCACGTTAGCCGTGGGGGCTGGCGGATGGGGAGGGGGCTCCGGTGCACGTGTCGCCTTGCACATGCTTGCACCCATGCACGCATGCGCCCCCCAAACATGCAAACAAACCCTGCCAGAGTGGGAAGGGTTAGTAAATATTTACCCCCCACCCCTGGGAGTTGAAAGTATGGATTTGATCAAATACTCATTCACTCTCTGCCCACCACCGCTCCCCACCCCTCCTTGGCCTCTTGGCAGATAAATGATGTTATTTGAAGGTATTCTTGAAATTTCTGACGGAGACTGTTTCTTAAGTGCTTTTAGAGCAGGCCTATACTTTGTAATACTTGTCATATTCTGGCTAGTAAACTCCTGGCCTTTAAAAGCCGGAACCTTACTGTGTTTCCTGAATACCAGGGAATAGGTCATTAACTCTGAATTTCAAATGAAGCAGATTTACAGTATATATCACAGAAATACGCTTCTGAGAGACAGCGGGTACCAAGGAATCCATGCAGCAGAAAGCCAAGAGCCCAGGGAAAGATCAGCGGGGCTGGGGAGCAGGTTTTTGCTTTTCTTTCTCAGGTTTCTGTGGCTGATTCGGCCACGTCTGGGTCTCTTGTTCCAGGTTCCTGATAGGAACACCTTTCTGGTTTCTGCTCCCCCTCCAATGTGGAACCCTACCTGCTGAGGCCCCGAGAAGTCTTGATGGTGGAAACGACCCTGTCTGGTGGTTAATCCTGGGGATGGGGTTAGGGAAATGGAAGAGTTAGTAACAAAAGCACTTTAAGATTGGTTTGCTGGTTAGTTTTATGTGTCAATTTGGCTGGGCCACAGTACCCAGCTTGACAATCAGTCTAAGGTGTCGCTAGGTGTGGTTCACATCTGCAATCAGTTGACTTTAGTAAAGGATCTTTACTGAAGATTTCAACAGTGTGGGTGGGCCTCATATCATCAGTTGAAGGCCTTAAGAGCAAAAACTGAGGTTTTCCAGAGAAGAAGAAATTCTGCCTCCAGACTACAGCAGCAACTCCTGTCTGCATCTCTGGCCTGCTAGTCTGCCCTGCAGATTGGGACTTGTTAATCCTCACAGCTCAGGGAGCCAATCCCTTAAAATCCATCCACCCATCTACCCATCCACCCATCCATCCATCCATCCATCCACCCACCCATCTATCCATCCATCCATCCATCCATCCATCCATCCATCCATCCATCCACCCATCCACCCACCCATCCATCCATCCATCCATCCATCCATCCATCCATCCATCCATCCATCCATCCATCCATCCATCCTATTAGTTCTGTTTCTCTAGAGAGCCCTGACCGATGAAACTGATTTCTGACAATATTTATGGACCTTTCTCCTCTTCATTTCTAAGCCTCCTTCTTCACTTGCCACCACATCTGGAAGAGGTAGGAGAGCCCCATGAAAGTGCTTTGCACAAAGCCCAGCATGTCCTGGCAAGTGCCCAGTGAGCACTAGTTAGTTCCACTTGTATGCTCCCTGCTTCGAATGACTTTTCCTTTGCCTTCGAGCTCCCTGGAGGTGTGGCGGTCACTGCTGGCTGCCCACCTGGGAGCCTTCATGCTGCTTTTGTAACTGAGCCCTGGTTTTGTCCCACAGAAGGGGCCCAGCTGGGTCATGGCTGGTCTTGGCCAGTGGGTGCTTCTACCTCCATTTGCTGGTGATGGGTCTGGGGTGAGCATAGGACCCAGTGGTGACCCGAGAGATGTCTGGGGAAAGAAAGCCACTGGGGCCTCTCGGAACATTTGTCCCCTGTAAGAGAGGCTCAGGTGGCAAAGGTGCTGTTGCTCCCATTTCTCCCTTCTGGACACTTTGATTTCCTAAAAAAGTCAAGATAGAAACATATACATTGTGCAGTGCACACATCTCGGTGAGTTTTTGCCCACACGTACACCCATGTAAGCATCATGCCCATGCCTGTGTGCCACCCAGATCGAAACAGAAACCACTGCCCGAGCCCCTGAGGCTCCTTTGTGCCCGCTCCTGTCAACAGCTCCTGGCAGAGGCAAGCGTTTCTCTGGCTTTTGTCACCATAGGTTAGTTTTGTCTGCTCTTGAGCATCATATTAACATGAACGGAATCACTCAGGATGTCCTCTTCTGTGTCTGGCTTCTTTTACTGAACATTATGACTGAGATGCATCCATGCTGATACTCGTAGCAATATTTCATTCTTTTTTTAAAAAAATATCTTTGGGCTTGCCGTTTTCTAAACACACCACAATTTATCCATGCTTCTTTTGATGGACACGTGGCCCTCCTTTTCTGCCTTGTGTGTCCAGGATATAATGCCTGGAGCTGTGGCAGCCACATTGTTACTATGAAGCAAGAAGTATGCAGATGAAAGGTGATAGCTCACCAGCTGAGACGGCAGAGAAGGGAAAAGGGTCCTGGGTCCTCTTGAAGCCATTAAACCAACCCTGGGACCGTCTTTCTTACTGCTCTTGCTGTTAAGCCAACATAAGCATCCTCATGGCTTAAGCCACTTTTAGCTTGGTTTTCTATCACTTGCAAACCAAAGCATTCTAACTGATACAAAGTCTAGACTACTCTTGCAGACTCAGAGCGTGTGACACCTTTTCCATGGAGCCTTCCTTAAGCACTCCAGCCCGGCTGGACCTCTCTCTCCCTTTGGCCCCCTGCAGCCCTGAGAACCCCAGCCATTAATCACGTGTAGTTTACATTAGCTGGTCCCATTTTGTTTCTGATTCCCTTCCTGGAGCATCACTGGAATCTCTCACAAGGCTCAGAGCAACAGAGCTGAGGCTTTGCAGATCCAGCATTTACAGTTTTGACTTCTCATGGGCATCTAAGGTCTAACACAGATGGTCACTTGCAGTCTGGCTGAAGGACAAACCTGAACCCATTTTGCAGGGCTGACTTGCAGGTGTTTGTCAGGCAGCCAGGCAGAGCACCCTCAGGACGCCCGGCTTTGCCGCCCACCTTGACTTTGCTACCTACTCGTGGTGGTGCAGGCCATGCACATGGCTGTGCGCCTCTCTCCGCAAGCCAGCCAGCCCAGGTTAGACTCTAACTTCTCCAGGAAGCCTTCCCAGATGTCCCCTCTGGGCACGCGATGCCACCATTTCCAGCTGTGATTAATGTCACCACTGAACTCCACGGGGCTGCAGTTATACTTGGAGGAATTTAATTTAGTCATGCATTCATTCATCTATTCAACAAATGCTTCTGAAGTGCCTAGTTTAAGGGACTGTATTCTAAGCACAGAGGATACAGCAGTGAACAAAGCAAGCCCAGGTCCTGCCCTCATGGAGGTTTTTGTCTGTGGGGAGAGAGACGACCGCAAACCGGGTGATAAGTGTGCTGTGGGGAGAAGCCCATGTGGGGGGTAGCAAGAGTGGGGGCAGCTGGTATTATAAGCAGGGCTGTCAGGGAAGACTTCTGATAAGCGGGTGAGTGGGGGCAGGATGGAGTAGCAGGTGCAGAAGCCCCTGGGTGTGTTGAGCAGCGAGGCCAGGGTGGCTGGTGCAGGGTGAGCCCAGCGGGTGTGGCAGGAGATGAGGGCGGGCCATGCAGGGCCTTGCTGGGCAAGGGGAGTTTTTGGCGTAGGCTCTGAGTGATGTGGAAGCCACTCGAGGCTTTGCACAAAGGTGTGACCTGAACTGACTTCCCTTTTTTTTTTTTTTTTTTTTTTTGTATTTTTTTTTGTTTTTTGAGACAGAGTCTCACTTTGTTGCCCAGGCTAGAGTGAGTGCCGTGGCGTCAGCCTGGCTCACAGCAACCTCAATCTCCGGGACTCAGCGATCCTACTGCCTCAGCCTCCCGAGTAGCTGGGACTACAGGCATGCACCACCATGCCCGGCTAATTTTTTTTTTTTTTTTTTTGTATATATATTTTTAGTTGGTCAATTAATTTATTTCTATTTTTGGTAGAGACAGGGTCTCGCTCAGGCTGGTTTCGAACTTCTGACCTTGAGCAATCCACCCGCCTCGGCCTCCCAAAGTGCTAGGATTACAGGCGTGAGCCACCACGCCCGGCCTGACTTCCCTTTTAAAGCTCTCTCTTGCTCTGTAGAGAATAAATCTCAAAGGGTACAAGAAAGGGGTATTGGGGTTTCCAGTTAGCAGACTGGTGAGAGAGGAAGGTGCAGGGGCCAGAGCCGTGGTAACAGAGGTGAACAGAAGTCTTTGGAAGGCACTGGACCCACATGGCCTCCCTTTGAAACTCATCGCTTTGTAGCTACTTAGCCTGTCTGTACCTTAGTTTTCTCATCTGTAAAATGGGCATATGAGTATTTGCTTCATAAAGCCACTGTGAAGATTGAATGACTTAACATAGAAAGTGGTTAGAACAGTGCCTGGCATGTAGCACGTCTAACATGTGTTAGCCAAAATGCAGAGGTGGGACCAGCAAGTCTTGCTAACAATTAAGGAGGGTCAAAGCTGGGCATGGTGGCTCACCCCTGTAATCCCAGCACTTTGGGAGGCCGAGGCAGGAGGATTGCTTGAAGCCAAGAGTCTCAGACCAGCCTGGACAATATAGAGCCTGGACCCCATTTCCACAAAAAATAAAAAACAATTATCCAGGTGTGGTTGTGCATGCCTGTAGTTCCAACTACTCAGGAGGCTGAGGCAGGAGGATTGCTTGAGCCTAGGAGTTTGAGGCTACAGTGAGCTATGATTGTGCCACTGCCCTCCAGCCTAGACAACAGAATGAGACCCTGTCTCTAAAAGAAAAAAACCAAAACAAAACAAAGGGAGGGTCAAGGATGATCCCAAGTTTTAGTCCTAATATCTGGAAGATAGGAATTCCTAATATAGGAAGATAGGATATTAGAAAGATACTCCATAGTAGCCACCACTGAGGTGGGGAGGAGAATTTTAGATAAGTCTGTGATGCCTGTGGTTCCTTAGGTGCAGGTGGGGGTGCCCAGGACTCAGATATACAAGCCCCTGGTTCCCAGTCGGGGTTCAGTACCAACACGGAGACAGAGCTTCGCTCATTCGAGCCCGTCGAATATTTAGTCCACTAAGTTGTGCTGTGTCTCACCAGTCTCGTATTTCATCTTACCAACTGAGTAGTCTCTTCAGTTAGTGAGAAAGCTCCTGACTCCAGGTCTCGCTTTCTCCCATGGGACTGGCTGTAGTGAGGGGCTCCTACAGATTTCAGCCCACTCACAGCACGAGCTTTGCTGGCACAGGCTAGACTGCCTGTGGTCTGGCAGGAGTCATGCTCTGCTCAGAGTCACAGGAAGGGATTGTCGTCCTTGTGGGGCTAGGCAAGGGGCAGGATCTCCTAGAACCTTTCTTCTATGCCTTTGCGAGGTCTGAGTCTCCGAGCCTTGTAGTGGTTCCTAGAGCCCCAGACCCACAGGAAGCAGGACTTACCTTTCAGCAGCTGGTCCCTGGATACCCTAAATGACAATCTGCCTTCCTCTCTCCCTTCCCCTCTCCCTCCTTCCCTCCCTTCCTTTCTTTCTTTCTTTCTTTTTTTTTTTTTTGAGACAGAGTCTCGCTTTCTTGCCTAGGCTAGAGTGAGTGCCGTGGCATCAGCCTAGCTCACAGCAACCTCAAACTCCTGGGCTCAAGCGATCCTCCTGCCTCAGCCTCCCGAGTAGCTGGGACTACAGGCACAAGCCACCATGCCCGGCTGATTTTTATATTATATATATTAGTTGGCCAATTAATTTCTTTCTATTTTTATGGTAGAGACGGGGTCTCGCTCAGGCTGGTTTTGAACTCCTGACCTTGAGCAATCCGCCCGCCTCGGCCTCCCAGAGTGCTAGGATTACAGGCGTGAGCCACCGCGCCCGGCCCTTCCTTTCTTTCTGTTAACCTTAAAAGAAGATAATAGCCAATGAGTTTCTCTCTCTCTCTCTCTCCACCATCCACTCATCCGTATCTATCTTCATCATCATCCATCCATCCATCCATCCATCCATCCATCCATCCATCCATCCATCCATCCTCTATCTCTATTTGCCTATCTCTTCCTTTTGTGAGAATTTTGGGGATATAATACATTCACTGGGCCTGATTGGGAGGGGACTTCAATTTCATGGAGTCCAGATCTTTTACTGATGAAGAAAATAAAGCTCAGAGAGCAAGGAGACGTAGCCAGAGTAACATGGTGCACGTGGTGAGAGTCGGGACTGGACCCCCACATCTTCTGCCCCCTTCCCTGCGCATCTGCTCTGTGGCCCTGATTGCATTTCACACCACAAAGCGTGTGAGCTGGTGGGTGAGGCGGGGGCCTGGGGTGCTCCTCCCCTCTGCCGCCCTCGCCCTCCTCCTGCTGCAGGCCGGGCCACAGCCCTCCCACGGGTGGTTTCTAAGGCATCTCGGTAAGAAGAGGTACTGTTTATTGAATGTTTATCACGTGCCAGTCACTGCACTCGGTGCCCTTGGGAGGTCAAGGTCAAGAGGTCGACTGCCAAGAAATCCCAGCTACTAGTGGGGCAGTTGGGAGGCCCAGTCCTGGCGTCTTCACGGGTCAGACGGCAGCGGCTGGGGGTGGAAGCCTCCTTGTGTCCCCAGGAAGGACACTGGGCAGGGGACTCGAGGGCCCGTGTGACCTCGGCACACTCTGATTTGATTTTCTCATCCGTCACGAGCACGTCTGCACCAGGTTGCCCTCCCGGTGTTGTGCTGGGAACTGTAAAGTGCTGAGCCCATTGCAGGCGACGCTGTCCATGGCATGGCCCCTCTGATGGGCGCTTGCTAGCACCTGCCACCTACGGCTGTGCCCTGCCCCCACCTCCCTCCGCCTCTCCAAGGGTGACATGTGCCACAGAGCCCCCCAGAGCAGGGGCAGGCTGTGTTCTAGGCTGGTGGGAGCTGTGATTTCTCCTCTTTGATGTGGGGGCTGGAGGACGGGGAGAGGATCCTGCTCTGTGGGGCGTGACAATGGTGCCTTTGTGAACCTGCCCGGGGAGTCTGCCCACAGAAACCTGTTGGCTCAGAGCTGCCTCCTGGGGGAGAGGAAGCCTTTGGGAAAGGGGAACAATGAGCTTGTCATGTGCAGGAGGGAGCGGAGCCCGGCCAGGGTGGCGCTGGGTGATTTAGGAGGCAGACTCAGGAGCCCGGCTGGGGCTGGAGACAGGACCGACCGACCTACCGAGGCTGGCAGGGTGGGAGCCTCAGGAATGCGTGGGAAGGGCGTTGTCTCTGCAGCTGCAGGATCTAGTCCCCCACCTACTTCTTTCATCCTGTGCCACCTTGTTCATTGTGCCCTGCCCTCCGGCCCACACTAGTGACACTCTGTCCTGCCTCAGGGCCTTTGCAGGTGCAGAACCCTTGCCTGAGATTTTAGCTTTTCAAATATGCAGAAAATTATGGCACGTGATTATTTAGATACTCTCCCATATCTGAACGGGTAATAATAACATTTTGTCACTTTTATTTCAGAATACTGCTTTTTAAAAAATCATTTTATTCAAAATTCAAAAGATAGAAAAGGATGTGTAGTGTTCCCCCTTCACTGACCTTCAAGGCACCTTGCTCCTCTCAGAGGTCTGCAGTGCTGTCAGTTTCCAGCGTGTGCTCTTGGAGCTACTCTGCACATGTGCAAGCATGTGCATATCACATGTGCATGTGTGTGTGTACACATAGATTGCAAATGACAGCGGGTCACAGTCACTGTCTTGTTCCTTGCCTTTTTTTTTTTTTTTTAAAAAAAATAAACCTTTCTATTTTAGAATTGTTTTAGGCTTACATAAAAATTGCAAGAATCGCACAGAGGTCCTGCCTCCCTTCATAAGTTTTCCCTATGTCATCACCTTACATGAGTATTGCCAATGTTTTCACTGCTAAGGAACCAGCATGACGTTGGTACGTCACTTTTAATGAAGTCCATGGCTGGTTCTAACTTGGCTAGTTTCCCCGATGTTCGTTTCCTGTTTTGGCACGCCACCAGGACACCACATCAGGTTTAGTTGTCACGTCTTTTCCATCTTCTCTGCTACATGACAGTTTCTCAGACTTCCCTTGTTTTTGATGATCTTCACTGCATTAAGGAGTACTGGTTAGATATTTTGTAGAATATTCCTCTATTTGGAATTGTTGATGTTTTTTCTGTGCCACGACTGGGTTAGAGGTTTTTTTGTTTTTTTTTTTTTTTTTTTTGAGACAGAGTCTCGCTTTGTTGCCCAGGCTAGAGTGAGTGCCGTGGCGTCAGCCTAGCTCACAGCAACCTCAAACTCCTGGGCTCCAGTGATCCTTCTGCCTCAGCCTCCCGGGTAGCTGGGACTACAGGCATGCGCCACCATGCCCGGTTAATTTTTTCTATATATATATCAGTTGGCCAATTAATTTCTTTCTATTTATAGTAGAGACGGGGTCTCGCTCTTGCTCAGGCTGGTTTTGAACTCCTGACCTTGAGCAATCCGCCCGCCTCGGCCTCCCAAGAGCTAGGATTACAGGCGTGAGCCACAGCGCCCGGCTGGGTTAGAGGTTTTTGAGAGGAACATGACAGAGGTGAAGTGCCCTTCTCAGCATATATCAGGGGGCACATGCTGCCCACACGACTTGTCATGGTGATGTTGTTGCGCCAATGTGTATAGCTAGTGTTATAGCTCTTGACCTGGGAAAGAACCGAGCAGCCCACAAAGAGTCGGAGAAGTCTTTATTCTTCCACAGCAAGCTCAACCCAACCAGTGTTACAGCTCTCTTAGTCTCTTCTGATTTTCTGCCCGTCTGACCCCCATTTCCTTGTTCTCCTCCTGCTTTTATACCCTTGGTAGGGCTCAAAAAGGGTCCAATCAACTACAAGCTTTAACATACAATCAACATCAAGCTTTAACACCCAATCAACAACAAGCTTTAACATCCAATCAACAACAAGCTTTAACATCCAATCAAAAACAGTGGAATTCAAAAATTACCCAATCAGGATCACACAAGCAGCGTGGCTGCAAACAGGCGGCAGCACGACGGGCGGCTCTCTGCCGTGGGGCGGGCCCCAGCAGCATGCCCTCCAACTGGCCACGTGCAGGGCTGGCCCGTGGAGATGCGGAGCCAGACAGGGAGGCGGCAAGTGGCCGCTCCCAGCACCCAACGTGTCAGTGTCACCCTCCATCCCTTGGCTAAGGTGGTGTTTACCAGGTTTCCTCACTGTGAAGTTGCTCCCCCAACTCTTTTCTTTTTTTTGAGTCAGAGTCTCACTCTGTTGCCAGGGCTGGAGTGCCGTGGCATCAGCCTAGCTCACAGCAACCTCAAACTCCTGGGCTCAAGCGATCCTCCTGCCTCAGCCTCCCGAATAGCTGGGACTACAGGCATGCGCCACCATGCCCAGCTAAGTTTTTCTATGTATTTTTAGTTGGCCAATTAATTTCTTTCTATTTATAGTAGAGACGGGGTCTCGCTCTTGATCAGGCTGGTTTTGAACTCGTGACCTTGAGCGATCAGCCTGCCTTGGCCTCCCAGAGTGCTAGGATTACAGGCATGAGCCACCCCCCCACCCCCCAACCCTTTTGGATGTTCTTTTATTTGGAAGGAAGTTACCATGAGAAACTCACACTTAGGTAGGAAGTTAAGCTCCACCTCCTTGAGGGAGGGTATCTACATAAATTCCTTCAAATTCTTTTGCATAGGAGATTTCTTTTTTTCTCTTGCTTCCTTCTTTCCTTCCTATCTTCCTTCCTTCCTTTCTTCAGTCATTTATTTTATACTTTGATATTTTGGATATTTATTTTATACTTTGATACTTTGGATATTTATTTTATACTTTTATACTTGAATTATAATCCAAAAGTCTATAGGGAATTTTTTTTATATACGGAAGAGAACTATTAGTTTGTTTTTCTAAAAATTGAGGTTAAATTCACATACTATAAAAGTAACCATTTTAAAGTGAACAATTCAGTGGCATTTAGTCCATTTACAATGTTATGCAACCACCACTTTTGTCTAGTTCCAAAACATTTTCATCATCCTAAAAGGAAACCTCATATTCACTAAGCAGTTACTTGACATTCATTCCTCCTTCCCCAAGTCCTTCCCCAAGGCCCTGGCGAAGATCATTCTGCTTTCGGTCTGGGTACATTTACCTATACTGGATATTTTGTGTAAAAAGAATCATAGGATATGTGATATTTGGTGTATTTTTTTCACTTAGCATAATGTTTTTGAGGTTCACCCATGTTCTAGTGTATCAAGCATGTCATTCATTTTTATGGCTGAATAATATTCCTTTTTAGGCACAATTTGTTTATCTGTTCATCCAGTGGTGGACATTTAGGCTGTTTCCCAGATGTCCTTTGGCTATGGTGAATAATGCTGCTATGGACATGCATGTACATGTATTTGTTTGAGTACTTGTTTGCAATTTTTTTTTTTTTTTTTTTTTTTTGCTATATGCCTAGAAGTAGAATTGCTAGGTCAGATGGTAACATTTTGAGGAACTGCCAAACTTGTTTTTCAAAGAGGCTGTAGCATTTTACATTTCTACCAGCAAAATATAAAGTTTCCAATTTCTCCACATCCTTGCCAACACTTGTTATTTTCTGTTTTTTGGTTTTTTTTTTGAGATAGGGTCTTGCTTTGTTTTCTGGACATGAGGGGGCAGTGGTATGATCATAACTCACTGCAACCTCTAACTCCTGGGCTCAGGTGATCCTCCTGCCTCAGCCTCCCAAGTAGCTGGGACTATGAGCCTGCACCACGACGCCTGGCTAATTTTTCTATTTTTTGTAGAGATGGGGTGTATATGTTGCTCAGGCTGGTCTCCTGACCTCAAGTGGTTCTCCTGTCTTAGCCTCCCCAAATGCTAGGATTATAGGTGTGAGCCACCACACCAGACCCTTTTTGAACTTTTAATTATTATGGGTACATAATAGTTGTATATCTTTATAGGATACATATGATATTTTGATACAGGCATATAGTGTGAATTAGTCAAATCAGGGTAATTGGGGCATCCATCCCTTCAGGCATTTATCATTTCTTTCTGTTAGGAACATTCCAATTCCACTCTTTTAATTATTTTAAAGTATACCTTAATTTATTGTTGATTATAGTCACTTTGTTGTGTTATCAAATCTTATTTATTCTATCTAATTATCTAACTACATTTTTACGCCTATTAACCATCCCCACTTTATCCCCCCACCCCACAACATTCCCAGCCTCTAGTAACCATCATTCTACTGTCTCTATGAAATCAATTTCTTTTAATATTTAGCTCCCACATATGAGTTAGAACGTGTGAGATTTGTCTTTCTTTGCTTGGTTTATTTCACTTGGATAACATTCTCTAGTTCCATCCATACTGTTGGAAATGGCAGGATTTCATCCTTTTTTGTGGCTATATAATATTTCATTGCATATATGTACCACAATTTCTTTATCCATTCATCCATCCATTGGTGGACACTTAGGTCACTTGCAAATCTTGGCTGTTGTGAATAGTGCTGCAATCAACATGGGAGTGCAGATATCTTTTCGAAACATTGAATTCCCTTCCTTTGGATATATACCCAGCAGTGGGATTGCTAGATCATATGGTAGTTTTATTTAGTTTTTGAGGAACCTCCACACTGTTCTCCATAGTGGCTGCACTAATTAACTTTCCCACCAACAGTGTATGAGAGTTCCCCTTTCTCCACATCTGCACCAGCATTTGTTACTGTCTTTTTGATAAAAGCTATTTTAACTGGGGTGAGATGATATTGCATTGTACATTTTGATTTACTCTGATGACTAATCTGTCATATACTTTTTAGCCATTCATATGTCTTCTTTTTGTGGTTGTTGTTATAGTAGTTTGTTTTTTGAGACGGGGCCTTGCTTTGTTGCCCCGGCTAGAGTGCAGCAGCATCATCATAGCTCACTTCAACCTTAAACTCCTGCCTCAGGCTGATTCTCCTGCTTCAGCCTCCCAAGTAGCTGGGACTACAGGTGCTTGCCACCATGCCCAGCTAATTTTTCTAATATTTTGTAGAGACAGTGTCTCATGATGTTACTTGGGCTGGTTTTGAACTAGAGTGCCATGGCATCAGCCTCGCTCACAGCAACTTCAAACTCCTCAAACTCAAGCGATCCTCCTGCCTCAGCCTCCCAAAGTCCTAGGATTACAGGCGTGGGCCACTGTGCCCAGCCTGTATGTCTTCTTTTGAGAAATGTCTATTCAGATCCTTTGCCCATTTTTAAATTGGATTATTTGATTTTTTCCTATTGAGTAGTTGGACCTCCTTATATATTCTAGTTATTAATCCTTTGTCAGATGAGTAGTTTGCAAATATTTTCTCCCATTCTGTGGGCTGTCTCTTCACTTTGTTAATTGTTTCCCTTGCTCTACAGAAGCTTTTTAGCCTGCTGTGGTCCCCTTTGTCCGATTTCACTTTGGTTGCCTGTGCTTTGTGGGTATTGCTCAAGAAGTCCTTGCTCAGATCAATGTCCTGAAGTGTTTTCCCAAGGTTTTCTTTTCGTAGTTTCATAGTTTCAGGTCTTAGATTTAAGTCTTTAACCCATTTTGATTTGATTTTTGCATACCATGAACGATAAGGGTCTAATTTCATTCTTCTGCATATGGATATACAGTTCTCCCAGCACCATTTATTGAAGAAATTGTCCTTTCCCCACTGTATGTTCTTGGCATCTTTGTCAAAGATAAATTCACTATGGATGTGTGGATTTATTTCTGGGTCCTCATTGTGTTCCATTGGCTTATGTGTCTGTTTTTATTTTTATTTTTTTGAGTCAGAGTCTTAGTCTGTTGTCCAGGCTAGAGTGCCGTGGCATCATCCTAGCTCACAGCAACCTTAATCTCCTGGGCTCAAGCAATCCTTCTGCCTCAGCCTCCCAAGTAGCTGGGACTACAGGCATGCGCCACCATGCCCAGCTAATTTTTTCCATATATAGTTTTAGTTGGCCAATTAATTTCTTTCTATTTGTAGTAGAGACGGGGTCTTGCTCTTGCTCAGGCTGGTTTCGAATTCCTGACCTCGAGTGATCCACCTGCCTCGGCCTCCAGAATGCTAGGATTACAGGTGTGAGCCACTGCGCCTGGCCTAGGTGTCTGTTTTTATGCCAGTACCATGCTGTTTTGGCTACTACAGCTCTGTAGTATAGTTTGAAGTCAGGTAATGTGATTCCTCCAGTTTTAGTCTTTTTGCCCAGATGGCTTTGACTATTCTGGGTCTTTTGTGGCTCCATATAAATTTTAGGATTATTTTTTCTATTTCTGTGAAGAATTGTCATTGGTATTTTGATGGGGATTGCACTGAATCTGTAGATTGCTTTGGATGGTATGGACATTTTAACATTATTGATTCTTCTAATCCATGAGCATGGAATATCTTTCCATTTTTTGTGTCCTCTTCAATTTCATCATTGTTTTATAGTATTTATTATAGATGTTTTCCACTTCTTTGGTTAAGTTTATTCCTAAGTATTTTATTTGATTTGTAGGTATTACAAATGGGATTACTTTCTTGGTTTCTTTTTTAGACTGTTTACTGTTGGCACATAGAAATGCTACTGACTTTTGTATGTTGATTTTGTGTTCTGCAAGTTTACTGAATTTGTTTATCCATTTTTTTTTTTTTTTTTGAGACACAGTCTCACTCTGTTGCCTGGGCTAGAGTGCCGTGGCGTCAGCCTCACTCACAGCAACCTCAAACTCCTGGGCTCAAGCAATCCTGCTGCCTCAGCCTCCCGAGTAGCTGGGACTACAGGTACACACCACTACGCCTGGCTAATTTTTTCTATATATTTTTAGTTGGCCAATTAATTTCTTTCTATTTTTAGTAGAGACATAATTTAGAGGTTAGAGATATGACCCTTTACCCAGAAACAATTAAGCACTTATCTCTTAAGAGCAAGGAAATTCTCCTATATAATCACAACACAATGATCACACTTGGAAACTTTAACATTGAAATACCATATCCCAAATTCAAATTTCCCCATTGTCACAATAACAAACTTTATAGCTGTTTTATCTATTTTAATGCAGGATTTAATCAAGTATTACACATTGTATTTAATTGTTACACCTCTTTACTCTCCTTTAATCTATTACAGTTCATGAGCCTTTTTGCTTTTTTTTTTTTTTTTTATCTTTTACATCATTGGTAGTTTTGAAGGGTTCAGAGCAGTTATAGAATGTCCCTCTACATATAGGCAGAATGATGGCTTTCCAAAGATGTCCATGCCCTAATCTCTGGAACCTCTGAATATGTTACCTTATATGGCAAAAGATGTGATTAAGGTCCCTTGAGATGGTAAGAGATGCTAGATTATCCAGGTGTGCTCTGTCTAATCACATGAGTCCTTAAAATAGAGAACCTTTACAGGCTGAGTCAGAGAGAAATGCAATGGGGGAAGGAGGAGCAGGACCCTCCCCTAGAGCCTATAGAAAGGAATATGGCCCTGATGATGCCTCGATTTTATTAATAGTCTGGTGAGACCCATATCAGACTACTCACCCAGAAAATTGTAAAATAATAAATCTGTGTTGTTTCGAGCCACTAATTTGTGGTAATTTGTTACAGTAGCAATAGGAAACTAATGCATCCTTTAATTTTAATTTGTTTGATTTCTTCTTCATGTTTAGGTTTATTAGACTTTTCGAGTAATCAGCATTCTAGCCTGGACAACAGAGTGAGACCCTGTCTCCCCAAATAACTAGATAGATAGATAGATAAATAAATAAAGAGTTGCCAGAAAAAATAAAGGATGCTCAGTTGAATTTGAATTTCAGATAAATAACAAATACATTTCTAGTATCAGTATGTTGCAGATAGGGCATGAGACATACTTATACCAAAAAAATTCTTCATTGCTTATCTGAAATTCAAATTTAACTAGGAGTCTTATATATTCATTTGCCAAATCTGGCAACCCTATTAGGTGCTAATTTCTTTTTATTTATCCTGCTTGGGTTTTTTTTAGATTCTTAAATCTGTGGCTATTTATTTTTTTTATATATGTAATACTTATAAAACATAAGGACATTTCTCAAAGATATTGGCTGATTAAATGACCAGTATGTCTTCAAATATTGTCTCTGTCCCATTCTTTCTCTCCACTCCTTCTGTACCCATAATTAGGTATATGTTACAACTTTTCATACTATTCTTGACATATCTTCATCTTTCTGTTTTATTTTCAACTTCTGTGATTTCTGTTTCATTCTTCTCCAGCTGTGTCTAATTTGCTGTTCAACTCATCTACTGAGTTTTAAATTTTAGTCATTATGTTTTATACTTCTAGAAGTTTCTTTTTTTTTTAATCCATGAAGTTATTTTTATAGATGCTCACTCTTTACTAAAACCCTTTTAAAAATGTCATTAAATACATTAAAATTATTTTAAATTCTATGTCTGATGATTCCAGTGTTTGAGGCCTTTGTGGGTCTGAATGTACTACCTGTTGTTTCTGCTGACTCTTGCTTACAATGCCTGATTACCTTGTGTATTTTGTAATTGTGACTCTGAGCTTGTATATCAGAATTTTACCACAGGGCAATCTTTGAGCCTGTGTTGAAGGTGAATTCCTACAGAGAAGATTTTCATTGACTTCTGCCAGGAGCCTGTGGTCATTATTGACTTGGGACCACTTTAAACTAAATTCTTGGCTTGGTATTTTTGGACCACCCAAGTAGAGTGAATTCAGGCTGCACAACTCTCTTATTGGGGTTGGCTTACAGCTACAAATTCTAAGGGAGGGATTTCCCCCCCTTCCATTCATTGCCAAAATTCAGTTTCAGTAGTTTGCCTTGTAGTCCTCAGGAGTAGAGACTAGGGTGGTTTTGTTTGGGTTCATCCTGACACCAGTGTTAACTTTTTGGGGTCTTGGCTTTATGCAGAGGGGCTTTTCTATTAAAGTCCTCACCTTGGGTGGGCTCTGAGCCTTGTCTCCAATCTCCACTCCAGGTAGCTTCAGAGCACCATTAATATCTCTGAGCTCCAGCCTTCACTTGAGAATTAATTGATGCAATTAAAGTATTTTTTCCTAGCTGGCATATTTGGTTGTTTCTGGTTGAATCTAAAGAGTATTTAGCAGCATTCTGCTGGAAATACAAGACTCCCCCCTTTCTCTTGCTGGCAGTTCTCTAGTGAAAACCTGTGAAACCAGCTTTGAGTGTTCTTAATTTGTTTTTGGAATGCAAGTAGAGGACACTGTAAGATATAATAATCATAGCATTGAATCTTTAATTTGGGCTAGTGTATTAATTTATTCATCATATTTTATTGAGCCCCCATTAAAGGCCAGGTTTTTTTGGGGGTGGGGGACAGAGTCTCACTCTGTTGCCCTAGCTAGAGTGCAGTGGCATCATCATAGCTCACTGCACCATCAAACTCTTGGGCTCAAGTGATTCTCCTGTCTCAGCCTCCCTAGTAGCTGGAACAACAGGTAGATGCCACCACGCCCAGCTAATTTTTCTATTTTTTGTAGAGACAGGGCCTCACTCTTGCTCGGCTGGTCTTGAACTCCGGACCTCAAGTGATTCCCCCGCCTTGGCCTCCCAGAGTGCTGGGATTACAGTCATGAGTCACTGCGCCCAGCCAGGCCATGCTTTTTGTTGGGTCTTGGGGATTCAGGGTGGACAAGGCAGACTCAACCCCTACTTGCCCTCATGAGGCTCACAGTCCAGTGACTTCAATTTATAGCATGGAACTATAAATTTTGCATACTTTGCATACTTATTTAATTTAATCCTCATTACAACCCTATGGGTTGTGTGTGATCCTTTTATAGATTAGAAAAAGAGGGCACAGAAAGACTGTGTGAACTACCCAATGTCAGACAGCTTGTAAGAGATGGAGCAGGAACGCAAACCTAGGTCTGTCTGCTATAAAATCCTTGTCCTTAACCATTATGCTCTTGTTTATACCAACACCGGGCGCCGCTGAGTATGCCAGGAAGAGAGGGCGCTTGCTTTATTACATGTGTGGGAAAACATGCCTGTAGAAGCCATCATTAGTTTTCTTAGGATGAATTTGGGGGGTATGTCAGGCCAACTCATGATCAGAGTTCAGAGTTCCGAGGTGCAGGGCTGAGGCAGAGGAAGGCTCATTTTCCAGACCTCGGAAGCTATTGGTGGGACACACATGCAGCCGTCTGTTGCCAGATGCTCGCCTGTGCTCCGGAAAGACAGCCAGGAAGAAGGGATGGTAGCACCCAGAGCGGCGCCATGGGGTCGGGGTGCTCTTGTTGCCACTTACTTCTGGACGTGCTCCCTGCATAGCAACTGTGCCAGAAGCCGAGTCTGCCCTTGAACGTGAGGCTGCCTGGCTGTCTGCATAGAAAGTCAGGAGACTTTGGGGGCCAGACGATTCTCCTCACTGGGCCTGAATTTCTTCATATCTATAATGAGGACATTCGACTCTCTGTTCTCCAAAGGACCCTTCTGCCTCTTATGGTTCTTTGATTCTGTGAGATGCCCAGAGAGAAACTGTTTTTGGTTCTGTGTCCAAGGAAGGGCAAGTGGCAGAAAGTTAGGGAGTAGGAGACCTGGCTTTTCCAGACCCCAACCGATGTCCCGGTTTGGTTACAGTGGAGTGAAATACCGCCACATGTCCAAATCCCATAATTCCTGGAATTTATACAACTCCTTCCCAAACCAACCTGAATGGCATCTCTTCTAAGAGACCCTCCTTGATGCTTCTGCCCCGGGATTCCCAGACTGCTTTGCCTGGGCTTCCTCCGTAACACTCATTTTCCTTCTTGCTACACTGTTAAGATTCCCAAGGGCCAGGTCTTGGTCTCTTGCACCCCCACGCCCTCCACGGCACCAGAGCAAGGCCAGCTGAGTGCACGAATGAAAGAAAATCCAGCTCTTCCTTCCTAAACAATTCTATTGAAAGGCCTAGATTGAAAAATAGGTAGCTTTTCTCTATTATATATAATGTAAAAACATTTTATATAGCATATAAACATAAAACAGTATTTCTATGGGTTTTAAATGTACATGGTGGAAATTTTGTAAATGTTAGAAGAGTGTAGTGATGAAAATAATCAGCCCCTGTACACACCCTCCCCATCATCTGATCCCCCAGGGAAAGCCATTGCTGATGTCTTGGTGGATTTCATCCTAGTCTTCTTTCTGCACGTGACAATGCTGGTGGCATCCTGCTCCAGATGCAGCTTGCTTCTCTGTGCTCACCGTCTAGGAGTCGTCAGGAGCCTCTTCCCATATCCTTACACGTTCTTTAAGAACGTGATATTAATATTTAATGGCTACTGGGTGTTTCAAACCTACTACGGTCTGAACTGTGAAGAGCTTCATGCACAGAGGACCTGAGCTCAGTGTTTCCTAGCAAGAGGCTTGTGGGGTCTTTGGAGGTTGGAAACAGACCAACTCCGCCACCTCTGTGGCCGCCACTCACCCACTCTGTTCCCAGGCACTGTGTGGCTTCCCCTCCCCTCCTCCTAATGACTGGATGCGGAAGGTTCTACAGAGACAGACACCCTGGAAAGTTCGGGGTGGGAAGTGGCTTGCGGGAAGCGGACAGCCAGCGCACGGTAAATGGAGATGCCTGTTCCCAGGCCTCCTGTTCCCAGGCCTCCTGCAGTGATCGTGTTGTTGGCAGTCGAGGTTGCTGCTGGACACACCGGGGAAAAGGAAGTGCTGACATGTGAAGCGAGACCCTGTGGCTGGGCTGCTGCCGGGGGACTTGGAACCCGGCTCCGTTTGGTGTTGCTTCGGCTTCCCGGCCCTGGACCTCCTGGGGCCGGTCCACGCCCCTGCGCTGGCTCCAGCAGCGGCTGCAGTGCCGCTCAGCACATTAGCTGTGAAGCTAACTGGCTCCGGATCACAAGTTCACAGCTCCCTGTTCAGGGTGGCAGGGAAGCCTGGTCTGGCGGCCAGGGCTGCGGCAGGGCGGGAGGGGCTGTGCCCGCCTCCCAGCGGTGCAACATCTTCTCCGGTTACTCCTCTCCCTTAAAGAGCCGTTAGTGATTCATTAGCTTGGAGAAGAGGATAATTAGTTGGCTAATTATAAAGGGGGAAGGAAAAAACCCCCAAGCTCTCCAGTTACATAAACACAGTTCCTTGGAGGAACACAGAGAACCGCTGTCCTCCCCAAGACCTTTGCTGCTATTGTTCCCGCTGAGAGCCCGGCTTGCTTGCCCCTGTGATAAGGCTCTATCTGCCGGTGCTCACACCATTTGTCACCTTGCAAACCGGGCCAGGAACACTTGGTGGGGGGGTTATTGGGCGGCAGTAACGGCTATTACATGAATAGGCATTCCTTTCCACCCACGTGCTTGAACACTTCCTGGTTGTAATTAGAACCATTTCTAGTTTCTAGCTGTTCTGACACTTGGGGGTGTGGGGGGAGGAGGGGGCGCTGCTCAGAATTCCAGCCGAGCTGTGGAGGGCAGAACCACGAAGCGGGTTCTGATCCCACCCTCGCCGCTGCGGCGACCAGCCACGCTTCACTGGCGGTCTTAGGTGGGAAGTCTTCCGGCCCCCACTGCCCCGGGCCCCCTCCCTTTTTGCTGGGAGACTCTTGCAGGGAGAGTACTGGACTTGGAGGGGGCATTTTTTCTAGCCTGAATCCACAAGACACTTGGATGTTGATATATTTTCATATTAAAATGTTAAATTTTTATGGGAAAGGACTTTAATTTAAGGACAATAATTTAATTGTGTGGTTTTCAACTCTTAGGGAGACTTCAGAAAAATAAAAAACACCACCACATTCCTAGGCCTCACCCTAGACCTAGCGAATTAGTCTCTCAGCTCAGGTGGTGTTTTGAAATGGGCTCTCAGGTGGGATAATTTAGAAAATTAAACTTTTAATTTTGAGATAATTGTAGATTCACACGCAATTGTAAGAAATAACATGGAGATTCCCTGCACACTTTACCCAGGGTATCACCTGGTGTCACCACCAGGACCCTGACATCGATATGGTCAAGCTAGAGAAACAAGCTCGTTTCCACGAGGTTCCCTCCAGCCCCCCTTTATGGCCACACCCCTGCCCTCTGCTCGCCCCCTCGACGCCCCAACCCCCAATCTCTTCTCCGTTTCTATTTCTAGTTTTGTCGTTTCAAGAGTGTTATGTAAATGGAGTCGTGCAGTATTCTGCCTTTTGGGGTTGGCTTGTTTCATTCAGCATCATTCTCAAAGATTAATCCAGGTTGTGCATATAAAAAGTATGGTCCTTTCTACTGCTGAGTGGCACTGGGTGGTATAGACATACCACAGTTTGTTAACCATTTACCCATTGGAGGACATCTAGATTGTTTCCAGTTTTTGGCCATTACAAATAAAGCTGCTATAAACACTCTTTACAGCTTTTTAATGTGTGAACATAAGTTTTCATTTCTCTAGGATAAATGCCTGGGAGTACCATTGTCGGGTCATATGATAGTTGCATGTTTAGTTCTTAAAAAAACTGCGGAAATGTTTTCTGAGGTGGCCGCACCGTTTTATGTTCCCACCAGCAATGTTGAGCGACCCAATGTCTCTGCATCTCTTACCAGCATTTGATTTTGTCGCCGTTTTTCAGTTTAGCCATTCTGATGGGTGCATAATGACATTTCATTGTGGTTTTTTTCATTTAAAAAAATGGATACATAATCATACATATTTATGGGGTACATGCGATGCTTCGATACATGTGTACAACGTGTAATGATAAAATCAGGGTAATTAGGATATCTGTCACCTCAAACATTTATCACTTCTTTGCGTTGGACATGGGTGGTTTTATTTAAGTTGCATCGAACATCGTTTCAGAAGTTGATTTGCCGTCTCTATGTCCTCTTTGGTGAAATCCTAGGCAGTTTTGATGGGCAGTGCTGGCCACGTGCCAGGCCCGGTCCACCCCACTGGGCTTTAGTTCTCATTCTCAGCCCTTTCTGCAGCGAGGAGCAGACTTTCTCGTTCAGGACAGTCCTGCCTGTCAATAGACAGTCCCTGCTTAGGTCAATCCCATGCCTTGGCATTGAACCCTCTGCCCGTGAACACAGGCCCTTTTGTTTCCTGCAGCCTCCATACTGACTTAAAATGTGCCATGTAGCGTAGTGGTTGTGCCCGTCGGTGCTCTTGGCTGATGCTGGTGTCCCTGGCACAGGCCCCGTGGAACCGGGACCCCGAGCTCTAAGGAGGGGCCATGGCCAGTGTTGGAATCTGGGTGTGTGTTGGGGGGCAATGAAGCTGTTCTGCAATTGTTGGAAAAAACGATAACCTGGATTCAGCTGCTGCAGTAGGAAGGCCCCGCTGCTGCCGGGCTGAAGGACACAGAACTTACTATAAAGAATCGTTAACTAGGTATAAAGTTGTTAATTAAGTAACTGAAAGGGTCCAAACAGAACGCTGAGGTGTCACAGAAGTAACAATCCCTTGAGCTGGAGGAACAAAAGGAAGAGGTGGGAATTATTAAGACTTGGAAACTTAGAGGAAGGGCCCCATGAAGCAGAAACTCCCGGGGACAAGGCACTTCAGCGGGGCTGGCGTTTTGAGCTCAGTGGAGAGGCCCTGGGGCCTGGGACCCGAGCTTCTCAGCGGGTGCCAGTGTCGGACACCGCGAAGCTGGTTCTGCAGCTGTTGGGGAACTTAGCTGCTGCCTAGGAAGAGACTGGCTCCTGCCGGGGCGAAGGGGCTCGCTAGGGCGGCCCTCTCGGGAACAGCAAGCAGACAGGAAGGAGCGAGTCCCTTCCTCCTCCTCCAGCCTCGAGAGTCTCCATTTAGCCCCTGATAAGTGGAGCCAAACCCAGAGCAGAAATGGCAGAGTCCTGGTTCGGCATCCCCGAGTGAGCAGACGTAGAAGGGCAGCTTTCGGAGTTCGCTGCGAGACACAGCTCAGTGGCTGGCAGAACAGCCGAGAGTCCAGGCTCTGGACCAGACCGGCCTGCACTGCAATCCGGCTCTTTCCAGCTGTGCGGTTTTGGGCAGGTCACCTCACCCCTCTGAAGTTATCCCAGAGAGGGAATGAGGGCAATCCTGTCCACAATGAAGAACTGTTCGTGCAACTGAAATGAGAGAGGCACGTGAGGCAGTTGGTTAGCACAGTGCCTGGTACACGGAGTTTTCAACACATAAAGCTTTGAAACCCACACACCCACAACTGGCATATTAATAAGTGGTTCTGGGAATTTGGAACAGGAGCCTGTTACGAAGGAAAGGGCAGTGGCTAAGAAGCTGGTACTTGAGCTGTAACCTGCATTCTGGTTGCTGTGTGACCGTGGACAAATCGCTTAGCCTCTCTGGGCCTCAGCCTCTTTGGCCGTAAAGAGAGAAGTTAGAATATGTGGTCTCTAAGGCATCTTGCTGGCTACCCAAGTCACCTTTGTAGCAAACCTTTATTTGTACATAGGATGAAAAGTAAACTGGTCAGGGGCATTTGGTGGAAAACAAGACTTAGTGTACTGGGGGTCCACACGGTCAGGAGAGGGTCTGCCTGGGGTCTTCCTGGAGACCAGCAAAGAAACAGCCAGAAAGAGAAGTTTGAGATGCCGATGAAAAAGGCAGGGAGGGACCCGCCTGGTTTGGGATCACAGGGCCGCGCCCTCCGTTACTGGGAAACACCGCTCTGGCCCAGCGGGGCTCTGGCCTGACCGACCGCGGGCATCACCTGGACAGGGCTTACGGGTATTAATTCCTGGGCCTTATCCCAGGGACTCAGTCAGTAGGTCCAGAAGTGGGACCTGGGCATCTGTCTCTTTAACGAAAGCCACAGGGGTTCCCTTGGAGGCTGTTTCACAGATCAGTTTTTGGGAAGCCCAGCTTGATTTTGTAAAAGGGGTTATCCTTGGTGGACGCGGAAAACCACGGGCGCCGGGACGTGGTCGCTCCGCGTCCCCAAGGGCAGCTGGTGGGGCCGGCCCGGTAGAGCCGCGGCCCGAGTGGGGAACGCCGCTGGGCCCACCGCCACCTGCTTCGGGGGCGGAGGCCACCGTCTGTCCGGGCTGCCATCGTGCTCCGTAATCCGCTGCCTCCTGTCATCTGGCTGCGCTGCTCTCATGATTGGGTAATTTTTGAATCCCACTGTTGCTGATTGGATGTTAAAGCTTGTTGCTGATTGGATGTTAAAGCTTGTAGTTGATTGGACGCTTTTGGAGCCCTACCTACGGTACAAAAGCAGGAGGAGACCAAGGAAGAGGGGAAGAAGATCAGAACACGGAGTGAGAGTAAGGGCTGTTCTCCGGCTCCATGCGGCTCTTTGCCGAGTCGAGAGCTGTTAACACTAGCTGTAGGCTTGCCCCAACCTGGGCATTCCAGCACTCGGGCCCGGCGGCTCTACCGTGGTGTCCTGATCCCAGCAACGTGACCTCCAACTGGCCCCGCACAGCACCGGCCCTTGGAGATGCGGAGTGACAGAGAGGTGGCAAGCAGCCGTGTTACGTTGTCCGCGGTCATTCCCCCCTTTTGATGCCCTTATCAGTTTGCACAGAGGCATCATCCTCTCTGTGAACCTGATAACTGCATTGGGCCAGCAGAGTCCCATGGTTACCGCAGCCCTTTGACTTTGGTAGTTTCAATTCCCGATAGATTCATCGAGAGGTTAGGTAAGTGGCAGAGCTGCGTGTTACCTGGGCCACAGGGTGTGTGCACACAGATCAAGGTAGGACCACAGCACAGGTGCCACCAGGGTCACAGGTGTGGACTCAGGAAAGACTGCACGGAGAAGGCAGCCTTCGCTGGTTCCCCTTGTCCTTGGATAGGAGGACACGCAACCTATGACAGCGGCCTGCTTGCCACTGGCTTCCTTCCCTGTCCCTTCTGCTTTGCTGACATGAGGCACGTGGCAGCCACGGCCAGACGGCACCTTCAGACCCAAGAGACCAAGCCCCCTTTGGGCTGGTGGTTACTTCCTCCCGCCTTCCGTCCATGGGGAGTTCCATGCTCCCGGGACTCTGCCAGGCTCCAGCTCTGTGACAAGGGATAAGTGTCACTCAGACCCCATCTGGCTTGAGATGCGAGAAGAGGAAATGGGCTGCCTCTGCTGCAGGCGCAGTTTAGAGTTACACACAAGGGGGTTTCGGAAGCTGGTGCCTCTTCCCCGACTGCTCGGGCTTAGGCCTGGGACCAGCCAGGCTCACAGTCAAGGCTCTGTGATCTCAGGCAAGTTGCTCAACCTCCCTGATCTTCATTTCCCCACCCACCAGAAGGGAATATTGACAGCAGCCGCCTGCTCCGGGGCTTAGCAGAGATGGGCAGCGTGAAGCACTTAGCGCTACACAAGGCACATTGGATGCACTTAATACATGTCTGTCTTGTTACTATTTCAGGATCTTTAAAGGCACATAAGATATCCACTTCTCATTATTTTCTGCTTCAAAAATTGAAGTGGTGGGCCACACTGTGAGAAATGAACATTCATGTCCTATCTGCCAAATATTCATGAAGTGCCACTGTTCCGTGCTCAGTCCGGGAGATACAGCTGTGACAAGGTGCCAAGTGGGGGCACAGCACTGACATGCTCTGGGCTGGGGTGGGACACAGGAAGCCCTCCAGGCACGTGGCAGCAGGAAGCTATGCCTTTTGGGGGAGGGGTGGCAGTGGTTCCCCAGGATTAAGCCCAGACCTCCAGGAAGGGAACGAGTTAGGTGGGGGTGGGAAGGTGGGGTGCGGGAATGGTGTTCCAGGCACGGGGAACTGCAGCTGCAAAGGCCTGGCGGGGAGAGGAGGAGTGCGGCGCATTCTGAGAACTGAGGGCAGAGACAGCCGTGCAGGGCTGGGAGGCCTCGTCCTTCTGCAGTTTGTGAACCTGCAGGGGAGGGAGGGGCGAGCCTGGCTGAATATTGGAGGGGCCAGGGCCAAAGCTCTTGTCTGCTGTGTGGGGACCCGTCCGCTGCTGCTTCTCCATCAGCTCCTGGGGGATAAACAAGTCCCTACCAGTGTCCCGGCTTCCTCGTGTGTGCTTGAGAGACTCTGGTCTTCACTGCTGTTTTCTCTGGACAGCAATTCTTTTCTTTTCTTTTCTTTTTAAATTCCCCCAACTTGTCACTGACTTAATCTGGACAGTGTTTCTGTTCAAATGGTCCTTAGCACCCTTTGCCCTCCCCATCCCCTATTATTTAATTTAAAACCATTCATCTAATTAGCATCGGTTGGGAATGGTTTTGGTGTGGTTTTGCCTGGAAGAGCTGGACTACATTGGGTGACATCGTGGATTTTCTTCCAGTTCCAAGACTCTGCCATGGGGTTCCCACATATATTTTGGCTCGAGAATGTTCCGAGGCAGAGACGGGAGACCAGGAATTTGGGAGCCTCTGTTGTCTCTGGGGCCGATCATTTCTGGCAGTGGCATTGAGTCCTTAGTGTGAGTCTCCAGCCATTTCTCCTTCTAGAATGGGGCTAGCCCGGGGACCCCCCCTGACTTGGGGACACTAGGGGACCGGTGGATTTAGGATGGGCTTGAGGGCTTGGTGTTTGACGTTCCAGCTCCCTTCCTCAGACTCCAGGGCTCCTCTCCTTCTACCTCCTGTCTTTTTTCTCCTAATGCTCCTTAGCATCTTTGTCTCAATAAAGAGAGAAGGCAGGAACCAGTGGGGGTCTCCCTCTTCCCCTGGCTCCTTCATGGTATTCTCTTATTGTGATTTTATCCCATTTTATCTTCTCTGAGCCTTCATTAGGGGCTTTTGTTCCCAAATTCATCCTAAAGGCTGAACTCTGTAGCCTTATTGAATAAAAAGGGCCCAGAATGTGGAATAAGAGACTTGTGTTTGCCTCTGGGACCCCTCATGTATCTGTGTGCCTCTTGGGAAACCATTTTCCCTCTGAGCCTCAGTTTCCTCATCTGTAAAATGGAAGATGATGTTGCTGCTGCTGTTAATAATAACAACTGCCATTTAGTGTGCTCACTCTCTGCTGTGTTGGGATAAGCCATTTGCATATTGATCTCAGTAAGTCCTTTGAGTAAACCTGCTGGCATTATCATTCCCATTTTACAGTTACAGAAACTGAGGCTTAGAGATTATATGCCTGTTCCAAAGTCATAGAGTAGCAGAGCCAAGACTTGAACCTAGGTCTATGTGGTGCTAAAACTCATATGACATCCGCTCTAGGGTAGTTGCAAGAATAAAAGGATCACAAGGGACTGAATGTGCTTTGGGAGGGATTCAGGAGACTGGAGGACGCCCGTGGAGTCCCGTCTCCAGTGTTACAGGATTTGTGTCCCACAGGAGAGTGCAGTGCGGATAGGTCCTAGTTACAAGCATGAGTGAGAGACCGGAAGCAGGACGCAGAGTAGTCAGAAAGGCGGCACCCTGTGGTTGGTTTGTGACAAGCCGTCGGGTTTGCCAGCCTCTGCCATCATCTGGAGTGTCTCAGCAGGGTATTCTTTGTAGAATAATACAAAGGTTGGGTTTATTCCATTTCAGAGTTAGACTAATGGCCGTTGGCGAAAACACTTTTGTGAATCAGATATTTGGATTTTTCCTTCTTTTTAGGGTCTTGGGGTAGGGGAGTGTGGGATAAGGGGTCGCTGGGAAAACGTTGCTGCTGTTGCTCATCGCACCGCAGGCTGTGGAGACCCTGTCCTGGGTTGGGAAGGCCAGTGGATGTGACTGGGGGACAGTGGAGAGGAGCCCTATTGAGTAAAAAGGACCACTGAGACCGAGCCGCGTTTCTGATCTCGATTCCCTCCGAGAGCCCTGCGGTCCTCTCGTAAGGCCCGCGCTGCAGGAATCTCCCCGAAGGACCCTCAAAGGGTGGGAGATGTTGTGCAGGAGGAAGGAACGCGCACCCAGCATTGATCCGTTTTCCCGGAGGGAACGAGCAGCCAAGCTTCTGAGCTGATGAAGGACGGGGACGCTGGACGTGTGATCCGGGTGGGCCTCGGGCCCCTCGTCCCTAGATGGGCCCTGCTCCTGAGCTTCCTTTGCCCCCAGGGGGTCTCCTAACGGACCACTGATGGGATCGAGGGTGGAGACCCCTGCCCGGGCTGGCGTTTGAGAAGATGCACTTTGGGGCCGAATTCACTGCACCCAGTGCATGTAATGCAATTAAACTGCTGGCTCCGAATCCTACGGCACCAATAATGTGTGGAGATCAAGGAGTGGGAGAAGCAGCAGGGAGCCGGGGACCTGGCTGGTGGTGGCCCGGGGGCCAGAGTGGAGAATGAGAGTGTGGGTGGGGTGTGCGGCAGAAAAGCGCTAGCCGGGTGGGGCGGGTGGGGCCAGGGTGTTTGGCAATGGCTTTTGTCGAGGAGGTGAAACTGGAATTAGGTCAGAAAGGATGGGCAGATGGCAGAATCCCCAAAACCACATTTCTTTTAAAACTTTCAGAGCAACTATTACCTCTTGTTTATGCTCTCAATAAAGGCACAAAAATATCCTCACCGAACTAGAGATGTGGGGAGACAGCTCAGCACCAGACGGGCTCCCCATCCCCCATGAGGACTCACTCTGGCCCTGGCAGCCATGGGCCCTGTTCTAGACTCCAGGTAAAGAAAGAGCACTGGCCACCAGCACCGGCTCGGGGAAGCGGATGCTGTTTTGTCCAGCGCCCCCTTCAGAGATCTGGGGAGGGGGGCATCGGAGCCAAAGCATCACAGCAGGGCCCCCATCACTCCAGGCCACCTCAGAGCTACCCTGGGCAGCTTTAAAAAATACAGATTCCGGAGACTTCTGCAGACCTGAAGAATCGGCATCTCTGGGGGTGGGGCCCTGGAGTCTGCAGCCGGGCGATTCTGAGGCACCTCCAGGGTCTCTATTTGGGGATCCCTTTTTCTGAGTCACTTAGTCCACATGAGAATTTGGCCTGGACTTTCTAGGTTTCCCCACCAGCCTGCATGTCCTGGCACAGCTCTCTGGGCTGGGCCTGCGTCTGGACGTTGCAGGAAGCCGGGTCGCCCCTCTGCCCACGTGGGTGCCGGGTCCCCAGCGCCTGCGTCTCGGCAGCCCTGGCCCACAGGGAAGTGGCCCCCCAGACCCTCCCCAAGCTCTCTCGAATGCAGGAACCATTTGGCATTGACAGCTGTCCTTTGTCCCAATGGAGAGAGACCAGGACATGGGTAAATGCAATTGTGAAAGCCATTTTTCTCAGATCAGGAACATATAAGACAATTCCTCGGCATTCAAATTATTATAATGAGTCAAGTTCCACTTCAAAGGGGGCTAATTTAATAAGAGGAAGAGCGGGGCCCCGAGGAATCCTAATTAGATTTCTTTCCACACCGCCTTGCGTTTGTTCTGAAGGCGGCCAGGCCGAGAGCTTGTGTTGTGTTTGGGTCCAGTGTAAAGACACTTGGAGCCAGGCTTGGCCGGGAAAGGCCATCAGTCTGACTTGAGCCTGACAGCCCAGATCCTGCTCCCAGCAGGAGAGGGGACTGGCCACCACGAGAGTCAGCAGGATTTAGGGCGGCAGGGGCGAGGAGGGCGAGGGACGGGGCTTGGGGCCGCAGAGGGTTTCTGGTGCCAGTTTGGCGAGGAGGCGGGTGGGGTGGGCTGGGAGAGGGTGATCTGGAGCCGCACTGCCTGCATGTGAATCCCTGCCCTCCCTCCCCAGCTGCGTGATCCTGAGAGCATGGCGCTACCTCTGCAGCTCCTCGGCTTCCTAATCTGCGAAATGGAGCTAAGGATGGAACCCACCCCGTGAGGCAGTTGGGAACATCATGTGTGCTAGGACACATGCACTGGCTAGCACAGCACCTGGTGCAGAATATTATTAATATCACTCTCTAAAATTAGGAAATCAAAAGATGTGAGTGGCTTCCCAAGGTCAGGGGTGACTTAATTTTGCATGAACCTGTTGGCCTCAGAAGCCAGCTTGCAGAGAATACCCAGAAAAGGATCCATATCTTTTATGATGACAAGATCAAAAAGAACTCAGTTCAAATCTAGGCTTTGCCTCTTAGCTGTATGAACTTGAACAAATTGCTTTACCTCTCTGAGCTTCGTTGTCTTCATCTATAGGGGAATGATAACAATCATAAACTCCAACAAAAGAGATGTTGTGTGGGGCCTTAATAAACATTATCATCCAAATCATCCGTTCTATAAAGCAAATATTGTCACATAATGACATGTGTGGAGTTTGCATGCATCTTATGATTGGTGGCGTCTTATAGTTGCTGTTGGCCGGGCAACCACCAAAAGCGTCACTGTCAAAACCTGCAGGAATGGCATACACGGTCGCTGTCTCCCTAAAACGGCTTCGCCTCCGGAGCCGGCCCCTTCCGGATTCCCCTCGACTTGGAGTTCGTGTTCCCCCACGTAATATTGCCCCCTAGCCCTCAAGAGCAACGGCTGTGACGCACATGGCTGTGGGTGGGTCGGGGAAACGGTGGCTCTGACATGGTTAGTGGCGCTGCCCACGCGTGAATGGGGAGCGAGCTAGGGCCGCACGAAGCCAGGCCGAGAGCCCAGCACTCGTGGCTTTTATTTCTCTCGTGGGAGCTCTTGGACAATGCCACGCTGCCGTTGCTCTTGAGGGCCGGGGGCAATGTTACGTGGGGGAACACGAACTCCAAGTCGAGGGGAATCCGGAAGGGGCCGGCTCCGGAGGCGAAGCCGTTTTAGGGAGACAGCGACCGTGTATGCGCTTTATTTGTCCATTTTCTGTGTGCACAAAAGGACAGGCGATGAAAATCCGTGTCTAAGTTGGAAACGCTCTTCTCTGAGCACGGAATCAGAGTCCTAGGCGGCGAGAAACCGCTGGGTCACTGTTGACGCGCGGCGCTTTCTCGTGGCGTTTCACGATTGATGTCGTCTGAGATCTGGCGGGTTTTAGCCCATTTTCCATCTTCTCACACAAGCCCCACCTTGCTGCGGCCACGAAGACGCCGCGCCCACCTTCGGGGAGCACCGCCGGCCGGCGCCGCGCTCTGCACTCTGAAGTCGAGTCTTCGCGTCTTCCTCCCTACGAGCCTGTAAAGGAGAGACGTTCCCGCCCTCTTCACAGATGAGCCGGGCGCCTGGGGCCTCAGGGCCAGAGCCAGCCCGGCCGCAAGGCCTGGGCATGTCGCTCCGTCCTGCGGGCGGCGGCAGGAGGCACGGCCTTCCTGGAGAAGCTGCCCGGCACCACCCAGGGATGCCTCTGGCCTGTGTAGGACCTCTTGGACTCAGGGTCAAGGCCAATACCGCCAAGACCCCCAATTCAGGAGTCACCGTTTATCAGGTGACAAGTCGTTAGCATGTATTGGGTGCTTAGGAGGCAGGCTGGCAGCAGAAGCAGCACCGAGTTGGGTGCTAAGAAGCATGGGTTCTAATCCCAGTGACAGCAGTTACTGGCTGTGTGGCGTTGGCCTAGTCGCATAACCTCTCTGAGCTTCTGTTTATTCATCAGTAAAGTGAGAAGATCACATGGCTATGTTGGAAGAGTGCCTTCCAACTGTCACAAATGTATCTTTTATGCAGGTCCTGGGGGCTGGGAGAACTCTACAATGGATTTAGTCCACCTGGAATCAGAAGCTCCGGAAGCCTCTGCTGGACGTGGGGAGCACTTGGCTTTCAGACGTGGGGCCAGGATGGGATGGACGGAGCAGGAGCACACTCTTGCGCTGGGACACGAGGACCCAGAGCCTCCTAAGTCAGCCCCAGTGAGGCCACTCAGTGGGCAGCCCGGGCCCGGGAATATTTTTGACAAAACAGCACTCGAGCCACCTCGTTTAGCGACTCCCTTCATGCCAGCCCTGTGCGGGACTCGAGGTGCGTCAGGGCTGACCCGGGCTCTGAGGGCCTCCCGTCTGCTCCCGCCGATTTGCGGAGGAGGAAACGGTTCCGTGACGGCCGCAGGCGTGCCTGTCCTTCCTTCTCCAGCCAACTGTGGAGTCCCAGGAAGAGGGGAGCCGCTTGCTTCCCTGGCGCCCTCACTGAGCAGAGGTCAAGCGGTCCTGGCTGCGAGGTGGCCTCGGCGTGCCGAGACTGCTGGAACCGCTGGCTCGCACGGCGCACGAGGCTCCCAGCGTGCCCGGCGCAGGGCTAGGGGCACACGTGTGTGCTCTCCTCACCCTCGCAACAGCGATAAGAGCTCCGGTGACCTGAGGGCTCGTGTGAGCCAGGCACGGTGCCGGGTCCTTGACAAGCGTCATGCCATTGGGTGCAGAGGTGGCACACGTGGCAGACGGGCTGAGACTGGCGCTTGTCCCCTTAGGGCACTGGGTTCGCATCTTGACTTTGCTTCTTCCTTATAGCTTGGGGAGTCACTGAGCCCACGAAAGCCTGTCTCCCATCTGGACAGCGGAGAAGACACAGTGTGCTAGGGTGTCACGAAGGCTAAATGACATGCGGGACGTGCCTGGCCCGCCCCTGGCCCGCACCTGGCGTACTTAGTGAGTCTCGGTCCACACTAGCAGATGTTTGTGCTGGCAGTGACCTTTGCGGCAATCTGACACATTAGCGTGACGGCCCCATTACGGAGCCGAGAAAACAGAGCCCCCGAGAGGTAAAATGACTTGCCTAAGGTAGCGCAGTGGGGAGTGCCTTTTAAACCAATGTCCCCAAAGACCCCAGCCTGAGAATGGAGACCATGCAGCAGAGTGGTTAGGGTGTGGGATCCGAGTCAGCTTCCCAGCCTGACATTCCCTGGCTGTGTGATGTTGAGCAAGTGGCTTGACCTCTCTGGGCCTCTGTTTCCTTATTGGTAAAATGAGGATAATGATGATAATACTGAAGATTAAATGAATTAAGCAATATGAGGTGTTGAGTGTCAGGCCTCCCAGTGTGCCAAGAGCTCAGAGTTGGAGCTCCCCAGGTGCAGCTTATTGTTGTTGGGGTTACCACTGCCACTAGGGGCAGCCGTCCATGGTGCCCTCCAGGCGCCCCAGAGCCAGAAAGCAGCCCAGCAGCACCTTCAGGGGACTTTCAGACAGTGGCATAGCTGTTGTCCCCATTTCCCTGGCCAGGGCAGGGGTGCAGTGGGGCTGGCCAGCCCCCCCGCCCAGCCAGGATCAGGGCCAGAGTGCCACCCGTGGGGAAAGCCGGGTGCTGCAGAGGAGGGATCTGGGGCGTTGCAGGAGAGGATTCCTCTTCGAAGGTGCAATCTTCAGATACCTCGGCCCTTGCCCTCCAGCCCGACCAGAAGCCCTGCAGCGCTGGGCCGCAGCCTCCTGGTTCTCCAGCGAGTCTGTTCTCCAGCGAGGAAGAGGTAGTGGACTTCTGAGCTGGGACAGAACGCAGAAGGGGCTGGAGCAGGGCAGCGCCTCGCCATGTCTACTCCGAGCCTGAGGACATCAGGCAGCAAGCGAGAATCGTTTGGAGGCTCTCTGCCTGATTTCCTTGAGGTTGCGACACGTGAACATGCCTTTTCTTCCCTTCAATTCTCCTCCCTTATTGCACCAGACATAAAGAAAAATTCGGATAGTTCAGGTTAGCAAAAAGAGGACAAGTCCTCCATAAACTTACAATCCGGGGATAATGTCTGTTAATGTTTTCTCCTTCCTGTCTTTTTTCTATGAGCAGATACACATGTGGACTTTAAAAAATACCTTGAAAATAGAAGTAATCTTGACGTGAAGTGCTTAGGACAGTACCCAGCACATAGTAAGTGCTCAATAAATGTTAACTCTTATTATTATTATTTCAATTTTATAGCCCGATTTTCTTAAATAGAATTCCAGCTCCACAAGGATCAGCACCTCGGATGCCTTATTAACCTCTATGATGTGCTAATCTAGTGCTTAGCACATCGGAGGCACTTAATAAGTATTTTTTAATAGATGATTGAATAAACATTTCTCTGTCTCATTGGATTTTCATCTGTAATATTTAATGGCAGTAAAATAATGCGTAGCTGAATTTGTTTTTAAATTTGTGGCTGGTGCTTATTTGAAAGAGCCACCCCTAACTTCCTCACTGTCCACCTCTGTCAACTGCGCCGTCCCAGACCCGGTCCCCACCTTCGGGAGATGGGGGATGCTGGGTTCCCTGGAGCTTTGGGGCCCAGCGTCACTGCGGAGAAGCCAGAAGCCAGCCGCAGGCTGCCCGCGCCCTCCTTGGCTCGCAGAAACCGCCAACCATCGACTTAAACCGTCTAGGTCGTGCGCAGACGAATAAAACCCCAGCTCCTGCATTTTTGATGAAGTTGACATTACACAAACGCTCACGGCTTACTCGGTCAGACCCGGCAGCGAGGGCTGAATCAATAATGAAACGTGGGGAGGAACAGAGCATTAGACAGGGCGTTCTGCAAGGCAAGCATCGTGAGGGTCAAGTCGGGGGACCCAGAATGGCCTGTGGCCAACGGTCCCTTCTGTGTGGGTGCCAGGCAGGGAGGGGCCTGGGCTTGCCGATCCCTACAGCTCTGGTAGGCAGTGCGGCTTCTCGGGAAAACCTCCAGGCATGGGCGAGAAGCCCGGAAACATGGAAATGGTATTCACGTTGTGGCCTCAGGCAGGGTATTTTTTGCCCATCTGCCTCAGTTGGGAAGATAGAGCCTTGAACAAGGACACCAAGGTCCTTCCCAGTGGAGGGACTCAACGCATTCAGCATGAACTTGGGAATAAGTTCGGTCCAGCATAAAGTCTGTTAAAAGCCACAAATGAGCAGGACCCAGGAAATCTACCCTAGTTCCTTTTTTTCATGCTGCAGAGAGCAACCTCCTCCCTGCCCTACGAGTCCCAGCCTTGAGGTCATGGAGAAAAGCCTTCGGCAGGCCTCTGCCCACCTGACAGATGTTCAAAGATAACGCTCTGTAGGGAAGGGGACTTCAAGCCCCTGATCTCACTTCTCATCCCAGGATGCCATAAACCCCTCAAGTTTGGGACACGAATCTGCCCCTTCCCCACGGGGATAGGATGTAGTCAGTGGGAAGGAGTGAAGTGTGGACTCAGCCGCAGGTTCCTAGGAGTCTCCGCATTTTCTCTAAGACAGTCCACCTTTGGCTGCTGGCTTGCTTTCTAGAACTTCAGCACTCCAAGCCTGTTCTGTGGACCACAGGCACCACCGTGCCTGGGATTTGGTTGCCACGCAGCATCTCAGTCCCGCACGCGCCCACTGGAGCAGGACCTGCAGTGTCACCCTCGGCTGCAGCAGCTGGGCTCCAGGGGTCCCACGTGTCGGGGCGGGGGCGCATATAGAGACTTTGCAGAGAGTGGGGCTGCCGTTTCACGTCACCCAGCTCTGAGGTGTCCTGTTGGCCTCTCAGCTTCGGTTTGGCTTCATGGGTAGGGACACTTTGCAAATGTCTTTTCTCTGAGGTGTTTTTATTTACGCCTGTTTTTGAAACCAGATTGAGTCAAAGGACACAGAGAGTTTCTGTCTTTTGGCTTCATGGCATTTCGAAGGACTTCCCTGCTCTTTCCGTTGTGAGAATAAAAATGATCAATTCAACAAACATTCACGCAGTGCCTGCTGCGGGCAGATCTGGGCTCGAGCCGGGATTCCAGACCCGAGCCCGACGCCGTCTCAGGAGGCCCCTGGGTACACCAGACAGAGCCAGGAAACCCCCATGGAAGGCCTCTAACTGCAGAGAGGGACTCCTTAGACGCTGGATTTGCCTCTCTCACCCTAGTGAACGGCGAATCTTAACCATAGCAGAATCAGCTGGGGAATTTATTCAAATTGTACACTTGCCTGGGTGCCCTCTTAGAGAGTCTGACTCGGTAGGGCTGAATCAGAAGCAGCTTTCATGGCAATTCTGATTCTCGACTTTGGCCCACGAAGAATTACTGCTCTGTAACGTGGTCCAGTAATTCCCTGTCTTTTAGGAGCTGAAACGGGCTTGTCTGCAGTGATCAAAGGACCAGGTCGTTCCCCGTGGTGGAGACTATTAGCTGAGCGCTAGCAGAACTCCCCTCCTCCTCTTCACGGGCTGAGCGTGGGCATGTCACTGCGCTGTCACTGGCAGAATGCGGTGCACACACCTCTTGGGGCTAAGCCTTGAGAAAGTGGCCGTGTCTTCCCCATGAGCTCCGCCCAGTCCCACCAGCTGGGGACTCTACCACCCGGGCAACAAGTTCTGAAGGGATGTCAGAGCTATGGGATGGAAGAACCTGAATCCCTGCGTCTCCACGTGGAGCTGAGGTACCTGCTAACTGTCAACATTCACCTTGGATATGAACAAGAGACAGGAATATGCTTTGTTTTGTTTTTAAAGTCACTGCATTTTAGGGTCTTCTTATGTTATATAGAAGCATATCTTACCCCAATTATTACTGCACCCCCTTTTCACTTACTTTCTCTCAACACATTTCACCTCAAGGTTCCGGATTGAAGATTTCACCTTGTACCGCTGCACTTGTGTTCTGATTTGAGCGTGGATAGCGCTTTTGCTTAGCGCAGCCTAATCCTCGGTATGTGAACAGGCTCCTTTAGGCATGATTCTAGTTTAGTTTCTGTTTTGAGCAGTTGTATTTGTAAGGGTTGATATTTTAATGCTTTTATTCTTCCTTAGAGATCTTCCAAAGAACAAAGAGAAATTGTACTTGTTATTTTAAAATAGAAAACCATTACTTTATCTTGCAATTACCACATAGACCCATTGGACACTTTCATAAATCTAAGATATACTATAGGATTTTATTGCTCTTATTTTTCCTATCTCTTAAAAAATTTTGGTATTTCCTCGGCCTAGGAATTATTTTATCAACACTTACCAACTATTTAAAACTATATAAAAAAGGCTAAACTAATAAGAAAATGGAATGATGATAGAACCACCTAGAAGAATGATGTAATAATGACATAAATCATCACTGTTGTATCATTCTATGGTTTTCCCTCCCTCCCTCCCTCCCTCCCTCCCTCCCTTCCTTCCTTCCTTCCTTCCTTCCTTCCTTCCTTCCTTCCTTCCTTCCTTCCTTCCTTCCTTCCTTCCTTCCTTCCTTCCTTCCTTCCTCTCTCTCTTTCTTTCTTCTTTCTTTTCTTTTCTTTTTTTTTTGAGACAGAGTCTCGCTTTGTTGCCCAGACTAGAGTGAGTGCCATGGCGTCAGCCTAGCTCATAGCAACCTCAAACTCCTGGGATCAAGCAATCCTTCTGTCTCAGCCTCCTGAGTAGCTGGGACTACAGGCATGCGCCACCATGCCCGGCTAATTTTATATATATATATATATTAGTTGGCCAATTAATTTCTTTCTATTTATAGTAGAGACGGGGTCTTGCTCTTGCTCAGGCTGGTTTTGAACTCCTGACCTCGAGCAATCCGCCCGCCTCGGCCTCCCAGAGTGCTAGGATTACAGGTGTGAGCCACCGCGCCCGGCCCTTTTCTTTTTTTTTTTGAGATAGAGTCTCACTCTGTCACCTGGGCCACAGTGCAGTGGCATCATCACAGCTCACTGCAACCTCACACTCCTGGGCTCAGGTGATCCTCCTGCCTCATTTTTCTATAATATTTTTTTGTAGAGACAGGATCTTGCTTTTGCTCAGGATGGTTTCAAACTCCTGGCCTCAAGCAACCTAAGGTTTTCTTATTGTGTTGCTGGGGTGAGCAGAATAATGGACCCCCAAAGATGTCCACAATCCTAACCCCTGGGACCTGTAAATACCATAGATGAACTTACCTGGCAAAAGAAACTTTCCAGATGTGATTAAGTTGGGGACCTTGAGATGGGAGACTATTCTGGATTATCTGGGCAACCCAATGTAATCACAAGGGTGTCAAAAAGACTCAGAGAAGGAGGCGTAATCTAGAGGAGAGAACCAGAGTGATGCAGTGTAAGAAAGGCTTGACTAGTGTTGTCGGCTTTGAAGGTGGAGGGATGTGGCCATGAGCCAAGGGCAGTGGGCAGTGTCTTGAAGCTGAAAAGGGCCAGGAAACATACTCCCCTAGAGGCTCCAGAAGGAACGCAGCTCTGCTGACAACTTGATTTTAGCCCAACGAGACCCATTTTGGACTTCTGATCTCCAGAACTATAAGATAATGTATTTGTGTAGTTTTAAGTCACCAGATTTGTAGTGATTCTTTACAGCTGCAAAATGAAATTGATGTAGTTGCCCAAAGCATTTCATTGTCAGAAGATATTTTTTAAAAAAGGCTGGAGACACTAACTTATAGTCTGATTTTTGCTTTCATCAAACACAACTGAGAACATAGAATTTTTTCCTTTTCCCTTCATGATGACGAAAAGAAGAAAATTGGCAGAGGAAGATTTTTACATTTATTAGATGATTCAGAAAATGAATGCAGAGAGACAGGTGGCACCAGTCTGGACTTGAGTTAGTGAGGATGGTGACATGGATCATTGGAGTGAAATCTCAGACCATGAGTCTTCAGATGACAATAGCCTTGATGAATTTTCTCAAACTCAAAGTCAATGAGTAAACAATATATTTCTAAGGGAAAAAAGGAAATATGGTATTTTCATGTGGTTAGTCATTCAACAAGAAGGACTTTATCATGTGACATTTTGGGATGAGAACCTAGGTTCTCATCTCATTCTGTTTTACTTAAAGGATCGAACAGTATTCTTTCATCATTTATGATGCATGTGCACCCAAATTTACTTGCTGTAGTTCCTAAGGGGAAATATGAAAAGACAGGTGTCAACTAAAGGTGATTGGAAAGAAATATCTGCTGGAGAAATAAAAAAAGCATTATTGGATTGCTCATCCCAATTGGTGCTTATAAATCTAAAAGCCCAATTCTTTTGCAATTGTGGAGCAAAGAAGATGATCTTCAACAAAAGTATGAGTCATTGAAGGTTTTAGAAATTCCTTCAAGCATTGCAAGTGCAAGAAGGGAAATCAGAAATGATGAGAAGTTGGAATCTGGTGGGGATGTATTTTGAAATCAGTGTTGCTAAGATGTATATGTCCCTGGTCCACGCATGGCAGTCGATGAGAATTTATTTGTATTCAGAGAGTGCTGTCCGTTTTAAGTAGGTATAGCTTCAAATCAGGAAAATATGGAATACAAATTTACATTTGCTACATTTAAATTCTTATTGGAGTATCTAATAAAGTTGCTCTTCACTCTTCCTTTATTCTTATTTTTGCAAATTTTTCAAAAAAGGTCTTAGAATATTTCAAAGTAGTCCATTAGTCCTAGAGGGTGAATGATAATGGCTATTTTCCCTCGTATACTGAAGATTAAAGCAACCCTTCTCTGTCTTCTTTTTGTCATCATAATGTCACAAGACTGTGGAGCTTTTTGAGCTGAGGCTCTTTGGGGAGTGCTCTTACTGTCTCGCTGAGCCCCTCTGCAGGTGAGAACTGTCTGCCTGGGCTCGGGGCAAACCCATGACAGAGCTCTCTGCACTCGGCTCTCTTCCGCTGGGAGCCTAGCTACTCGGGGTTCAGCATCTCAGAGGATACAGAAAGCAGAAAGCAGAAGCAAACTGGGCCTTCCCTCTGTCTTTCTCTACTCCTTTCCTTCCTCCCTCCCTTCCTCCATTCATTCAATCAATCATTCACGCAACAAAGATTGTGTCGTTCTTAATACTATGCTTGATGCAGAGCAGTGGTTCTCCAGATGTGGTCTAGAACCCCTGGTGGGGTCTCTAAGACCCTTGCAGAAGATCTATGAAGTCAGAGATATTTTAATAACAACATGAAGATGTGATTTGCCTTTTTCAATATGCATTTGCGCCAATAATGCAAAAGCAACAGTGGGGAACGCCACTGGCGCCATAACACAAACCGAGGCAGTGGCCCCAGCTGTGCTGGGATCATTGTGTTCTCCATGGTCACACACTCACAGTAAGACAAAATGAAACAAAGTAAATTTATTAAATCTTGACCCGTGAGTGGACATCTCCATAGTGGTCTATGGAGGAAGTGGGTGGTACACATGAAGCCCTCTGTCGCGTATAGAAGTCTGCTGGCTGTCGCAGGGAAACACACCGGTGTGGTTACTTGAGCAACGCACCAGACTAGCTGCCATATTTACTTGAAAGAATGACTGGCAAACCATGATTATTCAGACTTGGGTGTCTGGTAGATATTTTCTTGGAAATAAACCAAATGAGCCCGATGCTTCAAGAAAAACAACTGTGTTTGTTGCCAATGGTCTAATTTGAGCTTTCAAGTGAAAATTGGAATTTTGGAGAATTTATACCTGGCACTGTGAGCTTGACAGCTTCCTAACACTTAGACTGGGGATGGTATTAACAAAGTGACTTTCGGTATCGTATAGTGTAACGTCTCGACGTTGGAAGATCTGCGTAATTCAATGAATCACTATTTTCGAAATGACCAATGCATGACATATCAGTGTCACAGGGCTGCCATAACAACATACGACAAACTGGGTGACTTAAACAATAGAAATTTATTCTCGCACAGTTCTAGGGCTGGAAGGGCAAGATCAAAGCGTCGGCAGGGCTGGTTCCTTCTGGAGGCCATGAGGGAGCGTCTGTTCCAGGCCTCTCTCCCAGCTTCCGGGCTTTGCTGCTGACCTTGAACTCCTGTCTTGCAGGCAAGTCACCTGGTCTCTGCCTTCATCTTCACCTGGTGCTCTCCCCGTGTGTGTCTGCATCCAAACTTCCTCTTTTTATAAGGACACCAGTCATTTTGGATTGGGGCCTGTCCACTGTGAACTGTGTATTGTCAGAGGTTCCAAGCCGAAACGCTAGTTATAATGCTGTGAGCTATTGGGGTGGGCCCAGGCAGGTCTGGGAGGCACAAGTAAATTATAGGAATGGGGCAGAACCCACGTGACTGCCTTTTCCAAACTGACACCTGTCACCTTGCCCACAAGTGTGGCTTTAGGGGCTTCTTTAGAACCAGCTGAAGAAAGAACTTGGCCTGGTCCTCAGGTAGGTCGAAGCAATATACAGTACTGGGCGAACGTGGACTGCTGCCTCCCCGCTCAGAGGTGACCCTAAAAGACAGTGGTGACAGGAGCTCCTCTTACACAGGTGGGGCTGTGAGAAACATACCACGGTCCACGCTGCACAGAGAGAACAGTGACCCCTTCGTGGGAACACGTGGCCCTCTGGGCGTGGCTGGTGGCTTGGCTCTGCTTTCTGGGGGAGCCAGAGCTGAGACCCTGGGCTTACTTTCTTCCAGGCACCCGTCAAATCTGTACCCAACCTTATCAGGTGGGTATTTTTGTTACCCCCATTTTACAGAGAAGGAAACTGAGAGACGAGGGGTTTGATAACTTGCTAAAAGTCTCCCAGCTAATAACTGGCACGCTGGGGTTCAAACTCAGGCAGTCTCACTTTGGGCTGATTTTCATAGTAGAGTGCGATGAATCGTGCCATGCTGGAAGTGGAGACCTCCGGGTTGGGATCCCAGCGGTGACTCTGACATCCCGTGGGCCTGTGGACAAGTGTCATCTGTGCTCTAGGTCTGTTCCCTAGTCTAAAAGATAGCGCTGGAACTCGACTGTCGCCAGCGCCTCTTCTTGCTCTAAGTCAGTCGATTCTTCTGGGCCTCCCAGGGGTTCAGCGTGGGCGAGGGACAAGAGGATTCAAGTATGAATAAGCCATAGTTCCCCACGAACACCGCGGCCCCTCCGCGAGCGACGGCCATAAAGGCCGCATTCTTCACCTACCTGAGCAATTATGGGTTTGGAGGTTTTAGAATAATGATTTCAGCATGTGCTTTGTATAAATAAAGGTTGGGGCAGGGGGAGGTAAGGGGAATGTGGGCCTGGCTCGTTTGTGCAGCTAAAAATAGAAACGTGAAAGTCCTATAATGATGAGGCAGAAACTTAAAACAAATTTCTTGGAAAATTCCCTCCGCAGCCCACACTGCCCAGGTATTTCCCTCCTCTTTGCCTTGTGCAGACGGAGCACGGGAAATTGGAGCGAGGGGCGTGTGTCCCCACGCACACTTCCTTCCTGGCGCTGAGATGGAGGGCCGGGGAGACCAGGCTGGGAACAAAACGTCTGTTCAGGAGCCTGATTCGGGCTGACACGGGCCTTTGAGCTCCCTGAGTGGCGTTTACAGCCACAGATATGGAAAAGAAAATAAATCTCCCAGACCCAGCATCTTGCTTTAATTAATAACATAATCAAGTTTCTGGCCTTGTGGAATGGAAGGATTTCAACACTCAAGGCCCCTCTGGCAGCTGGGCAAGAAGCGGGCCCCCTAGTCAGGCAGCCCCCAAAGCGATCCCTGGCCAGGCAGGGCCGGGAGATCAGGGAGGGTGTGCTCAGGGGTCCCGGTCAGGACAGAAGAGGCAGGCTCCCGGGTGGGAGGCAGGGGGTCAGGAGTGAAGAACCGGGGAAGAGGGAAGCGTGTTGACGGTGTTTATTGTGCATTTATTATGTCCTGGGCTTTCACGTTTATTTTTCCATTTAATCCCTACAGGAGAATTGGGGAGGCTGTTCTCTTCATTTTCCAGATCAGGAAACTGAGACCCAGAGAAATGCTGTGATTTGGCCGGAGTCACACAGCCAGAAGGTGGTGGAGCTGGGATCCAACCAGGCTGTCCGAGTTGAGAAGACTGAGAGGATGGCGGACTGGCTCACTGGGGGACGTGGGGACTGGTGCCTTCCATTTCTCCCCAAGGCCTAGGGTGGGGGTGTAGATGGTGTCCCTTTCACTCAGGATCACCACCTTCTCCGTTTTAGCTGATCGTGGTGTCTAAAGAGGGGGTAGGGGGCTGAGGGGTGATGGCCAGGTTTTAAAAGTGGACTTAAAGGGAGAGAGGTGGCAGGTGCTGAGCAAGGTGGAGGAATGAATGCTCGGAGCCTGGGGGCTGGCTCTCAAGCGCCCCTCCAGCCCTCCTGGGGGCCGGATGGTCACCCCGAGGTGCCTCCCAGGCACACTCTCCAGGAGCCAGGAGCACATGGAAGGAGACAGGCCCCTGGCTGGTTGGGGCCCCGTGGTCCTCTGGGTGCTGAGCCAGGCCAGGGGCCTGTCTACTCCTGCCGTTCCCTCCCCCATGGGAGGGCCCGCTTTGGGCCTCCCAGCCTACAGCCTGGCTCTCTTTGGAGGCTCCAGTGAATAGATAAACACAGGAAACTGTCAAATCATGATCTGGCCTGGCCCTACCTTTGTCTCCCCTCTCTCCTTCCGCACTCAATGCTCCGACTAAGCCGGTCCACATGCAGGTTCCTAGCTCCTGTCCTTCTGTGCCCACCACCTGGAGGGACTGCCCCCATCACAGATGCTAAGTCCTGTCCATGCCTTGCTGGCCGGCTCAGATGCTACCTCTTCCAGGATGCTTTCCTGGGTGCCCACCAGGAGTGGCACCCCACCTCTGAGCACCCACAACAGTGCATCAGTCATTCGTTCAACACGCTTGTAGGTGCTCGCTTCATTTCTGGCATGTTATTATGTTCACGTCTTCTCCTAAGTTCCTCAAAAGCAGACACTGGTTGTACTTACGATAATAACACTATTTTCCATTTGCAGAGTGCTTACTCTGACCGCACTTAAGCATTAGATATAGATTATTTCTTTTAATCCTCACAAAACCTCCATATTTCATAGAGGGACTGAGGGAAACAGAGGTTAATTGTCCGAAGTCACCAGCTAGTCAATGGTAAAGCCAGAACTCGAAGCCAGTCAGTCTGATACTAGAGTGCAAACTTGAAACAATGAGTTTAAATGACGTAAAATGTGTGGAAGGGCCTGCACCATGCCTGTCCTGTAGCCACAGATTCTCAAATGTTGCTTGAGTGTAACTCCCCACTGGCCCAACACTGGACTTTGTACTTACTTGTTTCCAAAGTTCGTTGGTTGAATCAATGAAAAAAATGGCTGACAGAATGAACTCATGGTTAAGTTTGAGTTTTTCTGCTTATTTACTGCTGCATAATAAAACCCAGTGGCTTAAAACAACTATTTATTATTGTCTTTCATGGTAATGAGATTGGTTCTGTGGATTGATAGAGCTCAGCTGGGCAGCTCTGGCTTGAGGCCCCTCCTCCTGTTGGATGGCCTTACGGTTAGATGGCACCTGGAGCTGGAGCCACCTCAAGGCTCACCTGGGCTGGACATCCGAGATGGGTTCTCTGCTCGTGTGTCTGGCACCTCCGCTGGTGGCTAGAACAGCGGAGGCTGGGTAGGCATCTCTCTTGCCACATGGACTCTCCGTGTGGCTGAGCTTCCTCATAGCATGGCAGACTCACGTCCATTGGACTTTTAACATGGTGTTTGGCTTCAGCTAGGGCAAGCACACCAAGAGGCCCTGGCCAAAGCCTTGGAGGTCATACGACCTGGCCTCAGAAGTCACATGCCACCATTTTGTTGTATTGAGTATTGGGAGGTGTGGTCCATTGGTTTAGGAGGAGGGGGTCTTTAGAGACTGGTTACCATGGGAGTAGCATTGAATCGTGAGCGTCCCAAGGGCTTCTGTCACTCTGGCATGGCTGTGAATCAGCACCTGGTCAGGAGCTGAGGGTCAAGCGTTGATGTGGAGGGACATTTCTGAATGAGGAGAGCTGATACTTCTTTGGCCCATAATATTTCACACTTCCTCACACTCTCCCCAATAACAGGAGTTTGCCTAAGTCTGGGTCCTGGAAATTTTGCTTCCTGGTCCTTCCAGAGGCAAATACTCCTAATCCAACTCAAGTCAAATGGAGAAACCTTTACTGAGCACCTACTATGTGCCCTGCCCCGTGCAATCACTAATACTTTTGAGTGTTTGTGCCTGACAGTCTTCTAAGTGCTTACACATATTGTTGCATGTAATTCTCATCACAAACCTGTGTGATAGATACTTTCATCATTCCCATTTTACAGGGGAGAAAAAGGAGTCACAGAGAAGTTAAGTAATTTGCACAGAGAAGTTAAGTAATTTAAGTAATTCGTGTAATTATCAAGTAAAGTCAGGATTTGAACTCAGGGATTTCTAATTCCCAAGCCCATGTTCTTAACTCCTATGCCATCTTGAGTCCCTGCTCCATAAGAAAGACCTGAGTCAGAGGACATTGTTTCTGCCTTCTAGGAAACTGAGTCTAATAGAAAATAAGACTTTTGTCTAAGACATTTGTTTAGGAAGCAATTCTGTTATTTTTTAATGGTCAATGGAAAGGTACCTGCCTCTCTGTGATAATGGTAGGATATAAATTTCATTTCTTAAGAAACTCACTCATTTCATCATTTCATTTCAGTTTCTCCTGAATTATCCATCAGAACAAGGAGGGAAAGTTTTGACATGAGATACCATAATTGAAAAACCTTTATCTGATTGGACGAAAGTGGGTCCCTAGTTGCATCAGTTAGCGTTCGCTGCATAACAAACCACATCAAAACATGCTGACTTAAAGCAGGCATGTAATTGGTCAGGATTCTATGGCTTGACAATTTGGGTTGGGGTCAGCTGGGCTGTTCTTCTGTTGGCCTTGGCTCAGCTCACTCATGTGTCCACAGTCAGCTGACAGACAGCAGTCTCACTCACTTCTGGTACGTGGTTGGCTGTTGGCTAGGGTGACAGAGGTGGCTGAGCTCGGTCTCTCATCACCAGCAGGCTAGCAAAGGCTCGTCACATGAGTGTGGCCACAGGGCTCCCAAGAGTAGCACCAGATGGCAAGCCCTAATGCCTTCACTTGTGTCACATTTGCTAGTATCCCATTGGCCAAAGAAAGTCACATGACCAAGCACAGCTTCAAATAGTAGAGAAATAGACTCGACCTCCTGATGGAAGGAGTCGCAAAGCCATGCAGAGCAGGGGTGTGAGTACAGGGATGGGAGGAGCCCGTGGCTCACTTCTGCGCTCTGCCACAATGACGTCAAATGACACCTGTGGCAAGCAGAATAATGGCCCCCCAAGGATGTCCACGGCTAGTCCTGTGATCTGTGGATATGCTACTTTACATGGCAAAGGGGCTTTGCAGATGTAATTAAGTGAAGGATCTTTAGATGAGGAGATCAACCTGGGTTATCTGGGCGGATCCAAAGTAATCGTAGCGCTCGTTAGAAATCAAAGAGCAAGGTGGAAGAGTTACAATCTGACAAGCAGGTGTGGTGATGGAAGCAGAGCTCAGAGAGAGGCAGCTGCTGGCTTCGGAGATGGGAAAGGGCCAGGGGCCACGGCAGGCAGGCAGCCTCTAGAAGCCGGAAAAGACAAGGAATGAGCTCTTCCCTGGAGCCTGCAGAAGAACGCAGCCCCGCCGACACCGCGATTGTAGCTCAGTGAAACTTCCGACCTCTAGAACTTAATGGAATAAGTTTGCATTGTTTATGCCCCCTGCGTCTGCGGCCATTTGTTACAGAATCAATAAGAAACTAATATAACATATTACAGCCATATGTCCTTTTTCTCAAGAACAATAGTATCTGTTCTGTGATTAGTCAATAGCAGGCAATCACATCTCTTTTATTAGTGAGAACAAAGATAAGGGCTTTTAAATAACCTGCTTCCTCCAACCCTGGAACATCAGCTGGGAATGCTTTCTTCTCAAAATCTATTCAAGGGAAATTGGAAGACGTGTTTTGACAAATCTGCAGATAAAATCAAGCTTAGAATGAGTAGAGTGGGTGTTATAAGAAAGGTACCATGTTATGTTCATGAGTTATTTTCCTTCAAGATCTTGATCTTTTAGGACTATGTAACTCTTTAGTATTTATTTAATAATTTAAAGAACAATTTTAATTTTTTCCAAAGAAATAATGGAGTATAAAAGGTTTAGACCATTCCCAAGTTTCCACCGCTCCGCTGCTGGCAGCATGTCTTTGCCGGCAAAATCCCTAAGAGGAAATAAGAAGCCTTTCTCTCAATAATGCTGAATCGATAGTGACAGCCCCATCACACACAATAACAGAGAGCAAAGTGAGATGGCCGCAATCCTGGCCGAGAGTGCACGCAGGTGCCCCTCTCGCCGGTGGGAAGGTCGTGATTGAGATCTGCCCGTGGCCTCCCCGGTGGGAATGAATGCCAGCCTGTCCCCCTCGGTCTGACTTCTTAAAGCATGCACCCCAGTTCCTCTGGTTAAAGACTTCAGCCAGCAGATCAGAAAGCGGAAAACGCGTTTGCTTCAGTCGTGAGTCAACAGAATCCCAGAGAGTTGTAGCCGTATCAGACTCTCCAAGCTGGAAGCAATTTCAAAGAGCAAAGACCCAGCTTCTCGTTTACAGATGGGGAAACTGAAGGAAGCCCAGACAGACGTGGTTTGTCTAAGATCTCTCACCTTGGGAACTAGAACTCATATTGCTTGGCTCTTGGGCCAGTCTCCGGGCAGCCCCTTAAGGAAAAAAAGTGGGGAAGGGAAGGGAGTGGAAAAGTAGATGTGAAGAGAAAGAAAAGGAGGAGGGAGGAAAAGGAACCGGGGGACCCCAGATGGCATCGGAGGAGCAGCCACAGCAGTGTCATCTGGTAAGACACAAGAAAAAAAAATTATTTCCTAAAATAGAACGTTGTGGGGGGGAAAAAAGGCAAGGTTAAAGATATCAGAAAGTAATTTTATAATGAAATAACCGTAAAACAATGCGGCACCAGTGCCTGCATGATGTCTGTCGTGAGGACTGGGTGAGAGCGAGGACATAACTGCGCCCGCGTGTGAGCGTCAAGCCCCGGCGGATGCGCCTGGCTGTGTGTGTGACCTCGGGCGGGTCCCTTCTCCTCTCTGGGCCTCTGTTTCCTCAACTGTAAAATGAGAGAGTTGAACTGAATGAGCAACAGCATTTTATGAGCAGCTGGTGTTGGGCAAGTAATGAAACTGTTGGGACCAAAGAGAAAGAAAACCACGTATTTGTTCAAGAAACCCCCTCTGTCCATTTCCGCCACCACGTTCTCCCCCATCTGCGCAGCCAACTGCAGTGCAGGCTTGATCCAGAAAATTGGAGCAACAAATCGCTGTTGCCATAATTGTCTAGATGCTGTTGGGTGTGAAACAGCTGGGTGCATTCCAGCTCTGCTCCGTGCTCTGCCTGCCGAGCCAGGCCAAGGCCCCCGAGTCACGAGATGGCACCTCCCGCACGGCAGCTCAGGGGCCTTGGGCCAGCAGGACCAAACTGGGCTGACAAATTCCATTTCTGGCTCATCAGTGACTCATTTTCAGAAGTCACCCCCTGGGGAGTGTATTAAAAGGCCATTGGCATCCCCAGGGAGAGGGCTCAATTTGCCTTTATGAATGAACTGCTCCAGAGAAATCAATGAACATGTCATTCGGGTCAAGTAAACAAATGCATTTTCTCCTGGGGGCCCAGAGCAGGGCAGCAGCCTCCCCGTGGGCAGGGGCGTTCCGAGAAGCTGCTCCATCTGGGCCCAGCCCTGACTTCAGCTCAGCACCCCAGGCAGGGTCCTGGCTCCCTTCGAGCTCCTGGTCACCCAGCCCCTATCTCCTTGTCCTCTCCCCCCACCTTGAGGGGCTGTCCCCAGAGAGTAGAAGCAGCTTCTCTGGCACTTTATGGTTGAGAAAGATTCTGCAGAAAAACCTCCTTCAACTTCTGCATTCCCATCTTTTCTCTTCTCATTCATTTATTCAGGGGGCATTAATTAAGCACCTACTATGTGCTAGTCACAGATATTCGAGGGGCAGGGACTCAGTGATGCATCAGACATGGGTCTTGTCCTCAAGGGACTCTGTGCAGTGGTTCCTCTTGCCCCAGAATCACTAGAGAAGACTTTAAATCACACAAATCCCCAAACCATATACACATGACACTGGCTGTCCACTCACAACCATTCGCCTTCTTTCTCTCTCTCTCTCTCTCTTTTTTTTTTGAGACAGCGTCTCACTGTGTTGCCCAGGCTACAGTGCTGTGGCATCAGCCTAGCTCACAGCAACCTCAAACTCCTGGGCTCAAGCAATCCTTCTGCCTCAGCCTCCCGAGTAGCTAGGACTATAGGCATGCACCACCATGCCCGGCTAATTTTTACTATATATTTTTAGTTGTCAAGCTAATTTCTGTCTCACTCGGGCTCAGGCTGGTCTCGAACTCCTGAGCTCAAACAATCCGCCCGCTTCGGCCTCTCAGAGTGCTAGGTGGCATGAGCCACTGCGCCCGGCCCACCTTCTCTCTTATAATTCATATTTCACCTTGGATTGTACTATTCTTATCAGATTTTTATTCTTCAAAAATGGACCTTCTGCTGTTAAATATGTAAAAGGTAGACTTAAAAAAAGATCCCACAAACTTTACTTCTTACTGACAACACTCAAAGTGTTGTGTTCATAGGTTCATGGAGTTCCCATGACATTGAAATTCTCCCTGCATTGGCATCTGACAGAGGATTGGAAACCAAACATGGAACTCATGTTAGGAAGCGGAAGCAGCAGGTTCTCTGCAGAGGGAAGGTCTCCGCTTATGAGGGGATGAAGTTCCCCCAAGGGCAGGGAGCCAGGCGCTGGCTTCCCGCACACCGGAGACAGCGCTCTCCTTCCCGCAGTCTCCAGAAGATTTCTCATCATTAGCCACTCTCGGCACATGCCGAGGGGACATGGTGGGCATTCAAAAGAGGAAACTGTGTTTCCAGGTCCTTGAGGCCTTGTGGGCACGTATTGACTGCTCCAGAGAAAAATTATTCACAGTATGAATTGGTTAAAAGTCCTTCAGCAATATAAATATAACTTTAAAGCTAAGAAATATATTCTTTTTTTTTTCTCTCAAGGCATATTAAAATTAAATTAAAAAAATTAATTCCGAACAACCAGACTTTTTGTAATAAAAAGGCTTCCAAGAATTTATTACCTTAAAACAGTGAGACGCAATATGAGAGTCAGAGAGGAAATCTGGGCAGTCTTAGATCCCTGGCTCCGACTGTTCTGCGGCCGGGTCGTGTTTCTGCCGAGTTTCACAAGACACTCATGTATATTAACTTTTAAAAATTGCCCCGTTAGGCTAGGCGAGTTTGAGTTGGGTTCCTGTGGCTACTTGCAAACAACAAGGGCTCTACTCTCTCAGTGCAAGTTAGGCTGCTTTTGGCTGCAAGTAACTGAACCTAAAGAGGTTTCCCACCGTGAGAGCACGCCTCTCGTTTAACAGGAAGTCTGGAGGTTGATCGTACAAGGCACAGTGATGTCATCAGGGCCCCGAGTGCTTCCCAAGCGTTGGCGTTTGTCCTCCGGCTGGCTCTCTTGTGGTTGCAGACGGCCGCCGGAGCAACAGACCCCACACAGCCTCCGTGAGCAGGAAGGAAATCTTCCCCTCTCTTATTTTTTTTAGTTTTAAACCAGAGAGGGAAACCTGGGAAGTCACCGCTACCAACTTCCTCTCAGGTCCCATTGGCCAGAATTGGGTCACGTGACCAAGCCCAGTCGCAAGGGAGGCTGGGAGAGTGCCCGGCCGCTGTCTTCAGCCTCCCGTGGCAGAAGCAGGTTGGCTGCAGACTTGCGACCAACAGTGTGTGCCACATCCTCACTTCTTCACCACTGCAAGGTCACAGGAAGGTGTACGCTGCCCAAATGACTGTCTTCGTGAACAATACATTTATTCAAAGGAAAGCACTGCCCACGGCTTGGCTGCCCAGGTGGGCCTGTGGCTGTGTATCGTATTCGGGACTCCACGCGGGCTGGTCCTGCTGTGCAGCTGGATACAGTCTCATGAACCGTCAGCTGAGAGGTTTTGGATTCTGGTGCTTCCTCCTGCCCTCAACCCTTCCCGTCGGCCGCACTTTTCTGTTCATCCTCGGGGAAGGGGAGGCACAGCGGAAACGCGGCTAGAAAAGGGATGCGTTCCTGGCATTGAGTTTCAAACTTAGACCAGAAGTGACTCCTAGGGACAGGGGGAAGGAGAGAAACAGAGGGAGAGGCTGGTGGGGAGAGGGACAGGGAGCTGGCCCCCGAGAGACCCCGGGTCAGGTCCATCCCCACGTCCAAGGGGACTGTCTGCTGCAGACGCCAGAACACTGAGTGCAGCCGAGCTTGTGCCTGCAGGCGGCCCAGGCTCCGCGAGCCCACGCGTGGTGGGTGGTGTCCCCCGCGCAGCACAGGGGTTTCGCCCACCGACCAGCCGGCTGGCGTGGTGCTGTCTCTGTCCTTGGGGACAGTCCCCTCCCTTCTACATCCCAGGATACTCCCGCCCCGAGCTAGGGCTTAGTGGGGGCAGGGACAGGGTGAAAGGCAAACCCAGCCCCTGTCCTTGTCCCCAAACTTGGTTGGGACTGAACAGAACCAGCCTGTGATCAGCCCCTGAGCTGGGAACATGGAAACTGTCCCGGCCCGGTGATGGGGAGGAAGGGGGGCAGCTGCTGGCACGTCCAGCTTGGCGTAGACTCACAGGAGGGCGAACAAAAGACAGGTCCCCTCACCTGAATCTGCTTTGCACCTTTATCAGTCCCCTCCCCCACCCCGCCTGGAGCCGGACCCACGACAGGAAGCCTGGTGCCACTTGCCGCGCCCCAGTGTGTCTCCACAGACCCCTCTTTGAGGACCACTGCTCTGACGGATTAATGCTTGCCTGTCTGTAGGACTGGCTTTTTGAGGAGCTGAAGGTTCTTACTCGTGTATTAATATGATAGCATCGGAACCCCATTCCAGTTGGACAACAGGGAAACTGAGGCCCACCGCGTTACTCACTGAGTTCTTGCGGTGTCTCTGCCCTGTGCTAACATCCTTCATACACAGTCCTTAACTCCTACGACCCTATGAGCCAATACCGTTCCTGGTCAACGGAGGCTCAGAGAGATTCAGTAACTCTCCCAAGGCCACAGAGCGGAAGGGCAGAGTGAGCCGGATTTGAACCCAGGCCCCTTGACTGCTGCTTCTTGTGTCAGTCTCCTGGTACAACGACTCATCCAAGGTCCCCCTGTCAATGAGTGCGTCACCCTCCTAGCCCACGCTCTGGCACTCCGCCCGGCCTCTGTTGTCACTCGCACAGGCCCTCGCGGGCGTGGAGCGGGGCGCGCAGAGCAGGGGACAGCTGTGCAGGCCGCCCCTCGCTCCCCCTCGGCCGGTGGAGTGGGCGGCCGCAGGCTGCGCGTGGCCCTCCTGCCGCCGCCCGTCCTGCTCAGCTGACGGGGGCAGGCGACCACCGCCAACACCCCACTGTTTACTTGCCCCGTGGAGGGCGAGAGGCTCGGGGGTGGGGAGAGACAGCCACGCCGCTGTCACCTGGAATGCATTACAGCAGCTGCGACTAATTAAACTTTGATTTCCTCAAATTTCGATCTTCTTGGAAATTCCTTCTGAGCCCGATGGTATTCAAGGCTGTGGCAGAAAGTAAATACCGGAGGAGCCACGGGGCCTCAGGGCGGCCCGATTCCCCACCTTACTCTCCCTTTCCCCCTCCTGCCTGCTTCTCCCGGCCCTCGGGACAGAATCCCTTTAGGCGATCTCCAAGCCGCAGTCCCCAGAAGCCGGTTTGGTGTTTCCACCTGGGCGAAGAAAAGAAACCTCCTCTGTCCTCCTGGGGGTGATAAGTGTGCGGTGGCGGGGGTCCTCCACTCCCCATGGGCGCCTGTGGGCTTGGAAACAGCTGTCTGGGGGGCCGGTGTCTTCGGGTTCCCATGTGGCTTGCCCCGGGGCCATCTCAGGCTGCCCAGTGTCCCTGGCCAGCCAGCGAAGCAGTCAGACCCGGAGCCCACAGGAGGCCGGCTGAGTGGTGGACGCGGCTGCTTCGGGGAGGGAACGTGGGCTCTGTGAGGGGTCCACACCGCCTGCTCCCTGTTCACGGGGAAGACTTGGGCACCTATTATTTGCCAATCTCTGTGCTGGATTGTTTATATCATTTCTCCCCCATCTTCACACAGTCCTGCAGGGCAGGCAGTAGGGCCCTGCTTTACAGAGGAGGCCCCCGAGATCAGAGAGGTTAAGTCACTGGCTCCAAGCCACACAGTGAGAGCCGAGCACCAGACCTTGGTCTGTTTGAAGCCAGCACCTACATTCTTACACCAGCACTTTACATCTGGAAAATGCTCGGTGCCTTCTACCAAGGTAGGGCTTTGGGTGGAAGGGAAGGGAATGGCATACCATTTCTTTGGACACCTTGATTTTGTTCCATTTTTTCTTCTTTTTAAAAGTTAAAGAGGTTTGGCCGGGCGCGGTGGCTCACGCCTATAATCCTAGCACTCTGGGAGGCCGAGGGCTGGAGGATCACTTGAGCTCAGTGGTTCAAAACCAGCCTGAGCAAGAGCAAGACCTCATCTCTACTAAAAATAGAAATTAGCCGGGCATGGTGGCGCATGCCTGTAGTCCCAGCTACTCGGGAGGCTGAGGCAGGAGGATTGCTTGAGCCCAGGAGTTTGAGGTTGCTGTGAGCTAGGCTGACGCCACCGCACTCTAGACCAAACAACAGAATGAGACTCTTGTCTCAAAAAAAAAAAAGAGATTTCAAGTTTTTCTGTCTTAATTTAAAGGCATCAACAAATACTCGTGTGGCATAGAGAAACTGGAACATACAGTAAGTGAAAGATGAAAACAAACATCCACAATCCCACCAACCAGAAACCACATCTGTTCTCGTTCTAGGCCATGTTCTTCCAGACTGTGTGTGTCTTTCTGTCCATCTAAAGATATTCGCGGAGCCCGTGCAAGGGAGCCCCCGACGCGGTGAGAGGCAGCACACGTGCGGTGCAGCCCGAGGACTCCAGCGTGGCCCTGCCCTGGTGGAATCCTGGCCTTACCACTTATTCAATGTGACCTTGGCAAATTTCTTAACCCCTTGTGCCTCAGTTTCTTCAACTGCAAAATGGAGATCATAGCAGCGTCTACCTCAAGGGTTGTAAGAGGATTCAATGCATGGGAGACATTTAGCGCAACGCCCGCCCTGCCTGGGACGTGGTGAGCACTCAATAAACGTCAGCTGTCAAAGCCCGTGCCAGGCGGCCACGCAAGAACAGGTCTCCGGCGCATGGAGCCCTCGGACCAGCAGGGCAGAAAGACGCATCATGATGATTGCGAATCATCACGCAAGCAAATGCCGAGTCGCTTCCCGCGTGCTGCAAAGGTGAGTGGGGGGGGGGATGGGAATGTGAGAGCCTACATCAGGGAGGGAGATGCTCTAGGCAGGGAAATCCTGGAAGTTTTCCTTGTGGAGGTGACACTAGAGCCAAGATCTGAAGGATGTGAGGGGTAAGCTAGGCCAGGTGGAGAGGGAAGAGCATTCCTGGCAGAGGGAACAGCATGTGCAAAGGGACCACAGGGCCAGGATGAGGGTCTGCAGGAAGCCGGTGTGCCTGGAGTGGAGAGTGAGGGAGGCTGGGTCAGACATAGGGTGCAGAGGTTGGCAGGGGCTGGGCCCTGAAGGTCTCAGCGGTGCCACTTGAGAAGCGATGTATTTATCCTAAGACCAACAGGGAGCCATTGAAGGATTTAAAGCAGGGGAGTGTAACATGATCCGATTAGATTTTTAAAAGATTCCTTTGGCTGCCTATGACAAGGAAGAGGTTGGCAGGGAGGTCAGAGTAGAGGTGGGGACAGTACCATCCTTGGACACTGCCCTGGGCTTTGTACCTCAACCCCCAGTACTGGGCCACCGCAGCCCGTTAAGGACCAGGCAGCAGAGCTGTGCCAGCCCCCCTTGCCCCCCACACCCCTGTCCGTGGAAAAATTGTCTTCCATGAAATTTAGGAAGCTGGGAGTGGGGAGCGTGCACAGCAGGAGGTGAGCCGTGGCGGGGGACGCTTCATCTGTATTTACAGCCACTCCCCATTGCTCACATCACCACCTGAGCTCTCCCTCTCCTCGCCCCCCATCCATGAAAAAATCCTCTTCCATGAAACCGGTCCCTGGTACCAAAGAGGTTGGGGACTGCCGTTTTAGAGGATGCTGCTCTGGTCCTCCTTGGTCCCTGCCTCTCCCGGGGGGAAGAGCGTGTGGGCCAAGGGCACTTGCCTCCTGGAGCTTCTGCCCACAATGCTCCCCACCTGGGGCCTCTTCCTCATTCCAGCTCCCCTGGCGAGGGCCGGCTGCTGGCGTGTGCCCCCTGGGCCTGGGGGTGGCAATGAAGCAGTCGTTTGCAGGAATGTGGCTGGAGCTCACACGTGTCCCCACCCTACCCTTAAGAGTGGTGGAGCCGGGATGCAAGAGAAGGGCAGGGCAGGGCAGGGGCCCCACCCGTGATCTCCGCAGCGCCCGCGCCCGTGTAGGGAAACCCACAGCTGCCACCGTTCAGGACAGACGTGGCCAGACTGCGGAGGGGGTTAGGAGGTGACATCTCCGGGAGCTGGCAGAGGACGGGAAATGGAGATGGGCCCGCGGTGCTGGGGGGGACCCCACGGGAGCACCTGGCTTGGGGAGGTAGATTCTGAACTAGGTTTGTTCCTGTTGAGGCTGAGGGTCTCTCAGGACGTTTAAGAGTTGTCAGATAGGCATTCTCTTTCAATCTCTCTCCTTGCACACACACACATTTAGCATTAAAATTCATTCCACTTTCTGCCTGTTTTCCTGGGACAATGTGTTGGAGGGCTCTGAACTTAAGAAGCTTTGCCTTTACCTAAAGCTCTTAATCTGCCCGTAGTCATTGACACCCTAGCATGAATTAGTGGCCCATCCAGTCTGGTTCCTGACTGAAGCAGTTTCTGTCTGGGGTAATCTAGGGACATGGGCCCTTGTCACTAGGGAGGCCCTCCTGAAGAGCAGAGGGCCAGCCTGTTTCATCTTGTCAGCCCCTCCCCAGGGGCAGGGAGCAGCTGGCTGTGGCTCTAATGGCCAAGCCCCACCTGAGCCCCCGGAGGCCCCTCTGGGCTTCTGGCCCTGGCCAGGCCCCCATCCCTGCCTCTTGGCCTCAGGGCACGTGGGCTCTATCAGCCGCTCAGGCCAGCTCACTCCTCTGAGCGACAGTCCCTTTTCCAACCTGGTTTTAGGCCGTTTCGGAGGGATCTGCCTACGCAGCCCACAGGCACCTGCGGCTCTGACCTGAGGCCTGTGGCCTCTTGTTCCCCCAGGCCGGCAGGGAGGTAGCTGCACCCCGACACTTCAGCGAGCCTGGCCCTGCCCACACATCGGGGCTCTCCAGCACGGCCACCAGGCAGGGCTGGCCCCAGCTGGCCCCAGGGCCCAGGCTCTCTCTCCCCACCCAGATCACATGGCCACGCGTGGGCAGCTGCTGAGGTCTCTGCCTCCTGGAGCAGGGGCTGCGGTGGGTAGGGCAGCCACGCTGGCCGTGATTACACGGGGGCCCTTGGGGACAGGGGCTGCCTGCTCAGCTTGGCTTCCTCCTCCCTTCCCTGGGGGTTCAGACCTGGAACTGGTGGGGGGAACCACAGAGGGGTGACAGGAGGAGTCCGCTTTCCTCCACACTAGGACCGGGGACACAGCTGCACTGTGGGGGGGCTCTGAGCTTTTCCTGGTCAGAAAGCTCGGGCTGTCCCGGCATGAAAGGACCCTAGAATCGGGGAATTCCAGGCTCAGAGAGGCTGTGACTTGCCCAAGGTCACCCGGCAGCTGACGTGGTCTCACTAAACCTGAGGTTGGAATGAGGCCACTGAGGCTGCAGCAGAGAGACTGGGGGCAGGGGCAGGGGGTTGAGCTCAGGCAGGTGGGTGCAGGCCAGACCAGGCAGATCTTGCTGAGCAGATGGCAGGAGGACCCCAGAGAGTTTGGGGCCCCCCAACTCCTCAGCTCCAGGCAGACCCCCTCCCCCCAGACGGCAAATGGATGAGGTCCTTGGAGGAACCAGAGACCTCCAAGCCCAGGGCTGCTTCTTTTTCATCCTTTGGAAAAGAGGAAGGCAGCTTGGTGTGTCAAAAAGCCTAGAGCCGGGACTGTGGGGACCCGAGATCTGGTCTGAGTGGTCGTGTGACCTTGAACCAGTCTCCTCTCTTTACTTGGCCTCAATCTCATCTGCTGTGAAGTGAGAACATTGGACCAGAATGTTCTCAGAGGGGACGGGGGAGGAGGGAAGGAGAAAAAACAAAGCTCCAGGTGACTAACTATGCTCTTGGTGTCTGGCTGGGCTTGCTGCTGACTGCATCCAAAGCCACCCCAGGAGGTTGTCACGATGAGGAATTTGGGGCTCCCCTGTGGCAATGGCATGGCTCTCATCAATGTTCAAGGTTGCTTAGGGCCGGGAATGGGAAGCCCTTGCAGTACAGACAGATGGACAGCAGAGGGCACCAACTGAATGGCCAGGAAGCCTGGAAGGAGGAGGTAGTTGGTCTGGAGTTGGTACATGATGGTCGGCGGTTAGCGGAGATTTCACTTCCATAGTAACCAGTGACAGCTTGTATGTATCCATGTGGACCCATTTAGCAGGGACTGACTATAGCCACTCTGCCGAGCACTGCCCAAGGCCTCAGGGAAATAGGGAATGATCTAGGTCAGGAATGGGAAATGCCTTTTCTCTTAAAAGTTTTTTTAAAAAAATTTTTGTCATAATAGATTACTTAATTAGTAGGATTAGAGACCACTGAAAGAAAAAAGTATAATCTCTTTCATCTAAATGAGCTAATCTTAAAATGACCCCCTTGCACCCCCACACAGAATTTCTTTCCTTTTATATTGAGAGGATTCAGAAGTAAAAAATAGACCAAATAATACTCTGTAAATATCACTTTGCTCAGTGAAAAATAAGGATGCTTAAAGTAAGCTAATCAGTTACTTACCAATAGAATATACTTAAGTCTTTTTCTGCTATTTTACCAACGTGGTAAATGTATGTAGGAAATTTGACACAAATAAGTCTCCTCCTAAGCTATCACATTTGCTCCAATTTTTGAACAATATATGATTTGATTTCTAAAGATATACTCAAATTTTAAAGCACTATTAATAGGAATATTCCTCTTCATTTCATATGATATATGAAGATCATAGAAAAAATTTACTGTATGTGTGCATAGTTAAATAAACATGTGCTTGCTTTTGATAAGAAAAGTTAAAAGATTGTAATTTCATGGTACAGTTATCAATTCATATAAAATAATAACTATGGTTATTATTTTAGAGTTTTAGATTTAATTATAAGAATCTTAAGAATAATCTAATCCAACCCTCCTCTCCCCATTGTCTACCCAACTTCAGAAAGTAAAATAGGTAAGGTTATTGCCATTTAGAATGTTCCAGGAGACATTTTCATCAGCATATACTCTGGAGACTGGGCTGGAATTGGGTCCCAGTCCAGCCCGTGACTACCCCACTCGCCCAGATAATCAGCTTTTACCACGGTTCACACATTGGCAAGAACAGAGAAAACTCCAAACAGAAGTAGAATAGGTTATGACTTTGCTTTTTAAAATTCTGAGTTAAGAAAACCATAATCAGGACATGGTAGTTGTCTTAGTCCATTTTCTGTTGCTTATAACAGAATATCTGAAATTGGGTAATTTATGAATAAAAGAAATTTATTTCTTACAGCTATGGAGGCTGAGAAGTCCAAGGTAGAGCAGCTGCATCTGGTAAGAGCTTTCTTATTTATGTGGACTCTAATAGTGTCCTGAGGCAGCACAGGGAATTGCAGGTCTAGGGGGCTGAGTGTGCTAATGTCTAAAACATTTTTAAAAAATATTTTGATTAATTATTATTATTTTTTTGAGACAGAGTCTCACTTTGTTGCTCAGGCTAGAGTGAGTGCTGTGACGTCAGCCTAGCTCACAGCAACCTCGAAATCCTGGGCTCAAGCAATCCTTCTGCCTCAGCCTCCTGAGTAGCTGGGACTACAGGCATGCGCCACCATGCCCGGCTAATTTTTTTTCTGTATATATTAGTTGGTCAATTAATTTCTTTCTATTTTTATACTAGAGATGGGGTCTTGCTCTTGCTCAGGCTGGTTTCAAACTCCTGACCTCGAGCAATCTGCCCGCCTCGGCCTCCCAGAGTGCTAGGATTACGGTCGTGAGCCACTGCGCCCAGCCTTGATTAATTAATTTTTAATAGCTTTTATCTTGAATGTATGCTTGGATTGGAGCACAATGCTTGGAACATAGTGTTAAGGAAAATTCTGGGGCTACTTCCTGGCTCCATGGGATAGGATACTGTGATTGATTAGCAATGTCTGTCTGGGTCAAGTTGGGGAGAAACAGCATGAGTATCAGGTATTTGCTGTCTCTTCTCTAATATAACCTCATTATAGGACAAGTGAATAAATCGAGATGCAGGGATGCCAAGTTTATTTGTATAAGGTTATGTTACTGGCAAGTGTCAGAGTTAGGACAGTTATCAGGTGTCTAGCCATGTCTCTGGGCCTAAGGAAATTGCATCTCCAGGCCTGTAGGGACTTGCCGGACAATGGTGCTGTCATCAGTGACCATCATGGTAACCAGAATGCTCCATGTGGGGGAGGGCACTTGGTGTAGAGCCAAGGGGAGGAGTGCCATGATATGGGGTTCTAAGAGGGCCACGCTGGTGGGGGGCCAGACAGCAGCCAAGCAGTGGCAGAATTCAGGCTTGACCCAGGCCACTGGACGGGGGAGCCCATGTTCATTCCATGGCACCCCAGGACTCTTGAGTTCCCACTGGCTTTGGGTGTGTGGAGGGTTCTGTGCAGGGCCCTGTGGGGGGGTGGAGGTGCTGAGCTGGAGTTCCTACGTAAGGCATCTACTGCCTGTTGATGGGACAGGCTGGGGATAGCTCAACCCCAACATAAGGCGGAAGGGAAAGAGCTCAGCAGGCCACCAGCAGGTGTGGGAGACGGGAGGGGCAGCTGATTCTCACTGGGGGAGGCCTGGGGAGGCCTGATGAAGGGGGTGCTTAAATGTTTTCTCTGATTATAAAAATAAGTTGTGTTTATCAGAGGCAATTTGGAAAATACAATAAAACATAAACAATAAAAGTACAAAAAGCCTATAACTGATCTCATTACACAGAGATAATTACTATCAGCATCTTAAGCATATATTTGCACATAACCACAATGATATCATACTGTATATATTTTTGAATTTTCCTTTTTATTTCTTAGTGCAGTGGTTCTCAAAGTGTGACCTATCAGTACAGCATCAGTATCACCTGGGAACTTGCTAGAAATGCAAATCCTTGCCCTCCTATCCCACCCCCAGACCCTCTGAGTCAGAGACTCCAGGGTGGAGTTTGTGGGTTTTTTGTTTTTTGTTTTAATAGGTGGGGTCTGGCTATGTTGGCCAGGCTGGCTTTGAACTTCTGGGTTCAAGCAATCTTCCTGCCCAGCATACTGGATAGGGAGACTACGGGCTCATGCCACTGTGCCCGGTTTGCAGTCTGTGATTTAACAAGCCCTCCATGTGGTTCTGCTGCTCCTCAAGTGTGAGAACCACACTTAGTACATTATGTGCAATTTTCCAGGGTTGTTAAATACTCTTTGACAATCTCACGTTCAGTGCAAGTATGATCTTCTATTGTGTTGACCTGATTAATGCCCTACAGCAGTGCTGCGGCGAACACCTCCCTGTGCTCACCAGGGCTTGAGCTGGGCCAGGGGCAGGAGGCGGGGAGGTTGTGCGGCCAGGGAGGAGAAGGAAGAAGCTACGCCATAGGCTGTCTCTGACCTGGGACTGCATGCAGACAAGAGGGACAGAGCTCTCCTCCCCTGCCACACCCTCCCTGGAGTGGCCTTGGCAGAGCGGGAAGCGAGTGGTGAATGTGTCAACATCAATTGGAAAGGACTTGGCAAAAGGAGTCCAGACGTGCCAAGGCCCATGGTCTGTGCCCTGGAGCGGAGGGAAGCCACCCTCCGCAGGACAGACCCAGAAGAAAGTGGCAGCTAACACAGCGGCTTCAGTGCCCGTCCCTGCCGGCCTTGGCTTTGTTTTGTTATTGTTTTCTTGGTTTTTTTCCCCTTCCCATTGTGTATTGAAAAAAGATGGACTCACTGGTCTGCCTGACAATGTCCAACTGTGCATACCTAAGATGCCACCATCAATCCGCCAGCTTCTGTCCTCTCCCCGGACGCAGGCACTGAATTTCAAGTCGGGATCTCCATAGGTCCGCCCTGGACCTCTCAAATTCAGCGGCTCTAACCCCAAACACCCAGCCCCAGCCGCTCGGAAGGTTCTCACCACCTGGCCATTCCTTTTTCTCCCTGGCTCAGCCCCTGGGGTTAGGCAGGGACAGGTGGATGACGGTGGAAATGAGAAGGCAGCTCCCGCCAGGGCATGCATGAGGATGATGAGTGAATGGACCAGGAGTGATCCGTGAGTTGGTGTCAAGCCCCCCGTGGTGGGGGAGAGGGGGCTGATCCCCTTGCAGCCAGGAGCCAGCCAGCCGATTTCGCCTGAGCCTCAGGCACTGCGGAGGGGCTGGGCTTGTGGGTGGGAGCTGCCTTGAAGGCCACGGCCAGGTCAGCCCTGCCTGTGACTGGGGAGGGCTGGCTGGGCCCCCACCCAGGTGCAGCCCCGGCTGGCCTGCTGCTCCTGCCAGTCTGCAACTCAGGAACATGCTGGGGCTCCCCAGGCCCATAAAAGTCCCCAAGTCCTTGCCTGGGGTTGAGGCCCACCTTTCTATGGCCCAGGTCTCTCCAGCCATATTCCCTTAAAATAGTGCCCGATGAATATCGCAGAGCGAGCGAATGAATGAACAAATACTTCACCCTCCGGCCGGGCAGCTCCGTGTGTACCCTGGAAGTGCAGGTGCGGTGTTGCTGCCCCCTCCTCTCTGCTCACCCACCTTCTGCCAGTGCCTCGGAGTCTGGTCTGCAGTAGGTGTTCAATAAAGGTTTGAAAATGACGGCATGAATGTGCACGTGAACGAAAAGACCAAATCCAGTTCCAGATGCCTTCTGAGGTCATCTCTGCCCCCTCCTGGCCTCCTGCGTGATCCATCTAGTGCGCTGACTTCCCCTCGTGGCCCCTGTGGCTTGTGTCCGGCTGCACCCTACGCTCCGTGTGTGTGTCGGGGGGTGGGGTTTCTTTGTGTCCCCCACAGAGCACCAGAGCTGCGCCTGGCTCGGACCAGGCAGCAGAAGAATGACTGTCCAGCAGCAGCCACGCCCCGTGGGGCTGGGTCAGTTTGTAAGTCACAGATTTCTCCTCATTTGAGTTGGGAAGAGCACGTGCTTTGTTGGGTTGTGCATATTTATCACCAAATTTCACTCTCCCTGGTTCCAGAAAGGATGATGACATGCTGAGACTGGAGGCAGTGATTCAGGCTAAGTGAGTCAGAGCAGAGAGTGGAACTAAGAAGATTGTAAGAGCAAAGCTGGCTGGGCCCCCGTTCCTCTCTGACCTGCTCCTTCACCACGAGGCTCATGGGATCACTGGCTCTCAGGTTTGGACAGGAACTTGGCGGTCTCCGGTGGTCCCCTGTGGGGCTCTGCAGCAGAGGACAGAGCCTACCCTTGGAGCTGCAAGATCCAGATTCCAAGCCTGGCTCTTCCCTCTGTGGACCCTTGGAAACATTGCTTTAAATTTGGGAAAATCTCAGCCATTATGTCCTAACATTTTTTTCTGCCCTGCTCGTACTCACTTCTCCTTCTGAGACTCCAATCACACATACATTAGCCAGCGTGATCTTGTCCCCAAGGTCCCTGAGGCTCTGGTCCCCAAGGTCCCTGAGGCTCTGTTCGCTTTTCTTCAATCTTTTTTTGTCTCTCTGTTCTTGATATTGGGTCATTTCTATTGATCTGTCTTTGAGTTCACTGACGCTTTCTCCTTCCATCTCCAACCTGCTGTGAAGCCCATCTAGTGCATTTCCCCCTTCAGTTACTATACCTTCCAGTTCTAGAATTTCCATGGGGTTCTTTCAAAGATAGTTTCTATTTCTCTGTTAAGATGAGCTTACATTTTCCGGTTTCTTTGCACGTCTGCTAATTTTGCCTGTATACCATGGAAGGGCCATAGTAGTGACCCTGGATTCCCTTGTTTTCTGAGATTGTTTATTTTTGTTGGATTAGTTGGCTCAATTAGCCGATCACCTTGGCTGATCACCTTGAGCCAGTGTGGGTGATCGTACAGGAAAATCCGGGGGTCCCCACATTTCTCTCTGTGCCTTCTCCCTCACCTTCGCTGATAAGGTGGACCTGCAGGAAGCCCAGGGTTTCTCCCAAACTCCTCTAACTTGGTGGGATTCAACCTTCAAATAATTTCTTCCCTGGGGCTGTTGTCAAGGCTTAGCTTTAGGCTCTGGCAGGGAGGTCTAGAGAAGCCTCACTCAAGGACAGGGTTTCTCAACCGTGGCACTTGACTTTTTGTGCTGGGCGATTGTTTGTTGTGACCTGTGCATGTCCTACCGGATGTTTAGCAGCAATCCTGGTCTCTAGCAGCCCCCACCATCGTGACACTCAAAAATGTCTCAGGACATTGCCAAATGTCCCCCAGGGACAAAACCACTCTGGTTAAGAAGCATTGCTCTAGGGCGTGGTCTGTCCTTAGAGATATTTGGGAAGAGCCTCCATTAATTTTTGATAATTTCCCTCAAATGAGGTTGCATGTCCACGACACAGGGATCTTGACCAGACTGAGAGAAGACTGTCCCGGTACCGCCCCTCCCTGTGAAGGACACTACAAATTCACATGCGTTGGCTTCTATCCTGGAGCAATCTTGGGAAAATCACAATTAAATTGCCATGTAATTTTTAGGGTGTTAAATTAGCTCAATGTAAATATGTGAAATAGACCTTGGCATGTGCAACTTTGTATCAGCATTTTTTCCCACTTTGTAATAGGATCAGCCTCCCGAGGGGCCTCCCTTGCTCTCTGCGGGGCTCAGTGCACCTGCTCTCCTTGGACTTCCTGGTGTGTTTCCCGCCATCCTCTGCTGGTCCATTTCTTGCTGCCTTTCAGAGGAGGCCTCTCTGTTCCTGCCTTTCTCCCGATGGGGTCTATGGTCAGCGACTGGCCAATTCCCCCCGGGCACAGCCCCTGCCTGGTAGCAGGGAGTGGTTCTAGGTGAGGTGGGGGCCGGCGCAGCGGGGGCTGCAGGGCTTACTTCAGGCCTGCTCTGGGCTGAGACGGCAGCAGGAAACTAAGCGGAAGAAGGAAGTAGTTTGGCTGCTGTCTACACCCTGTTGGGGCTTAACCCAAACCACATTGGTTTTCTCTAGATGGTTTCTTGGCAACTTAGAGACCAAATATGGTTAGGAAGAAATGGCAACCCAATATAGGTGAGAACACCACAGGAGAATAGCAGGGTGCTTTACATGAATTCAGACCTTCACGCCTGCCAGAACCTCCAAAGCCAAAGTGAACTCTACTGTCACCGCCATTGTCACCCCTGAGGACTGATAACCAGGGAGGCATTAGAAAGCTGGCAGGAGATGGGGTGGCGATGGGGGCTTCTGTGTCATTTTTTAAAAAGAAGAATGGTCAGATTCTGGGAAATCACTGACCAACCATGAGGCACAGCACTGACCTGCTAGAACATTCTAGAACAGACCAGTGAAGAGCAGCTGAAGCGATGCCTGCTGGGAACAAAGTCTTGCCAAACTGACTTAGTTTTGCCTCTCATACAATGACCAAGCCAGGTGTTGGTGGGAACAGGTGGAGCCTTGCAAAGGTGACGCCCGAGGTGGGTCCTCGCCATGAGCCCCTCTCTCCCTGGATATGAGGCTGTAGCCGGACCCCGGTTTGGTTCAGTTCCTTGAACTACCCTCCTCTTCCTCTCACTTCTGGTGACTCTGGGCCTTCATCCCTGCTGTCCCTGCACCTGGGATAGTCTTCCCATCACTTGTTCCCTGGTGAACTCTCCATCCTCCAGGCTCAGTTGAAGCATTGCTCCTCCAGGGAGGCTGACTCATCCCGCCTGCGTTAAGATCCAGCGCCCTGGCAGGGGTCCGCTCCTTGGCCGTGCGGGTTGCAAGCTCGCGTGTCTGTGTCGCCGTGTGTCTCTATGTCGAGGGTGTGGAGAGGTACACCGTGAGCATCTGCAGAATGAGTGGTCTTTTTCCCCCTTTTCTTTCTTTTTGATTTCAGCATAATACGGGGGTACAAATGTTTAGGCTACATGTATTGCCTATGCCCCGCCCGAGTCAGAGCTTCAAACGTGTGAGCGAAGTCTTTAGAACTTATCTTGGCCTGTGTCCCGAGAAGTGGTTGAAGGACCTGGAATGGTTAACCTGGAAAGAACAAGATTTGGAGAAGGCTATAATTTAGAAGACAGACTATATGGTTATGCATGTTGTTCCAAAGGGCAGAGCAGGACCCACAGGTAGAAGTCAAAGGGAAACAGATTTTTGCTTACTGTAAGTGAAACTATTTCTGTCAGAGACTGCTGATTGCCTACTCCTTTCTTAGTAACAGAATGCTAGTTTTACTCAGGGCAGCCCTGTGCCTGTTAAAAGATCTCCCTTGCAGTTGGTTAGGGTTCAGTCATAACCATATGACTAACTTTGTGGCCCCCTGGAGGTTGTTGGGTGAGGCTATTTGAAAATCTCTTAAAGGGGGATTGTACATGCCAATTTTGCTCTTCCTCTTCTTCCTTCTTCATACCTGGAATGCGCATCTGATGGCTAAAGCACCAGCAGCCATTCTGGGACAAGAAGCAACCATGAGCATGGAAGCCATGTGCTAAGGATGGTGGGGGAGAAAGGTAGAAGGAGCTGGGGATATTGAGGACATTGTAGGACCTGGACTCCTACTTCTGACTTATGTGAAAAAATAAAACATACCTTGTTTAGATCACTCTTATTGGGTTTTTCAGTATCCAATCAAACCTATTCTTAACGTATACATCAAATGTTTCCCTCTTCCCTTTTAGAGGGTCTCTATCCTCTGGTGCATTTAGGGAAAAGGCTATTTGCTTTCACTCATCCTGTGTCATTCTGTGCTGTGGCTTTAGACTTTCTAACCGTCTCTTGCTCCCGACTCACTTTTGTCTTCCTAGATGGCCTCTTCCTCTGCCACCTTCCTTGCCCCACTGGACGCCACCGCTCTGCCTCCGTACTCCCAAAGCTCGCCCAGCACAAGATGTCGTGTGCGGCAGGTGTTTCCTGAAGATCAGAGGGTAGCAGGGAGCAATTTCAGCACAGGGTAGCGACCGGTTTCAAAGTGTCTAGAAATGTCTCAGCCACAACCCACAAGCAGAGATTTCTTGTTGGCACTGTCCCTGCTTTGACTCCCGAAGAACCTGTGTTCCTCCTGTTTCTCTCTGCACTCTCCAGCTCCAGCCAGCGGGCCCTGCACTCCAGCTCGTTCCCCGTGCAGAGCAGCTGGGCCCGGGGCCTGCTTTGTACAGAGCCGCTTGCTCCTGGTCTCCATCCGTATATGGCACTGTGTGAAATTATACTTTTTCTTTAATTTTTCTTGGATCAAATTCTTAGGTAGGGTCTGTTCCCTCTGATCAAAGCAAACCCTGGGGCTGGTGGGTTAGGGCCTGTTTGTCGTCAGACCTGCAGAATCAGAAGCCCCAGGGATCTCTATTTTTAATAACTTCCCCAGGTGAGGCCCGGGGAGGGGAAGCATCTGGCTGGGGGTCGCACAGCTGGTGGGCAGCAAACCCTGAAGCGGACCTCAGGTCAACCGGCGCCTCTTTCAGAGCTCTCAACCTGCTCCGGGCCTCTGTCCGGACTCGGTCTCCCCACGAGACCCAGCAGGCCCACCTGCCACACAGACCCCAGCCTGCCCCCTCTGTTTTCCCAGGGACCAAGGCCTGCGGCTGACCCCGCAGAAGGGACACATCCCTCTGGATTTCAGACTAGGGACATCACAGAGAAACCCAGGAGCCGCTCTGGGTGTCCTCACAGTCTGGAAGCTTCTCTGCCCCAGGCCCTGTGGGGATACAGGGTGTGTGGAGATCACCCCTGGCCCAGAGGGGAAACTGAGGCCCAGGGAGAGGAAGAGACAAGCGTTTAGCATTTATGATGGGCTTCATTTTGAAATGTCAGTGCTGCAGCTGCCAGTAAGCTCTGCAAGCCGGAGGGAGGGTATGTTCTGTTACTGGTTTTGTTCATACAAAGAGAAAAAATCCTAAAGGAAAATTTAGCCTAAATGCAGAGAAAAAAATAATGGAAATGCATTTCCATTTTCTTAGGGTTTATCTGTGGTGGTGGAGTTATGGAGGTTTTTGCTTTTGTTTTCCAAGTTTTCTGTATTGTTAATAAGAAGTTATGTTTGAATTTAGGGTCAAAGGGAGAAAACTATCATCTCCAGGGCCAACAGGAGTGTTGGGGACTCACTCATGCTTCAGAGACTTCATGCCTGGCTCCTGCTTTCTGGTTGGCATTGTGGGCCACCCTTCTGCCTGGGGGCAAGAGGGCCAGATAGTCACATCCCTGCCTGTCTCCTTGAGCTCCAAGGAGGCCCTGCCCCACCCTGTGCACCCCCCCCCACACACACACTGGTGTTTTCTGGCCCCTTAGTTCAGTATGTTGACAATTGGGATCGGAGTTCCAGGGACCGTGCTTGGTGGACTTGCACACAGGCCCGCTGGCTGTCCGATCTGCGCATGCGCTGCTGGGATGGACGCATTTCTGATTTCAGACGGACGCACAGGGAGCCAGATCTGCCTTGGGAAACACACAGGGTGGCGGCCGCCTCTGGCTGGAGCAGATGAGGGCTCTGCCACCGCGATGTGTGCGGTGTTTGGGCCACTCCTGCTGCACCTCTTGGCGCTAATTCTGCCCATGCCGCTGCACCGCAGCAGAGTCAGCAGAGGTCCGCGGGCTAAAGGGTTGGGGGTTGCAGTTCTCTCTGTGTCTGTGCAATGTCAGGGCAGTCACGTAATGTCTCTGGGCCTCAGTTTCCTGGCGCACAAAGCCGTGGAGCAGAGGAAGCTGCCCGCTGCGGGGACTGCCTGGGTGACATTCTGGGATTGTATTTGCCTCGGTTGGGCAGCACCGATGGCTGGAGCCCTGGGGCAGTCTGAGAGCGTTCCTGAGTGGAGTCACAGCTACCCTCATGGGGGCCCTGATGGGAGATGGGGGAGGGGCAGGACCCCAGCTGTGAAGGCAGCCAGTCCTTTTAATAGTGGCTCTTTGGGGGGCGTGGGGTGGGGTGGAGGCAGGCTTGAGGGATGAACTCAGGCAATTGACTCTGTTTTTAAAGAATCTGAATTTCAGAGCCCAGGTTGAGTGCAGCAGGGAATCTTGCCCACAGGGAGTAACAGCAAGACCTTGAGCAAGTCACTTCCACTCTCTGGGCCTTGCCCCTTGTCTGCTCAAAACTGGGGCTGGACATTTAGGTCTCTTAAGGCCTCTCGAACGAAGCTCGACACCAACGGGCCCCACATACGACACTGATCCAACAACCGCAGCGACTGCTGTGGCTGCCATCACTGAGCAGGGCCCACTTTCCAGTGGAGACTGAGGCTCAGAGAGGTGCAGTCACTTGCCAAGGTTGCACAGCGAGTTGGAGGCAGCGTGGAGCTGCAAGACTGGTCTTTTCTCCCCAGAGCCTGAGCTCCTTGTGGCTGTGCTCTGCCATCCCCTGCCCTGGGCTGTCACCATGCTCTCCCAGCCACCTGGGTGGCTTTTTCCCTCCCTCCCCAGACCCTTTTCCTTCCTTCATCCTTCCTTTGTCCTCCTTAGGTCTCTGATGTCCACGCAGCTGGAAAAATGCTCCATCCCAAAGTGCTCGTTCTGCCTGCCCAGCAGCGGCCCTGCCTGTTCCTGGCCTTTCTGGCTCGCAACCAGTTGCTGCAGAGAAACCCTGAGCTCGATTTTTCTGACCACCCGATGGCCACCGTTACCTCCACTTAATAAATTGCACGGGAGCGATGGGTGGTCGCCTGCAGAGGCCTGCACGGGCCGAGCTGGAAATTAAAAGCAGCGGCCGAGAGTGGGTTTGCATGCAGCGACAGGAACCATGAATTTTTTACAAGAAACCGGAATTATTAATGTTTCAATAAAAAGCAAAACCCCAGTGTCCATGTGAAGATTACATGTGACTTAAAGCCTGCAGAAAACCGCTGTGGTCCTGCTCCGCTCTCCCTGAAACCACTCGCATGGTTTCGCTTAAACCGCCCCCTCTCGCGGCCCGGCCCGCCCGCCTGCACGGTGGCAGCGCGGCTTCCGCCCGGCCGCCCCGATAATTAGCACGGCCCCCCCCTGCCTTCGGAGCTACGGACGAGCAGAGAAATATTTCTGGAAGCCTATTTACGAACTTCCCCATAATCATCAATCACAGGGTTACGGAGGAGTGGAGCAAGATTTCTTACCTCAAGGAGCCTCTAATGCAAAAAAGCTATTTACTGGGCACGGGCGGGGGCTGAGATTTCTGATGCCATTACTATAGAATACATAATAGCATCAATAATTAAGTATAAATTGGATTTAATATTTTATGCTGGCGACATGTAATTTACACTCTACCCGAGAAATCAAAGGTCATGTCTGAAACGAGCGAGCGTGGGGTCGGGTCCAGTGGGCTCAGCCCGCGCCCCGCCCGCTGCCGGAGCCGATGACAGAGGAGCCCGAGGAGCACGGCCGGGCGGGAGGGGAGGGCAGGGGCCCGGGAGCCCCAGGGAGGCGCGGGTCTCCGGAGTGGGGCTCTTTCTTTCAAAGAGGCCTCAGGCCTCCCTGGGGTGCGCAGCCAAGACAGCTGGATGCTTCTGGAGGCTCTGGGAGGGGCTGGGGGCGCTGTGCTGGGGAGGTCAAGCCCAGAGGCAGGTCCGCCCCTGAGACACAGGGCAAAGTGGAGCTGTAGCGTTGAAGAGCTGGCGGTGTCCTCGTGGGGAAACTGAGGCCCAGAGAGGAGAGAGGGCTCCCCCAGCCTCACCTAGTGACTTGGCAGCAGGGTCAGAACAGGACCCAGGGCTCCCGACTCCAGCCTCTGTCAGGTCTGACCTGCGGGTCGGGGATCATCCACCTGACCTCTGGGCGTGTCCCCAAAACTTGGCACCTCTGCTTGCCTGCTGGGGAGACTGGCCCTGGCATGGGTCTGGTGTGGGTCCGTCCTGCGTGGCTCTGGGGACCCCTGGGCCGGGCTGGGCATTTCCGGGTGGAGGTTTGGGCTCAGGCCAGCGTTGTGGTGAGGGGTTGGGGTGGGTGAGGCGGAGACGCCCCCTGAGAGTGCAGGAGATCTGGGTGGCTGTTTGGCATTAACAAGCCGCGGGCATTCACTAAACCCTCCCATGGCTTCCCGCTGCCCCCAGGAGAAACCAGTCCTCTCGCCCACCTCCACCATCCCCCTCCTGCCTCACTCCCTCCCGCACCTCTGCCGCGCCCCTCCTGCCTCCCTCCCTCCCGCACCTCTGCCGCGCCCCTCCTGCCTCCCTCCCTCCCGCACGCCCACAGCCTGAGTCCAGCGCTTAGGCAAGATTTTTCTCTGTTCCCATCTGCTTCCCAAGCCAAGAGGCCCCCAGCGTGCCACAGGTCTGTGGCCCAGGACACCCATGCGTTCCTTTACTGAGCTCCTACTGTGTGCAGATCCTGCCCTGGGCATGGAGGGGACCTCAGGGACTAGAACCCGGGTCAGGGAGACAAGAAAACAGATGTATCCCCAGGGTCTGTCCTTGTGGGTGCTGAGGAAGCACCCGACTCAGCTGGGGGGCAGCGGGTGGGGAGGGGGGACCGTCAGCCTTCCCCAGACCTGGGGAGGGCCCTGCAAAGACACAAAACATGCCTTGGGGCTAACCAGCTTCTTTTATTATTTCCGCCTACAAACAGGCTTGAGCGCATGCTCTGAGCCAAGCACTGTTCGGTGAGCCTGCACCATGGCAGGTGTTGGCGAGCTGAGGAAGCAACATGGCGCGGGGACAGGTGGACGGCAGGGAGCAGGAGCAGGGGCAGGGCTGTCTGGGATCGGGTGGCCAGGAAGGCCCTGGTGGGGAAGAGCTGGGGCAGGGACCTGAAGAGGTCGGGGCAGCACATGGCATGTGAGGGAAGGAAGGGTGCCCCGGCAAAGGGAGCAGCAAGGGCAGAAGCCTGGGAGCGAGCCAGGGTGGCCCCTGTGCAGGGCGCTGGGGACAGCAGCCGGGGGCTCTGTTCCCTCATCTGTGTTCTGCCCATTGATTGGACAGGCCGGCCCTGAAGCCCTCCCAGCAGGGCTCTGACCTTGGGGAGGGTGGTTGTGGGAATAACTGATGTATGTGAAGGGCCAGACACAGCTTGGGAATTTTGTAAGACTTAACTGATTTCATGCTCATAAGTCCCCACCAGGCAGGCACTGTTATTATTCTCATTTTACAGAAGAGGAAACTGAGGCACAGAAGGCTAAGTCACTTACCCAAGCTCATGCACAGAGGGAGTGCAATCGAGTCAGAAATTGAACTCGGCCAGCGGGACCTAGGGTCTAGAGTCCTGACACCATCATCCTACCCGATGGCTGAGGTTTGTCCCCAAATGTCAGCCTGGGGTTGGGCGGGGTGAGTGTTTGGTCTGAATCCTTGTGAAGGAGTATCCCGAATGGAGGGGCTGGGAGGGCACGGGACATGCCGAGGGAACCTGGAATAACGGGAACAGGTGCGCCTAAGCCTCCCCACTTCTGGGCCTCCACTCCTCCGCGGGCAAGGGCGGCATCTTCCTCGCTGCCGCTCCACCCTCCCACCCACAGATATCGACCGACTGAGAACTAGCTGGCCACCTGCTCACTGTGTGACCTTCGGCAGGTCACCTTTCCTCTCTGGGCCCGGAAACCTCATTCGAGGGGGTGGACCTGAGCTCTCAAGCGTCCTCCCGCTTTCTCCATGCTGAGTCTGCCTCCTCCCCCAGCCTCCCCTGTCACCCCACGGGCCGAACCCAACAGGGAGAGGCAGGCGTGGGGTGTGTCGATGTCGCCCGTGCAGGGCGGCCCCGGGCTCAGAGCGGGTGGAGAAAGGCACAGACTGCACCTCTGGGGCAGGCGGGGGAGATAGCACAGCCGGGCGGTGACTGTCCACTGAGCAAACTGTAAAGGACGAAGGGAAGGACTTCCTCGCTAGCTTCCTCCAGCAGGTGCCTTCAGTGGTGGCGACTCAGCCAGGCGGGGAACTTCTGCCTGGGGAGCTCCTGTGCCTGGGGAGGGGGCTCCATCCCAAGGGGGTGGAGACAGTCTGCTCAGGGGACAGAGAGGCCGAGTCTGGCCACTCTGTGGTCCCTGGCCTTGTCTGGAGTCCAGACCACTGGCCAGGCCTTAGCGATCACAGAGCAGACTCGAAGCATCCCAGGCTGAGAAAGCTGGAAGGGTGTCAGGCTGGCCTTGGCCACCGAACTACCCCGGGTTTCAGCTTCCTCCTTGGTGAAGCAGACGCCAATCATGTCGCCATGGAAGCGTGGTATCTGTGTTTTCTCCGTTCCTCATAGCAATCCTACTTCTGCAACCCATTTCTCAGATGAGAAAACCGAGGCTCAGAGCGGTAAAGAAAGCTGCCCATAGAGGCTCAGCTGGTGAAAGGCAAAATCACGGTGGGGCCTAGGCCTGGGTGCTCTCCGTGAGCCACTCTGTTCCCCACCTCGGCCTCCCCGGGAGAGAGAGAGAGAAGGTGGCTCTGGGGGTGGAGAGTCAGTGAGATCTGCCTCTACTCAGGGCCCTGTGTAGCCTCAGTCAAGGCAACCAACCTCTCTGAGCTTTGTTTCCTCATCTGTCGAATAGGGCTTGTGATATCTAATTGGCAGGAATGTTTTGAATATGAAAGAAATGTAGCTTGCACATTGGCATTTGGCGGGTGCTCAGTATGGAAAGTTATCCCAGTAAACCAGAAATAGACTATTTCATTAAACTTCTTATTTTAGAACAGTTTTAGATTACAGGATTATTTTGAAAATTGTTCAAAAAGTTCCTGTATACTCCACACCCAGTTTCCTTTATTATTAATATCATACTATTAAGACCATATCATTAGTATGGTACATTTGTCATAATTAATGAACCGGTATTGATATGTTAGTATTAACAAGAGTCCATACTTTATTCAGATTGCCTCAGTTTTCAGGAAATACGTTTTACAGGAGCTGTAGGGTGCTGAGGCCAAAAGCGTTCCCTTTTCCTGGCCTGTGTCTAAGAGGAACAGGGGTTTTGTAATGTTTCAGCCAGTGGGTGTGGACTGCTGTCTGGTGACAGGGAGCTGGGTGCATCCTCCAGTTCAGCAAAGGACAGAAGATAGACAGGACACTCCAGGGTGTGGCAGGCCCTCCTCACCCCTGCAGAGGTGGTTGCAGGAAGCTACTTGCCATGTGTTCTGGTTACCTGCTACTGCAGAAAATACCCTCCCAAATTCAGTGACTTAAGGGAATGACAAACATTTTAGTATTATCTGTTCCGAGCGTTGACTGGGCTCAGCTGGGCGGTTCTTGCTCAGGGTTCTTATGCTGTTGTGGTCAGATTGTGGCTGGTACTGGAGTCACCTTGAAGGCTTTTTCAATTTTACGTCTGATAGTTGAGGCTGGTGTCCACTGGGACCTCAGCTGGGCCTGTTAATGTGATCTCTCCATGTGGCCTGGGCCTTCTTATAGCATGGCATCAGGGTTCCCAGAGGGCCAAAAGGAAATTATATTGCTTTTAATGACCTAGCGCCCAAAGTCACATAGTGCCACTCTGCCATTGTCTCAGGCCCAGCTGGGATGAAGGGAGGGAACATAGAAGTTGTTGTCACAGAGAGACAAGAACTTGTAGGGTAGAAATTGTCGTGGTGGCCGTCTCTAGAAGTGCAATCTATCACAGTGCATGAGTTCCGTGGCCCTGGAAAGTTCACACGAAAGGAGCTTTGATGCCCATTTGCTTTTTTCTTTCACAGGAGACCCGTGTTACCAAACTGCTCTTCTTTGTTGAAGACTGCAGCGAGCGGAGTGACAGGTTGGCCTGGTGAGACAGCATGGCTCTGCAGAATGGAACAAACTGGGGCCCCAGCACTTTGCAAAGGGCCAACACAGAGAAGGTGCTAACCACGCTCGGCCAGTGGGAGCTCAGGACATTTCATGCAGTCAGCCCAATATGCCCGGGGGGGGGGAGTAGAAGACATGTGTCCATGGAGTGGAGTCCCCAGGGCTCAGACCAGTAGATACCAGCACAGAGAGGTCAAAGGCCTTCCCTGGGTCACACAGCAGGCCATCAGGAAAAGCAGGAACAGAATCCAGGTCCCTCGTCTGGCTTGGGGCTTCCACCAGTACACTGGGCAGCCCGTGAGTTTGCAGAAGAAATCTCTGAGAGCCAGCACTAACCTGGGCACGAGACCTTCCTTCCATGGCTAAATCCCTGCTCTACAGAGGGGTGGGTGGGGGCGGGGGGCACCCCACGTGCTCTTCTCACAGGGAGGCGGGTCTATGTTCCCTCCCTCAGTTCTGGGTGGGTCTGTGACTGTGACCTTAGATCCACCTGACACTGAAGGCCAGAGTCACCCTTACTCTCTTCACAAGCTTCGATCAGCCTCATAATTGGAGCATAGTCGGGGCTCGGGGGAAGGAGAGGGACTCAGACCCATAAACTGTCATTTTCCAAAGAACATTCCTGGAATACTCTGAGATATTCTGCCAAGATAAAGGGAAGGTTCTGCAATCAAATCAGTCCATGGAATGGATGTTTAAAAATCCAACTCCATTGCAGGACTTCTCAGAGCATTTACTAGCCTTGTAACTCTCCAAAAGGGAACTAGCATTTGCAGGGCTTCCTAGGCTTGCTTGACTACTGAGCCCTATCTCCTCTTTTTGTTTTCTAATCTCTTGAGAGATTAATGTTTCCTGGAACACATTTGGGAGACAGTGTTGTAGAGCAGCTTGGGTGTTAATGAAGGCAATTTTTAAATAGCAAAAGGAAAGCTGCCATAATGGTGGCATGCCAGGTAGCAGCCAGGTGCTATTTGGAGGACGAGGCCCCAGGGGTTCCTCACTGATACTACCTCTGCTTCCAGGTGGAGCTCAGACAGCAGTACCGTGCATGCTCAGGCGTTAGAGACACACCCAGGGCTCATCCTGGAGCCAGGCCCTGAGACCAGAGGGCCAGATTTGTCCACTGAGGCCTGCTGCCCTGCTGCTGCCTGTTGAGTGGCACCAAGGATCCCTGGGGCCCTGGGCCTTGAGGAGCGGGCGAGGCGGGCCCCCAGGCCAGGCGCTCTGGCGGCTCCTCCCCCCGCCTGGCCTGCGGGCTAATGTCGCCTTAATGCTGTGGTCAGCGGCCACGTGGCTGGGCTCCCCAGGCGGGCAGGGCCGCATAATGGACGGTTCAGACCCTCCTACTGACGGCTCCATTAAATGTGGTCGATTTTTTTTTTCTGGTTCCTGGTGTTTTAAGCTGAGTGTCTCTGGGCAGGCATTCAAAGCCTGGTTCCAGAGCTAATCTCAGAAGCAGGGACGAAGCAGGCCTGGCTGCATTAAATGGCTAAATCTGGCGCAGGGCGGCCAGAGCTCACTCGAGGAAAGAATAGCATCTCTGTGGTCTTGGCCATCGGTCAGCGGGGCTGGCTGCTCTCCCTGTCCTTCAGGCTGTCAGAGGAAGTTGCCGGGCAGTGGCAGGGATGCTGGGGAGTGGTCCCGGGGGAAGACATTGACTTCTGGGGCTCCATGCCTTTGCTGTGTGACCTCGGACAATGGCTGGCCCTCTCTGTGCATTGGCTTTTGTATTAGGATTCACTTCTTTGTAGGCTTCTCTATGGGATGGGATTTGAGGGGTGTGGGGAGCTGGGCAGTCTCTATAGTTGAAGGTGTTGAGGTTGGAGGAACCTGGGGACTTCTGAGACCTTAGAAGAAGGTCTAGGCCAGTCTGCAGGGCACAAGAGCCAAAGGCTAGGGGCCGGGGAGGTGATGGTCATGGCAGGTCTGCGAGGAGGTCCGGGATGGCCCAGTGATGGGGAGGTGGGGGCAGGAGAGACTCAAGCACTGGGCCAGATTCCTTTTGGCACTGAGAAATTTGAGTCCACAACCCCCACCCCAGGGTTGAGACCCCCGATTTCTGGGTTAGGACCACAGGGAAGGCAGGCCGCAAACTCAGCTGTGCTGGTAGACACGGGGCAGGGCAAAGGTCAGGGCAGGTGGGAAGCACCTGTTGCTGAGCCCTGGGCTGGGGCTGGGCCAGAGCTGGAGGGGAGCGGAGCTTGCTGAGAAGCCATGGGGCTGTCCCCCGTGGGCTGCGGGACACAGGGCTGGGAGCAAGGTGGCCTGGTGGCAGATCACACCAGAAAAGCCAGAAAAGCCCTTGAAGATCAAGTTCAATCCCTTGATGGGGAAACTGAGGCTCAGAGAGAGGAGCTTGCTGAGAGCGACACGTTAGCAGATGTGGGACGACAGCCTGGGGCTCTGATTCCCTGTCACATCCCATTGCCTGCTGGGGCTCCGGGGCAAGGAGCTTGCTCCAGCCGTCTCCACCCCTCTCCACCCCGCCCGGGCCTGTCACTCAGGCCCCCTGGATGAGGGACGTCTTCACCACCTAAGGGGGCCAGGGCTGGCCAGAGGCCTGGGAACAAGGGTGGCCAGGAGTCAGGTGATGGAATTTCTAATCTTGGCCACCAGCGTGCTGAGTGACCTCGGTCAGGTCATTTGCTCTCTCTGGGTCTGGGCATTTGCATGTGTCAGACGGGAGATGGGCCGAGCCCGGGGACCCTCCCGGCAGTGGGTCTGGGATCTCTGTGCGCCCCAGGCCTGGTGTTTGGGGTCTCCCCAGCCAGCGTCCTGACCAGCGTCACCCACGTGTGTTCTCAAGCCCCCTCCTCTTGGATTCACCATCCACCCCTCTCACTCCTGCCATGAGTGAGAACCGGACCCCTGCGTGCTTATTAAATGCCTGCTGTATGCCACACCACCATTCGTTGGGCTTCTGTGATCAGGGAACTCTCAGTTCAGCTGAAGACACTGGGGGACGGGACATCCCCGGTGCAGTGCGGGGCCGCGTGCCTATGGCCCCTGTGACGATCACCACTAACTTCCCGGCTTCCAACGACGCAAATGTATTACCTTACAGCTCTGGAGCTCAGAAGTCTCGCTGGACTCAAGTCACGGTGTTGGCAGGGCTGAGCTCCCTGCCTCTGGGGCAGGATCCGTTTCCTGCCCTTTTGCTCTATAAGGACGCCTGTACTCCTCAGCTGTGACTCGAGACCTCCTCGGCTGTATGTAGAGCCATCAGCCTGGCGTCTCCCATTCTCTCTCTCTGCCTCTGATGCACCTGCCACCCTCACCCAGGTGGCCCAACCTATCACAAGGGACAATCCAGGATTGTCAGCTCGAGAGCCTTAACTTAATCACACCTGAAAGTCCTTGGGCCACATAAATAACATAGCCACAGGTTTCAGGGATTAAGACATGGGGCTGAGTCAGGAAGTCTAGTTAAAAAAGAAAGCATGACGCTCTTTGATGCCATTATTCTGTGTAGCACAGGTGTCAAGACAGTCCCTGCTTCCAAAACTGTCAGGCGGCACAGAAGACCTGTCTGGGTGTTGCTTGAAATCAGTCTTGGTTTAAAAAATCCGAGTTCTTGTGGCTGTGAGCCACAGGGCCTTTGCACATGCTCTGTTGTATTTTTTTTCCCCCTCAGATCTCACGTCTATCATCACTTCACCAAGAAAGCATTCCTGCTTCAAAGTCAAGGCCCACCCATTAGATGCCATTAATGGCACTTATGGCTGTGCAGTGGATGAAAACCTAACTCCACATGAGTGCAAAAAATAGAATATTTTTTATGTTTATGTTCCATTGCTCTATTTGTCTTTCCTTGTATTAAAACCACATTGCCTTGATTACTTTTGCTTTATAATAGGTCTTGATATACAGTGGTTTAAGTTCTTTAACATTGTCTTCAAGATCATCTTGCCTACTGTTGATGCTTGCATTTTCATAAAAACTTTTAGAATTAACTTGTTAGTTTCCAACAATGGCAACAACAAAGTCTGCTGGGATTTGGACTTAGATTGTATTGAATCTACAGATCAATTTACAGAGAATAGGAGGTTTTACAATGTTGTGTCTCTTAATCCATGAACATGTATACGCTTCTGTTGATTCAGAGCCTTAATTTATTTGAAAAAATTAAGTTTTTGAATAAATGTTTTATAGTTTTCTGATGAGATATCTTTTATATCTCATGTTAGATTTATTTTTAGTTATTTAATACTTTTGGTTCTGTTATAAATGATATATTTTAATATTTTATTTTCTAATTATTATTACTGATCTATAGAAATATAATTGTTTGCTAAATTTTCCAATTAATTTTAAGTTTCTTAAGTTTCCAATTAATTTTAAGTTTCTTTCTTTTTTTTATGAAGGGGTAGGGTGCTCAGTTGTCTTGTTTGTTTTTTATTGAGACAAGAATCTCACTCTGTCAACCTGGGTAGAGTGCCGTGGCGTCAGCCTAGCTCACAGCAACCTCAAACTCCTGGGCTCTAAGTGATCCTTCTGCCTCTGCCTCCCAGGTAGCTGGGACTACAGGTCCACTGCTGCATGCCTGGGTGGGTGTTTTTTCTTTTCTTTTTGGTAGAAATGGGGTCTCACTTTAGCTCAGGCTGGTCTTGAACTCCTGGGCAATCCTCCTGCCCCTGCCTCCCAGAGTGCTAGGATTATAGGCATGAGCCACCATGCCCAGCTAATTTTAATTACTTATAAATTATTTTAGATTTTCCTTTTTTTTAAATTTTTTTTTATTCCTTTATTTATTTATTTATTTCCATTTTCAGTTGGCCAATTAACGTTTTTTTTTTTTGTTGTTGTTTGTTTTTGTTTTTTTTTTAGTAGAGACGGGGTCTCGGCTCTTGCTCAGGCTGGTCTTGAACTTCTGAGCTCCAACGATCCACCCGCCTCGGCCTCCCAGAGAGCTAGGATTACAGGCGTGAGCCACAGCGCCCGGCCTATTTTAGATTTTCTATGGACACAGCCACATTGTTTCCTGCTTCTTCTGTTATAATCCTAAGGCCTTTTATTTATTTTTCTTGTTTTATTGTTATGGCTAGAATCTCTAGTTCTATGTTGAACAGGAATGATAGTAGACACAGCTGCCTCATTAGCAATCTCAGAGGAAGGAACTCAATATTTTACTGTTTAGGTATATTTGCTGTAGTTTCATGTATATATCTTTTATCAGGTTAAGGAAATTTTCTTCTTTTTTATATTTTTAAGAGTGGGTGTTAAATTTTATCAAATGATTTTTTAATCTATTGAGATGACTTTATGAATTTATCCTTTACTCTATTAATATGGTCAATTATAATAATTGATTTTTAAAATATTAAACCAAACCTCTTACTCTCAGGGGAAAAAATCCAACTTGGTTGTGACTATAATAATCTTTACACAAATCAATTTTATCTGTTTGTATTTTAGCAGGGATTTTTGCATATATCTCATTTGATCCTTATGAAAAATCTCCAAGGAAAGTAAAATAAGTAATATTATCGCCATTTTACAAATGAACGACTGAGCCCTAGGTAAGTTAATTAATCACATGAGAGAGATTGGCTTGTAATTTTTCTTTCTTGCAATATTTTGGTATCAAGGTTATACACTGGCCTCAAAAATGTGTTAGAAAATGTTATTTTTATTTTTTAATTTAAATTTATATTATTACTTTCAAAGATGGGGTCTCACTCTCTTGTCCAGGCTGTGGTGCAGTGGCTTAGTCATAGCTCACTGTAGCCTCGCACCGCTGAGCTTGAGTGATCCTCTCACCTCAGCCTCCTGAGTAGCTAGGACCATAGCTGTGCACCACCATGCTTGGCTAATTCTTAATGTTGTTTTAATAGATAGGATCTTGCTGTGCTGCCCAGGCTGGTCTCAAACTCCTGGCCTTAGGCGGTCCTCCTGCCTTGGCCTCCCAAAGTGCTGGGCTTATAGGTATGAGCCACTGCACCTGGCCTCAGAAAATGCTGTTTTAAAATATTCTTTGGAACAGTTTGTGTAAGATTGGTATTATTTCTTCCTTACATGTTTTTGAAAGACTTCACCGGTGAAATTATCTGTACCTAAAATTTTCTTTGGAGGACTTTTTAAAAGGAAAATGGATATGTTTTCTTTAAACTGTTATAGAATTATCATTTTCTATTTCTTCTTCTGTCCGGTTTATGTTAGTTACTTAAGGAAATTTTCCATTTCATCTAAATTATCAAATTTATTAGTGTGAAACTATATACAATATCTTCTTCTTACTTTTTAAATCTGTAAGTTCTGTAGTGATGTCTCCTTTTTCATTCCACATTTCGGTAATCTGTGCCCTCTGCACAAAACCAGCTTCGGGAACCTTGATGAAGCTATCCGAGGTCCTACCAGCCCCCACACCACCCAGCCACTTATACTCTGGGGTCTCGCTGCCTCCATGGGTTCTCCCTAGAAGTGAGATTTATAAATTTTTTTTTTAGATCCCATGAAGCTCTCTGGCATTTGATCCTCCCCTACTAATACTTGGCCTGGGGGAAACACAGCATAGGTTCCACCTTTCTCAGGGAGCCACAATCTCTACATCACTCTTCACTACTTCTGACTCCCGCCAAACCCCATACGCCACCCCACTACACACGTTCTTACTTTTATCGGCCCAGGGGCCTTCACATAATCGGAGGGATGGGGGAGTTTGCTCTCACTCCTTACATAATCTCCAAAGTTTCCCCGTGACCAGAGGTTTCGACTCCCCTTTTTGAAATTCAAAAGTCAGGAAGAGACTCCTAACTTCTCCCTCTGTCTCAATGCTTCCTTGAACTGAGTCAGGCCAGAGCGTAGGGAGAGGGGGGAGTGGCTAGAGATGAGGCTTGGGACATAAGCAGGGGAGCTTTCTCCCCAGTGAGAGGCTGAAGGTAAATGGCCTTATCCCGCCATGCTCACGGTGCAATGACAAGGGATCGAATGAATGTGTAAGGATACTCAATGAGTACTCACTTGATTGCAAACTGAACTATTCACTCAGGAGCTTGTATAAACATACATGTAAAGTTTAAGCAATAATAATATATGGTTATTATTATTATTATTTTGAGACAGAGTATTACTCTGTTGCCTGGGCTAGAGTGCCGTGGCGTCAGCCTGGCTCACAGCAACCTCAAACTCCTGGGCTCAAGTGATCCTCTTGCCTCAGCCTCCCAAGTACCTGGGACTACAGGCATGCGCCACCATCCCCGGCTAATAGTTTTCTATATATTCTTAGTTGGCCAATTAATTTCTTTCTATTTTTAGTAGAGATGGGGTCTCGCTTTTGCTCAGGCTGGTTTTGAACTCCTGACCTTGAGTGATCCTCCCGCCTCAACCTCCCAGAGTGCTAGGATTACAGGCATGAGCCACCACACTCGGCCAATAATATATGATTATTAATGTAATATCCGTAATAGTGATAATTATAAAACAGACACCTGTGCCTGCATCACCTAGCTCAAGGAATCTCTGTATCTTGGAGGTTCCATGTGGGTCTTGATCCCTTCGTGTCTTTCTCCCAATAGATGATCACCATACTCAATTTTGTATTAATTATCCTTTTTTTCCGCCTTAAAAAAACAGCCCTTAACAATGATGTATTTTGTTAGTTTTGTCTAATTTTGAACTTTATATCCTACCATACATCTGTTTATGTGATTTGCTTCTTTCATTCAGCACTGTGTTGTGGAATCCATCTGTGTGTTCCTGTGTTGCTGTAATTCATTCATTTTTCACGGCTGTATAATAGTCCACTGTAGGAACATACTACAGTGGAGTTACCTATCTCCCATTGATGGGCCTTTGGATTATTCCTAAAAATGCTACTATGTACATTCCTGTGCATGTCTCCATACCGCAGTGTGGCCTAGTGCAGACCAAAGATTTTCTTTAGGAGGGAAATTGATGAGTCTTAGGGTAGGTGCACATTTAATAAAACAATATTATTTATGAGGTGCATTCGTTTCCTATTGCTGCTGTAACAAATCACCACAAACTTAGTGGCTTGAGAAAACCCCCACATTTATTATCTTATAGCTCCAGAGAAGTAAGTAGAAAGTGAGCCTCACTGGGCTAAAATCAAAGTGTTGGCAGGGCTGTGTGCCTTCCGAGGCACTAGGGAGGAATCTGTTTCCTTGTCTTTTCCAACTTCTAGAGGCTCCTGCACTTCTCAGCTCGTGGACCCTTCCTCCGTCTTCAAAGCAGCTTTGCAGCATCTCAAATCTCTCTCTGACCCCTACTCTTCTGCCTCTTCCACTTACACACACCTTGTGATTACACTGGGCCCCCCGGATAATCCAGCCAACCCCCCACTCTCACGGTCGACTGATTAGCAACCTTAATTCCACTTCCATCTGCAACCTCAATTCCCTTTCGCTATGTAGCCTAACGTAGTCGGTTCTGGGGATTGGGATGTGGATATCTTTGGTGAGGGTAGGGGCATTACTCTGCCTACCATACTGGTCAGTGCAAAATTATTCCCTATAGCTGTTGTGCCCATATTACGTCCACTGGGGGAGGCCCATTCTCTTTGCTCCTACAAAAACAGCTTTTTGATGTTTAAATTTTTAAAAATATTTCTATTATAATTTCTTATTTTGAAATGGCTTAAATTTTACAAGAAGTCACAGAAGCGGTACAGAAATGAACTCTTAACCCAGATTTTGCATGCGTGTTCTTTTTGGGGGGAGGTGTGCGGTTCTGTGACATTTCACCACACGTGGATGAGAGTAACCATCACCGCAGTCAGGATAAAGACCCTTTTAAACCCTAATTGTGGTACAAATCTTAGTGATTATCATGAGCAGGCTGGCCCCGGAGGCCTCATGTGGGTAAGAAGCGTGGCCCAGAGCCAGGGAATGTTCTAGGTTGAGGTCGCAGGGGAGGCAAAGACAGGGTCAAGTCACCTGAGGTGCTGAGCCATTGGGAGGGGGTCCCGGTGAAGGTCACCTTGGCCGAGTCCTTACCGGTGCACCTGAGCGCGCAGGCAGCAGGGAGAAGCAAGGACTTTAACTCTTCCAGATTAATCCTGCTAAGTTGCAACAATATTGATATGCTATTATTTTCCATCTTTATTCATCCCCTGGCGAAGAAAGAACGACTCCCCCCAGGCCATTCATAATTGAAAAATGCTTTTAAGGCCTTTACGAGTTGAATACTAAATTTCTCGAGGTGCCTGCTTTATTGGGCCTCCAGTCACCGATGATACATTTGCTCCCTAATGTTCTTTAAGGAAAGGAGCTCGAGCGGCGTGATGGATGTGCCCGATCGGAATCAATGCTCATTAGTGACTCCAGCGGCCAGGTGGGCCCGGGCTGCTCGCCGGGGTGGACAGGCTCCCGGCGAGAGACAAGGGCAAGGCCTGGTGGCTACCGTTTTCCTCGGACTGTGGCTTAGCATTCATTCATTCATTCATTTGTTCAAGAGGTGCTTATCCCACTGTGCACCAGGCCCAGTGCTGGACCCAGAGATGGGTGGGACCCAGACACTGTCCTCAGAGAGCTCCCAGGACATGGACACAAATAAAGCAATAGAGGGGAACGTGTTTGATGCTGAGATGTGCGTGGGGCTGGGAGGCATGAAGAGGGGGAAAGTGGTTTTACCTGGGGGGATGGCGGTCAGGAACCACTTCGTATCAGAGGTGACTTGGTAATGGTGTGTGGTGTGAATGAAAGAACTGGCCGGGGTGGGAAGGGTGTTCCGGCAGGGAGAACCACACGGACAAAGGCGTGGAGGTGTGACCCAGCCTGGGGTGAGCTGAGCGATCTGTCGGGCTTCTTAGATGAGTCACTTGGTGGCTTCTGAGGTGGCCAGAGCTGCAGTCCTGAACTGGTGAGTCAATGGTCCTCAGGACACACCTGACGTGACCCGCCACGACGTGGATGGCAACTGAGGCCAGAGACGGGAAGGGACTTGCTCCGGGTCTCGGCCGGGTGATGGGGAGAGACAGGGCCAGGCTGAGCCCCTGGCTGGGATTCCCACGACACAGCGGCAAGAGGCCAAGTTCAGCTTGGCTTTGACCTTGGGCCTTAGGTCATCATTACATGGAATCGTGGGTTCAGGATATGAAACTTGAAGTCCTCTCAGCTTCCAAACGCTGTGTCGGGTCACACACAGGTTGTTAGTGACACAGGTGGAGGATGAGGACGCACAAATACATTTAAGCCAAGCAGGAAGGAGTGGGGGGAGGGGCGAGCACTTGCTGAGCACCTGGAACAATCCGCTTCTCGTCCTCACCGGCCCGGGCTGCACCGGGCCACGCCTGTCTTGCACGTCAGGAAACTGAGGACTAGAGGTGCGGTGACTTGCCCAAGGGGATCCCAGGATTTGAACCCAGTTTTCTTCTGTTTTTTAAAATTTCGAAGCCCGTGTGCTTCCCACTGTCCTGGGCTGTCCCCTCAGGGGCCTCAGAGAGAAGCTTAGACTCAGACGCAGGATTGCTGCCCCCCTGCCGCTCTGACGGGGCCTCAGGCCGGCTCGGTCAGGGTCTCTGACCGCAACCCGGAGGTGTGCACTCCTGTACCGAGCCATAAAGTGACCAGATGGGCCTGCTCCTTTGCTCTCCCCAGGAAGCCGTTGCTCGGTTGTCCAGAGGTCTGCGGTGCGTGGCTGCTAGGGGTGGGGTGTGCGGTGCCCCAGCCCCGCCTCCCCGAGGTCCCCGGGCCAGGCCTCTCCCCCCGGGGCCTGCTGAGGACCCAGGAGGCCCTGGTCTAGCGCAGTGGCTGCAGGGCCGGGAGGCAGTCGGGCCACTGACCCCTGCAGCTGGCCACAGCCTCATGTCCAGCTGTGGGCTTGGGATTCCTGTCCCTTCTCCCCGAGGGACACCAACCCGTGGCCCACGAGGATGCCAGGTACCTGCAGTCACCTGTCCCCTCCTCAGGCCCAGGGAGGCAGCTGTGAGCCGGGAGGGCTCACCTGGCTGACCGACCGTCCCCTTCTCTTCTGGCTCCTCCACCCTCGTGGCCCCTCCAGCACGACCCGGACCCGGCTAGGCCAACCGCCCGGTGGCAGCGGCAGTTTGCTGGGGTCCCCCACTCAAGACAGGCAGCCGGGGACTGCCTTCCCCCTGCCACCTCTGCCCTCCAGGGTGCTCTTCCTCAAGACGCTGCACTTCTCACTTTGGGCTCCTTGCTCCTCCGCCTGGAGCTCAAACATCACCTCCTCAGCTAGGAGTCCCAATCCGAAGACGCGTCCCCGGCCCCTGGCCACTCTCTGCCACCTCAGCCCGCTCCGTTCCCTTTCTGGCTTGCCTCTCTGAAAACCCCGTTGCCTGTCTGCCTCCTGGTGCCTCGCCCTGTCCTGCACAGGGACGTCGGTTCGGTGGCCACCTGATGAACGAAGGAAGAGCGAGCAAGCGAGAGGGGACCTGACTCACCGGAGCTTTGACGCAGCCGGTTTAACCCCCTGCCCTGCCCCTTGCTGGCTCAATGATATCAGACAAGTGACCTCACACCTCCAGGCCTCTGTTTTCCCCTCTGGAAAGTGGGACTAAGAGCAGCTTTCTCCCAGGGTCTGGGAGGAGTGGAGAGAGCATGCGGGTAGGGTCTCGGGACACCGTCAGAGCTCACTGAGTCGCCGGGCCAAAGACCTCCCCTGTGGGCATGTGGGGCGCGGGCCAGGGCTGGCCGGGCGTGGTGGGCAGATTTGGGGGTCCCGGGAGACTTGGATTCTGGTCGCAGCATCTCCTCACGTGGCATGAGACTTTGGTCTGGTCAGATGATGTCCCGGGCCTCGGTTCTCCATCAGAGTCACAAGCAGACTCGTCGTTCACGGAGATACTCCAGAGAAGGTTCTGGAAACACTCCGCAGCACGTTCCAGAGGAGCCGGGAGACGAGGGTGCACACGGGGGAGTCAGACGGGCCTGGGTTCGCGCCACAGCGTGGAGAGCCACCAGCTGTGTGATCTTGGCAAAGAACTTGGCCTCCGAGACGCTGGGTCCCGTCTAAAAATAGGGCCGGCCCTGAGGACGCCAGCCCGGCCCTGCCTGAGGGCGCTCACAGGGGACGCTGAGTGGGCACAGGCGGGGAAGGGTCGATTCCAGCCCAGTGTGCAGAGTGTGACGCGCACAGGCGGCCCGGGGGGCTGTGGGGACCAGCGCAGGCCCCAGCCCAGACCCTGGGTCAGGGAGGGCTTCCCTGAGGAGGGAGCATCGGAGCCAAGACCCGACAGGTGCAGAGGCGTGGCCAGCGACACAGGTGAGGATCGCGGAGAGAGCATTCCAGGCAGGAGGAACAGCATGTGCAAAGACCCAGGGGTGAATAAGAGCTTGTTCTCCAACATCCCCTCAGACTGGCTTTAAAGACATCCCTCCACCCAGCGGCCCTCCACCCTCTCCCAGAGAATCCTGGGTTTTAAACATTTCAGCCTAACACAGAACCTGTGCATCCCAGAGCCCAGGCAGTCGGCCTGAGGATCGGTCTTAGCCTGCTCAGGCTGCTATAGCAAAATCCTGCAGACTGGGAGGCGTAACGCATCGACTGCCACGCTAGAAAAAAATCTTTGTCCCTGGGACCACATTGTTTTATTACAAAAATAGAATAAAACTTCAAAAACAAAATGATCCTTTCTAATTTAACAACAAAAAAAAATTAACGAAAAACGAAATGTATTGACTTCACTTCATCCATGTTTTTAGAATTAATTTTTCAATATTCATTGTAACAATAAGAACAGCGACAAATAAGATTTTCATGAAGCGATTGCAGGGCTTTGCCCAGATTTTGCTTCATGAGGCCCCAGGTCCAACACTAGTGTGAGTTAAATACAACTCACATGGTAGTTAATGCGTTAAACAGCAGACATTTATTTCTCACAGTTTTGGGAAGCCCGAGATCAAGATCAAGGTGGCAGCCAATTTGGTTCCTGGTGAGGGCTCTCTTCCTGGTTTGCAGATGGCCGCCTTCTTGCTGGGCCCCTACATGGTAGAGAAAGTGGTTTCTCCCTCTTCCTCTTCTTATGAAGCCACTAGTCCCATCATGAGGGCTCCACCACCAACACTGCATCTAACCATAATTACCTCCCAAAGGCCCATCTCCAAATACCATCACACACAGGGTTAGGGCTTCAATATATGCATTTTTGGGAGGACACAGTTTAGTCCCTAGCAGCGTGTGTTGGAGGCCTGAAGACAGAACAGGAGCACATGGCTGCGGGGAGGACCCTCGGTGGTTTTATTCTAGAGGCTCAGCCCTGGGAGGGCAGGTGCTGTGTCTGTCTGGGGCCCAGAACGTGATGCAGCACCTGGTAGGTGCTTGGGACATACTTAGATAGAACAGAGAATCCAGCACACTCCAACCAGGTGTGGAAACTGAGGCTGAACCAGGGCAAAGGGCATGTCCGGCATCACCACGAAGCCAGGCTGAGCTCCTCCTTCAGCTCCATCTGCATGCTTTCATTCGACAATTATTTATTAAGTGCCTACTATATGCAGGGACGTTCCAGCGCCCGCGATGCAGCAGCGAACAGAACCGACAGTGTCTGATTTCATGCAGCCTGTTCTAATGGGGAGAGGCGGACAATAAACAGATAAATAATTAAAACAGATGGGATGTCAGGTGATGACAAATGCCATGGAGAACAGTGGAGCAGATCAGGAGGGAGAGACAATGATGAGGGTCCGGGTTCTCGCAGACGGACGTGACAGAGAGGGAAGGCATCTATCTGAGCAAGGCCTAAAGCAAGATCTGCTTTTAAAATGTGTCCACGAATTCCTTGATACTCTTCCCTTCAAGGGATGGAGCTTAATTTTCTTCCCTTTGAGTGTGGACTGGACTTGAAGATTCACTTCAAATGGTAGAAAGTGCCGGAAGCAATGGCATTTGACTTCTGAGGGTGGGTTATGAGACATGGTGCTCCCTTGGGTGCCCTGCCGTGTCATGAGGACGCTCAGGCAGCACCCTGAGGGCCCCTCGTGAGGGACCAACCCCTCCCCCAGCAGCCGGTGAGGAACTGAGGCCTCCGCCAACAGCCGTGCAAAATGCACCGTCAAGCCTTCTGGTGGCTGCAGCCCCGGCCACGCTCTGACAGCAGCCCCGTCAGAGGGCTGAGCCAGAATCAGCCTCTCCAGGACTCCTGACCCGCAGAGCTGTGAGACAACAAACGTTCCTTGTTTCAAGCCGCTGAACTTGGGGGGCGATTTGTTACGCAGTGGCAGGTGCACAATTCAGAAGGGGAAGAGCCATCCCGGAGAGGGTACGGCCGGTGCAACGGCCCGGCCTCACGCAGGGAAGGTGGAGGCCACACCTGGGCCCAGCCCTTATCTGGTTGGTCCTCAGTTTCCTTATTTGTCAAAGGGAGAAAACCATATACCCTGCCCCTCTCAAGGGACCGTATCAGATGGAAATTCCGTGAGACCCAGGAAGGCTCAGCGACGCCACCCGCGCCCGCCTGAGACGCAGACTTACCCCGCTAAGCCGGCAGCTTTTGCATCATGGCCCCTGACCCTGATTTCTGACCCCTGCTCAGACCTCTCGCATCAGACTCCCCAGAGGAGGATCATGGGAATTTATCTAGTTCCTGAGCGATCTGGATCCATGCTCGTGATGGACCCCTACCCTGCCATCCTCAGTTTCCCTGGGTTGTCTGCTGTGCCTGCTCTCCCCCAGCCTCCCAGCCAAGACCTTCTCATCCTGCCACACCTGCCCCAATCCCCAATCCTCCTGCCGCGGGGTCGTCTCTGAGCCTTGCTCTGGTTCTCTCCCACAGAGGTAGTGTGTCACTGCTGGTTGTGTTGTTGCTCTTGCGTGGTGTGTTGCGATTGTTTGATGTCTGTGTCCCTGAGGGTGGAGACCACTATGATATACACCCACACAAGCCGGAAGCCAGTGTGGGGCCGGCTGCCTGGTGGACTCGGTGAAACGTTCTGGATGGACAGAAGGATGAAAGGATGGAGAGAAAATAGGAAGAAAGGAGGAGAAAGGATAGGAGGGAGATGGGAAGAATTTGGGAGGGGAGGGATGAGAGGAGGGATGGGAGGAGGGTTGAGAAGAGAGTTGGGAGGAGGGACAGGCAGAACCAGGAGGAGGGATGGGAGGAGGGATGAGAAGAGAGTTGGGAGGAGGGACAGGCAGAACCAGGAGGAGGGATGGGAGGAGGGATGGGAAGAGGGATACAGGAGGGACAGGAAGAGCCAGGAGGAGGGATGGGAGGAGGATGGGAGGAGGGATGAGAAGAGAGGTGGGAGGAGGGACAGGAAGAACCCGGAGGAGGAATGGGAGGAGGGGTGGGAGGAGGGATACAGGAGGGACAGGAAGAGCCAGGAGGAGGGATGGGAGGAGGATGGGAGGAGGGATGAGAAGAGAGGTGGGAGGAGGGACAGGGAGAACCAGGAGGAGGGATGGGAGGAGGGGTGGGAGGAGGGATACAGGAGGGACAGGAAGAACCAGGAGAAGGGGTAGGAGGAAGGAAGGGAGGACGATGGAAAGGAGGCATGGAGAACGGATGAGGAGGGGTTGGAGAGTGAGAGGATGGGTGCGAAGAGGGTCGGGAGGAGTGATGAGCAAATGAATGAATGAATGAATGAGAGCGTGAGGGCTCAACACAGTCCCTCCGACTGCCGTGCTCGAGTGTGCACAGACAGAAGCTGCAACTCGCCCTAACTCCCGCGGGCTGGCTCAGTTAACCAGGCCTCTGTTTTACTAACGGCCTCTTTTGCAGCAGAGGCAATTAGAGCTAGCGGCTGGCAGCTTCTCCCCAGGCAGCCCCACCTGCCCTGTCCTGTCCCATTAACTTCCAATTCAACAGCCATCCCCAACCTGCAATGTATAATGAAAGACATTCAAAATATATCCAAATGGCATGAGTATTGATTTATTAATGCTGGGGAATGTTGCTCTAATTGAATTGAGATCCAGGAAGTAAGTTAATGTAGCTGACGGTGCTACAGGAATTGAATTACCCCAGGGCCCAGAATTATTACCTTTTCACTCTCTTTGTTGTCAGTGGGATAAATAACAAATCAATTGACGATTCACCCTGGTGGCAAAAAAAAAAAAAAAAAAAAGTCCATGGAGCCCTGGACACAGGGCTGGGGAATCGGCATGGGTGAGGGGTGGAGTGGGAAGGGGAGAAGGGAAGAGGTTCTGTCCCCAAGCTGAGAACCCGCCCTTCACTCTTCCCTCTTGCCAGCTGCTCCAATCCAGCAGCCAGAGTTCCAGAACATACTAGCCGCACAGACTGGAACGGCCGCTACGCTCATGGAGAGCATGCCCCAGTAACTCTCTGAGGTCCAGAGAGGGAGAGTGACCTGCCCCAAGTCACACAGCAAGCCGAGCCTCTGTGTGATTCTTGCTACCTCCCTAGCCCCAGCTGTTTGCTCGTTCTGGTTGTAAACTCCCCCCAAAGCCTCCTCAGGGGTCTGCCTGGTCCCTCCCCTCCCTCCTGCCCCAGGCTTCCCGCTCCGGAGGGTCCTCCAAGGCTGGAGGCCTTCACAGGGCAGAGGCCTCTGGCCCTCTGTCGAAGGCCGAAGGTTCCCCTCACCTGGCCCCTGAGGGATTCGTGCAAGGATTCTGGAAACTTCTCGGAGGAAGGAAGACTCTGGTTTGCTCCATCATGAAGCAGCAGCCCAGGAGCGAGGCCAAGAGACTGGACTTTAGCTGGCACCTTCCTCGAAACACCTGCGCTCTCCTCCGCAGCCCCACGTGCCCAGCTGTCTCCCGCCTCCCCTCGGGGACCTTTTGGGGGAATAACAGTCTCTCTAAATCAGGGCCGCGGACACAGGCAGAGCTGGCCCCGGGGGCCCCGGCTGCTGGCTGCTGGCCTCGTGACCCAGGGCATTGGGTTCACTCCTCGGAGCCTCGGTTTTCCCACCTGTCAGCGCGGTGGCTCAGAAGTGCTGCAGAGATCGCCCGGCGGTCGATGGCGGCCAGGGGCTGGCCAGCGTCTGCCAGGGACCACACGCTCCTCCCGCCAGACGCCTCCGGCCGTTGGCTGTCCAGATGGGTGTCTGCGAAGCAGCCCGGCTGGCCTTGTTCTGGTCAAGGGAGAGAAAGGCTGAGTTAATTAAATCAACAGCTAACAGCGCAGGTTACCCACAAAAGTGAACTTTAGTGCCCCTAAAACCACTGACCAAAGGAGGGCTGGGAAAAAATGAAACCACAGTTGGAGTAAAATGGAAAAAGAAATCATCAGCTCCACATCACTTCAGCTGGCCACAGGTATCAGGATATTAATTGGTCTTTGACTCGGTTTGGCTGTGGGAGTCGGGGCGGCTGTGGCTCAGGGAGCCTGACAGCGCCACGGGGCTGGCGCGGGGCACGCCGGGAGCGCGCCGGCGCAGCGGGGGAGGGGGTGGCCCGGGAGGCCAGCTGTGCCGCTGGCTGTGGCCGCTCGTGGTGCCAGGGAGCGGGCGGGTGTGGCAGTGGGCGTGGGAGGCCGTGTGAGTGTGGTGCCACACGCAGCGTCACGTGAGAAAATCCCAAATTGCTGGCACAGGAAAGCTCTCCATGCACGCTTATTGTCGTCATTGTCATCTGGTCCTCACAACAGCTCTAGCAAGGAGGAGGTCCTTCCACCAAGGAGGCGGTGGAGGCTCGCAGGTCAGGTGGAGGCTCACCGGGTCACTCAAGATGGCCCTCCCTGCAGCGGCAGCAATCATGCGAAGACAATGACAGTATTCGCTCACGGCTAGGAAGCGACCGCTCGGACCCAAAGCACCGGGCCAGGCACAGAGGAGGCACGCGAAGCATTGACTGAACTTGCTCAGACTCGGAACCCACGCCTGGCCCAGGCCCTGCCCGCTGCCCGGCAGCCGGCCACAGAGCGGGGCGGGGTGTCCGTGCCACCTCGGAGAGCTGCAGTTGTGCCTCGGGGAGCGGCTTGCTTTCGGCTGCAGCTCCGCTCGTGGCGGCTGTGGGAACAGACGGGTCCAGCTCCCGCACCTGCTGCCCGCCTGCTGGGCACGCTCGGGGGCCCCAGGTACAGCGAGCATCTGTCTGCTGGGGTGTCCCCACTGCTGGGGAAATGTTCAGCGGAGCCCACGCGTGGCTGTGGAGCGGCGGCAGGTGCCCTCCAGACCCTCCTGAGCGCCGGGGTGCACTCGGGTCTGGGAGGCCAAGAGGATGCTGTCTCTCTGCACGGTGCCCTTTGCCCAGGCCTGTGCCAGGGAGGCCTGCTCAGCCCCTCAGGCCTCTTTATTGATCCTGGGACATTGTGGGCAAGAAGGGCTCTTAGATCGATTCTCTGGCTCCCCAGTTCCCAAAGGACGCAGATGAGCCACAGAGAGGGGAAGGGACCTGCTTGAGGTCACACAGCAAGTCAGAACCCAGGGCTCCAGGCTCCCAGCTGCAGGTGCTTTCCTCTCAGACGTCCCTGCTTCCAGGGCTCATGTCGGTGGCATGAAAACCCGAGTGCAAGCGACAAAGTGGCAGCTGACATTGGCTTCAGTGTCAGGGAGGCAAGAGGAAGTGCTGGGGACTGTGGCGAGCTAGAGCGTCCACACCCGGTCCCTGGGGTCGGCTGCGACTCAGCTCCGTGCAGGCGGGCAGGCCGGCTGCATTTCCCCAGAGCTGCTTTTTCAAGCATAGTTGGAAATCTGGGTTTTCATGCGATGTGAAGTTTTACGTTGTTAAATGTTGACAGAGTTCAAAAATTTTAAAACATGGTGGCATGCAAAGCGAGATGACACGTTTGCCACCTGGGGCTGCAGTGGTGACTCTGGGGCTGCCTCTCTATGGGGTTGCTGGGTGGCGCTGGGGGAGGGGGCGGAAGGCCTGCGTCTGCTAAGCAGATTTGAGCTTCGAGACACTTTGGCTTATTGCATTCTTTCATTCATCCATTTGCTCCTTCACCTTCTTGGTCTGGGCTTTGCTGTCTCTCTTCCTTGTCCCAGGGCGTTCTGGCTTCCTTTTGGCAGAATAAACTTGTCTGAACTCCCCAGCATCCCAGCAGCTGGCCCAGGGGCAAGGCAGGATTTCTGGAGAACATGGGAGCCTGCCGGTGCCTCCCTGGCATCTTCCTGCACAAGGTCCAGGGCTCACTTGGGGTGGCGGAGGGTGGAGCTGAGCTACAGAGCCCACATCAGACAGACCCGGCCCCTAGTCCTGCTCCCACTCCTACCTGGGGGATTAAAATTTGGGATTGCTAGACTTGAGTTTGAATCCTGGCTCTGCTACTGACAAGCTGTGTGACGTTGGGCAAGTGGCTACCCCTCTCTGATCCTCGGAAAGAAAACACCACAGATGCCTGGCCCATATCCCCACTGGCACTCACTTCTTCACACTCGGCTCTGCTTACTGCAAGCTCCACGAGTCTCTGCCCGAGGGCTTTCCTGGCGGTGGCAGTGAAATGGACAGCCATGCACTCGGTGGAACGTGCCCGCCCTGGAAGCCACTCTCAGACAGTCAAGCACAGGGAGTTGGGGGACAAACCTCCCAGCTCCCTTCCCCTTCGGTCGGACGGTTCTGAGGCGTGTTCTGCACCAGCTCCCAGCGTCCCCAGGTGACCAAGCTCTGCTGCGCACGGTGGCAACACGCTAGATGACCCGCCCTTTTATGGCTCTCGTACGTCCTCTTCCTTACTGGTGTTTTCTGGTATCATCTCCCAAATCAACCGCTCGCAAGTGAGCCCTTGCCTAAGGTCTGCTTCTTGGGAAAACCAAATAAGAGCCTCAGTTTACTCTGCTGTCGAATGGTGCAGTCAACATCGCTTCAGATCGCTGTGAGGGTGAGACGAGTTACCTCGTTCAGAAAATGCCCGGAGCCGCCGGGCACACGCAGCTCCCTCGCGGTGGGAGCTTTACTAGTATTGGTGATGATGTCGTGGTGCAGGGGCTGACCTCGGGTGCCACGGCCAGGACCAGCAGGGCGGTTTCCATGTGGGAGCCCAGCTGCCCCGGGGGGCCCTGGGGTTGACTCGAGGGTCTGGGTGGGAGGGGGGAAGGCTGTGGCCTCTGCGGTGGGGGGTGGGGTCGGGTGGCACAGAGGGCCAGGCCCCCGGGGAGCCCACCAGCGCCACCCCCACGCCCAGCACAGAGCTGTTAGTGCAAATGGTGCTAATGGGCCAGCCCAGCTGTCACCACCCGGGGGAGGGGCGGGAGAAGGGAGGGGCCTTGTGGCCTGGCGTGACCAGTGGCCACAGCCTCCCGGCACTCCAGGATTTGCCCAAGCAGAGCCACTGACGGGAGGCTTCTGGGGTGGTGGTGATAGCAGGTGCCACAGCTGTTCCCCGGAAGAGCCAAGCCAAGTCCTCAAACTGCCTGGACTCTGGGTAGGTCACAGAGGTTACGATCCCGGGAAGTTCTTGAGCCAGGACCTTGGGCAAGACACTTCTCACTCTGCGCCAGGTTCCTCATCTTCGAAATGGAGCTAATGATAGTGCTTCCTTCCTACGGCTGCTTTGAAGTGTCGATAAACACGCCGCCGGAGAAGGCTGAGCGAGCACCTGGCCCCTGCTGCCTCCCCGGCTCCCGCCTTCCCTCTGCTGCCGCCCCCAGCACAGGGCACAGCGGCCCGGGGCAGCGCCAGCACCATCCTGCGGCTCCTCTGCCTTTGGCTTCAAGCCTCACGCAGACCCGAGGGGCCTGTGGTGTCCCAGGGGCGCTGCCCTGCCAGGAACGGAGGGCTTAGGGTGCCCTCCAGGGCATTAAGGGGCGAGGTTCCAAGTGACTCTCTTGCCCTCCCTCGGTGGTATCCACCCTGCCACAGTGCGTGGACTCGCACACGCACACACACATGCACATGCACGCACACACATGCACACGCACACACACGCATACACGCACACACTCGCACACATGTACACACACGCACACACACAGGCACACACTCGCACACGCACACACTCACACAGGCACACACACGCACACAAGCACTTCCCCCGGCATCCTCTCAGAACCCTGCGTGTGCCTCCTGCGACGCATGTCCTGGATTCGGGTCTCTGAGTCGCTGTGGCAAGAATCACCCCTCCTGCTTTACACCCACGTGCTCGGTACCCCTAAACCGAGCACTGAGGGTTTGCCAAGCCCCTTCCTGTAGCCAAGTCCCTTCATTCGCTCCACAGACTCGGCCCTGAGGATTCCAGGCCACGGCAGTATTCCCGCCTCGCAGATGGCCAGGACGGGGTGGGGCAGGCGAGGTGCCGGGCTGTAAGACGTGAGGGGCGCTCGCCGGGGCACCAGCCCGCACGCACAGGCCCCGGAGTGAGCATTCCTGCGCCCCTTGCTCGCCCCCCAGTCCCAGGCCTGGCACTGAGGCTGGAGGGGCTGCTGGCTCTGCCCAACTGTGTCGGCGAGAAGGTGGCCCTGGGGTCCCTTTCCCCTGACCCCGGGCTGGGGCTCTTTCCTCTACACGACGTGAGAGAGTCCTCTTTGGTGGAGGGATGGTTGGTGGGGAAGTGACTGTGAAAGAGGGAAGATGGGGTCTGTGGGTCCGTGCGGGGGTGGGGTTTTGGGGTAAACTCAAGGCCTGGAAGCACACGGGGAGTCTGTCCAGGGACGGCTGGGAAGGCCCCTGTGCTCTGCGGCATGAGGCCCGGTGGGGGTTGCAGTTCTGGGATGCTTCTCAACCTTCTAGGAAGGGACGGCCCAGTGGGGGGGGCTACTAACAGCCTCAGAGTTATGGGAACAGGCCTGTTTCACAGAATCTGGCGAAATAAAAAAATGCACAAACCCTGAGACCAGCCATCCCCCTTCTAGAATTAACCAGAATAGCGGCTGAGGCTCCCTGCGGGCCAGGTGCTAGCTCCAGGGCTTTGGATGTTCGCTCGCTGCGTGTTCACAAGGGCGCCCTGAGGTCTCGGCAGTCACCACCCTCGTTTTCCAGGCGCGGAGCTGAACTTCAGACAGACTGACCTGTCCAAGGTCTCTCGGCCTGGAGGTGGCAGAGCCGGCTCTGGAGTCTGTGCTCCTCGCTCTGTCTTTGCAAGCACTCACCTGGGAGCGATCGGACTGGAGAATGTTCACGAAGAAGGGAGCCACACTCTCCAGAACTGTCCCAAATCCTCTCCGACTGTCAAATGCAGTGAGGTCGACTGTTCACTGCGACCATGTGCTTTATGTTGATGCTATATGTTACTATAATTAACTAAAAAAAATTGCTACTCTGTACCTGAGGCCCCCCCCCCCATTTTTTTTTTTTTTTTTTTTTTGAGACAAGGTCTTGCTCTGTTGCCCAGGCTGGAGTGCAGTGGCGTCAGCCTAGCTCACTGCAGCCTCCAACTCCTGGGCTCAAGCAATCCTCCTGCCTCAGCCTCCCGAGTAGCTGGGACTACAGGCGTGAGCCACCACACCTGACCTGAGCCATTTTTGCAAGAGAAAAAAAATAAAGCTGCACACAGTTCACTAAGCACGGAGCAGGCTGGAAGGATGAGAGCAAACCGCTGCCTGCACCTGGGCTGTTCTAGGAGGAGGGAAGGAGAAGCAGCTTCGGGAAGAGCAGCCCTCAGTGACTATGAGAAAGTGTTACTTTTGTAATTAAACAGGAAACACTTTTTTAATGAAAGGACATATAAGAACCCTCAAAAAGTGTCCCAAGGGCCCCCTCAAGTTCTGACTCTCAGACTGCCTGGGGAGGCCTCTGCGTCCACCCACCCAGGCTGTCCCTACGCAGAGGAAAGGGATGAACGCGTCACAAGGAGAGGTTTCTGCGTTTGCGCTGCTTAGCTCGCGCTCTGGGCTGGGCAGCGTGGGGCTGGGCAGTGGCGCCCAGCCCAGTGGCACGGCCTCAGCGGCAAAGGGCAATGAGCCGGGGCCAGGACGCCACCTGGGGGCCCTGCCTGCCCCTCCCCGGCCCCGGCGTCCCTCCTTTCCTCTCCCAGGCCAGGCCCCTCCTGCCCAACCCTGGCCACTCTTACGGGGCTGTCGCTTTCCTCTGGCCTCAGTTTTCTTACTTGCAAAATGGGAATAAAATCCCTCCCGAGCTTGGTCTAAGGGCAGAGTAAAATGCAGTTGAGAACTGCCAAGAAGGGAAAGATTTGAGGGCAATTATAATTTTCTTCTTGATCAGAGAGATCTGGGCTCAAATTCTGGTTCCGCTGCTGACTAGCTGTGGACAAAGCGGTGGTAAGCCTCTCTCCCCTCAGTTTCTTCATCTGCAAAATAGAAACAAAGTAGGTACTTTGCACGGTTGATGCAGAAATTCAACGAGCTCATTCGGGAAGGCATCCAACACGGTTCCTGGCACACAGTGAGTGCTCAGTAATGCTCCGTGGGAGGAGGCAGGGCAAGGAGATGCCCAGGGCTGTCTGGGCTCAGCGAGGCCCTAGTGGGGGTTGGGGTGCGCCGGGGAGCAGGGCCCAAGAGAAGGGCACACACCGGGAAGTTGGGCCTTCTTCCTGGCGTGACTTCGAGAAGGGGAACCGGGGCTGGGGTTGGACAGGGGAGCCTGGTTGCCATGGCGAGTCCCACAGCCTGAGCCTGGGGCTGCTCTCCCACCGCAGGCTGGCTGGCCAAGCGGGGAATGCAGAAGTGGGGGCCGTGTCCCGGCCTGGGGTGGAAAAACCCTCTGGTTGGAGGGCCTAGGGGGTGGGAATCGTGGCCCCAGGCCCGCCACCTGCACCCCTCCAACTGTCCCAGTTGGGATCTGCCAGGTCAGCCGGGATCTGCCAGGTCAGCCGAGGCCAGGTTGGCATTCCCGAGGCCCAGCCTAGATGGGCCACTCTGCTGCTCAGGCGTCTGGTGGCTCCCCGTCTGCAGACCCAGCTCCTTACCCTGGCCCTCCCGGCCTGCCTCAGTTTGCCTCGGCCGGCCCTCAGCCTTCTCAGCGTGAAGTGATGCTCTCCCTGGCCCAGCCTTGCCCCAAACCCTCACCCTCGGCTGCACTGCACACACGCTGGCTCCTGTGACCTGGTCAGCACAGTCCTTCATGTGGGGACAGCATTTCCCAGTTTGCACGGTGGCCCGTCCGTTGTCCGGGTGCACAGCAAGGCCGGCACTGGGACCCCGTGTGGCAGTCATGGAGCTGAGCCGCACGGCTGCCCCTTCGGAGTTTGTGCCACAGGGAACACAGGGCCCGAGCTGCCACCTCTCTGGACCCACTGCCACGGAGGCCGCACCCCCGGTTCCTCCACACCCCCAGCTTGGCGCAGCGCCAGGCCTGCATCCTGACCCTCTCCCTGTCAACCTGCCCGGCCTTTCTGCAGTAAACCCTATGCACAGCAACGCCCGTCCCGGCGCCTGCGGTCAGAGGGCCCACACCAGTGCACCCATTTTATACTTGGGGAAACAGACGCTCAGAAGTAGAAAGTGACTTCCCAAAGCCCCCCAGCAAATATGGCCAGAGCCAGGTCCCAAACCTGTATTTCTTCCTTCTTATGCTTTCTCCCACGGCTTCACCCCCTCAGTCTGATGTTGGGATCGAATGCCAGGACAGTCTCCCTCAGGGGACAAGTTTGGCCCTGGGCTGTGTGGCCCCCAGCAGGAGTCTCACCTGAGCCCTCACCTGGAGAGGCCTGGCCTGAGGTTTCCCCAGGAGCCCCGCCCCCTCCAGCAGAGGCGGAGACTCAGTCCTGCTGCCCATCAGGGGCCCTGCTGGGACCTGGACAGGACTGTCCCCAGGGAGCCTGAGCGAAGGAGCCGCTGGCTTTTAAGGCGACACATCATTAAATCTGTGAGGCAGCAGGAGGGGAGGCGCTGGGCCCTAATGGCTTAGCAATGGCTCTCTGTCGCCATTCCCCCTTCTAGGGAGGGCAGGGCAGGGCCTGGGATGGGGGAGGAGGGGAGTGGTTGGGGGCTGGGAGCACTCTGGGGAGCCTGAGCCTGATCTTGGACTTGGGAGCAGGCCCTCTGTGAGGGGCGGCTCCTCCAGCCAGCTCCGCAGTTCATCACGAGGGCAGGAAGCCCCCACGGCCCTTGCAAGCACCCCTCCCCCTCCCGGCCAGTTTCCCCCACCCACTGCCTTTCCTGATGCCCCCCAGCACCCCTGGTGGGGTGTCCTCCCTCACCTCGCCCACACCCAGGCCAACCGTCTCATTGTCACCCCAAAGGAGGCAGGGCTGCAGCTTCTGCAGGAAGAAGATCATCTGGGAGACTCACTCCCACTGCGGCAGTTCCACCAGTTCATATGCCTCATTTCAACAGGGGTTTGTACTTATCACAAAAGCACACGCCTGGTTGTACGTAATGCAAGGTGATTTTAACCTCTGTTCCCCGGGTTAATCACAAGCCGATCAGTGGGTCTTTGGAGGCTCTGTGAGGCTGGCCCTGCCCACTTCTGTGACCTGCTGCTTGCAGCCACCCTCTCCGGCCCGCTCCCCTCAGGCCCCCAGCACGACAGGCCCCTTCCCTGCACAGGGCTTCAGCTGGCTCTGGGGTCCCTGCTCTGCTCCCCGTGCCTCACGCTGGAGTCCTCGCCCCCTCAGACCTCAGCTCCAGGCCGAGCCCTGGGAAAAGCCTTCCCCAAACTCCTGATGGAGCGAGGCACCTGCGGATGTGCTCCTGCCACCAGCCCTGCTTGTCATCATTGCAGTTGCATCAATACATTGGATTCTTGGGTTCACGTGTCTCCCCTGCTCCTGAGCAGGCTCTGAGGGCATGCAGCGTCAGCTCTTGCCATGTTTATGGTAGTTTGATAATGAGTGGCAGGCAGACAGGTAGGCAGGCAGGAAGGAAGGAAGGGTAGAAACAGATTCTGGAAATAGAAACAAAGAGATAGAAATAGACAGTCAAGGTCACAGAGAGAAAAGTAATACTGTAAAGGCAAGACCATTGCTCCAGTTGGATTCTGAATCTGGCTTTGAGCTTCCCAGCAGCCAAAGCGAAAAGGAAGATATGGTCAGTGACGTGAGTTTTGGTGTCAGGAAGGAGGAAGCCCATCAGTTCCTCAGGGGAAGTCCAGCCGTCTGTGGGAGCGTGCTCAGTGACAGGGTGGCTGATGTCCTTGGCACCCCTCTGTGTGCACGGGTGGATTCCCCAAGGCCACCTCTCAGGCCATCTTTGGCTAGAAGCTGAGAAGGGGGTGTTGAAAAGTGAGAGATGATGTCTCTGCGGGGAGCTGAGGCGATAGGCCCAGGCTCACCCAGAGGAGTGGGTGGGCAGGGAGTGCTCCCCCAACACCCCAATGCTGCGATGTGCTTAGCAATTATGGGGTCAGCGATTATCATCCCAGCCCGGGGGTCCAGTTCCATGTCGGGGGGAGATGCGCCATGCAGGAAGAGAAAAATCCCAGGTCCTTCAGGCTGAGTACCAGGCTCACATGTTCACAGGAGGGCTCGAGGGGTTCCGGAGACAAAGGGACAGGGCAGGAGGCCAAGAAGGGTCCCCAGGGACGGACCAGGAAGGAGGGAAGGATTCGGGTGCCAGGAGCGTGGAGAGGGCATTGCAGGTGCAGAGTATGTTGGGGGACCATTGGGACCATTGTTGGGAGCAATTGCCACCAGGTGCAGGACCCCAACAGGCCAAGCTCTGTCACTTGTGCTTATAGTCTCTATGCAAGTCCTCACTGCTAACATATGGGGGAAACTGAGGCCAGGTAGGCTAAGATACCTGACCAAGGTCACGTAGCTAGTGTCTTAGTCTGCCTGGGCTGCAATAACAAAAAGCCACAGACTGGGCGGCTTAAACAACAGAAATTTATTTCTCACAGTTTGGGAGGTCGGGAAGTCCAAGGTCAAGGTTTCATTCTGAGTGAGGTTTTGCTCTTCCCCTGGCCTGTAGGCAGTGTCATCTCTGTGTGTGCTCACATGACCTCTTCTTTGCGCACGTGTAGAAAGAGAGAATGAGCTCTCTGGTGTCTCTTCTTATAAGGACACTAATTGTATTGGAAGAGGGCCCCACCCTTAATTTAACCTTAATTTCTTCCTTAGAGGCCCCGTCTCCAAGTACAGCAGCATGGGGGGCTACGGCATATGCATGTGGGGGTGGGCTCAGAGGTTCAGTCCGTAACAGCTGGTGAGGGGCCAAGCCGAGATCTGAACCCAGACGGCCTGTCCACAGCCCTGGCCTGAGCACACGTGTCGGGGGCAGCGGCCGGGGCTCAGGGGCTGCAGACCAGGTGCAGCCAAGCCGAGGACAGCCCAGCACGGGCAGCGGCAGCAGCAGCCATGGAGAGGCAGAAGAGGGGGAGGGAGCTTTCCCAGGAAGGTCAGGGGTCATGGAGAGGAGGGAAAGCTGGTCTGGGCAGGCAAGGGGCTTGTTAGCAGGAGGCCTGGCCGGCCAGCTGCTCCAGACCATGAACTTGGCAAAGGGCAGTCGCTCGGGGGCAGAGGGAGGCCTGTCCGTGCAGAAGGGGCTCCCCAGGGGGTCCTGGGCAGATCAATGAGGGCAGCCTGGTCGATGAGAGCTCAGCAGGCCCTGGGGGCGAGACCCCAGCCCCCAGACAGGGATAATAACAGCACTTATGCAGTGTCAGCCCATGTGCTAAGCACTTCCCAGGCCACGGGCGCTATTGAGGAGGCATCAATCAAGTCTATTGCCTTACATGTTCCTCAGAACCACCCTGCAAAGCTGCTCTAGTTATCCCCATTTTACAGATGAAGAAACTGAGGCTTAGAGAAGTTGAAGGAACTTTCTCAATGTTGGACAGTGCTTCAGACCCAGACAGCCTGACTCCAAATCCCAGACTCTTGATAATGAACTGTTCAAGGAGCGTCTCTGATAGGCTTGGTGCTGGACACCTGATTCTCCTGCTGGCTTGGGGGACAGACTGGCAGGGGGGTCGTCACCCTTCTCCTTTGGCTATCTCGGGTTTGGTTTCCTGAGTGAATGGCAGGTAGGCGTGGGGTGGGGAGGGGCAGGAAAGCTGAACTGAACTCCCAAGGACGCTGAGTAGACCCCTGGAGGAAGCTGGGGAGGGGGAGCTGGGACAGTGCTGTGCGGGTGTCACATGGGCTGCCGTCTCCCCAGCCTTGTGGCCTGGCGTGGGACAATACAGCCTCTCTCCCAGACTGACCCCTACGGCTTTGCCCCTTCAAGCACTGAAACCTGGAGCCCCGCATTGGTGGGACAGGGTACCAGCACAGTGTAGATGGCCGCGCACATCCTGAGTGCCGGGCACGGTACCAGGCACAAGGGATTCTGCAGCAGGTTTCACCAGGGCAGGCTCTACGTGCATGGGGCTTATCGTGGAGCAGCAGCAGTCTGACGTTCATCACCTAAGCACACACGGCAAGGTGGGATTACAGCTGGGACCGGCCACGTGGAGGCGCCGTGGAGGTGGCAGTGGTGGTGGGGGTGTGACCTGGCAAAGATGGTCAGGGAAGGCCTTCCCGAGGAAGTGGCAGTTGAGTTGTGCCCTTAAAGATGAGAAGGTTAAGAAAGAAAGGGAAGCAGGTACAGCCCGTGCAAAGGCCCTGTGGTGGGAGGGAACAAGGAGGCTGCAAGGGCCTAAAAGAAGGGGAGAATGTTCAGGGAGGTAGCAGGGGCCAGAGCACCCAGGGCCTTGGGATCACACAGAGGAGGGGAGAAGAATTACCCTAAGGACATCACTGAAGGACATGGCCACGATACACTATCTTGTGGATTCAGAACACATGCTGTACCTTTGACAGCTCTGAGACTGGACTGCATCTTAAAATCTGTGGTTTGTCTCTGTTTAGCAGGCAATGCTCTTCTGAGAGGGACATAAAACCCCGGGTGTCTTACAATCAGCGGAAGAAGCCTTCCACGGTCTGTGGAGTAGACGAGCGTGGCGGGGCTCCAGTTCTAGAGACGAGGAGCCTGGGGTCCCACTTGCTCAGCTCCCGTCACCATGCGGGAGCCCTGGGTCCCTCTGCGACTCCCAAGACTCCAGGGAACCCAGTTAGGTGGGAAAGTAAGGGTCCTGAGCTTGGACACGTTTCACAGCATGCATGCCCTGGCCCCACCCCAGCCATGCCGCGTCAGATGCTGTCCAGGTGACCGGGAATCGGCATCTGTCAGGCTCCCTGGTGGCTCCCATGTGCCCCAGGCTTGGGGGCTGCTGGTCTGTTCACTCTCTAAGGCCCTGACCCAGGCTTTTCAGGATGCTGTTTCTGGAATGGGAGTTTTTATCTTGCACAGGACGTAGCACACCTTAAAAAGCACCCTGTGTGCTGCACGTGGCAGGCTGGGCACCAGGGCTGCAGATGCCACACGGAAGTGGCCTGGGGTTGTCCCCTGAGGCTCGTGGGAAGGGGGGTCCCTGGAGTCCCCAGAGCTGCTCCGACTGACGTTTTCTTGCCTGCGAAGTTTTCTGCAGGCAAAGGAAGGGTCACTTGTCCCTCAATCTGGCCCCACTCCTTCCTGACTTTATCTTCGCCTCCTTTTTGTGCCTCGTGGGGTGAGGGGGCCAAGTGGGGGGACCTTGGGCTCCTCCTCTCTGCAACTGAACAGAATCAAGTAACCACACGCACTTTTTGTTTTAGGTCAATTGTTTGGGGCTGGGCTGCTGCTAATAGGGGGCACAGAAGTCACCCAAGTGATGAGGATCAATAGCGGATCCGATTTTCCTGCCTCAATTTTAGAGCATTTCAGGTTCGCATTAGTTTGACGCAATTGGCCAGAAAAGCAGCTGAGCGGCTGCCCGGCCCCCAGAGGCCAGGCTGGGAGCCCCCCCTTGCCTGGAAATGAACGAACCTGCACAGTCCTCACCTCCTTCCAGAGCGGCCTGGGAGGCTTGCCGGGGCTATGCAGGGGCCCCTCTCCTCTCCCGCCCCAGGGGTCCTGCCGCTGGGGGAAGGATGGCAGGGGCGGGGGTGGGGGGACACAGCTGAGGCAAGGGGACACTGGGAGGATAGCTTGGAAGCTGTTCCCCCCCCACCCCCAAACCAGAGCGTGTGGTCACCGTGGGCAATGTAATTCTGTGACGTGCTTGCTAAATGCAGAGACTTACTTATTTTTAGTGCCTGGTGGTTTACTGAGCCCCCGGCAGGCCGAACAATTATGCTGCCTGGGGGAGGCTGGGATATGGGTGTGCGTAGGGTGGAGGGGAGGGCTTACATTCTCACCATCACCACGCCCCCAAGTCACCCCAGCCCCTCAGACTTCAGATCTCAGGCGGGGGGTGGGGGTGGGGGAGTGGGGGGGTGGGGGGGTGCAAAGACATACACGGAAGGGGGTTCATTTTGGCAGTAGCAAAGGCCTGGAACTAACTGAATTGTCCATCAAAAGGGGAATCCTGGATACGTTATGGTATATCCATAAGATGGAATAATATTCAGTTGTTGGACAGAATCAAGTAACATCAAAATGCACTAATCTGGGGAAATCTCCAAGACAGACTGCTATATAGAAGAGTTAATTACGGAGCAATGTGAACAACATGATTCTACTTTGTAAGAAAACGCACATGTTTGAATGAGCATATACCTTCCATACAGCTCTGCCTCTGAAGCCGTAGGGAAAGGATATAAAAGATATATACACCACATTTGGGGGCTTTTACTTCCTAATTTATGTACTTGAGAAAAATGCTGTGGGAGTATGGGGGATTTCGCCTGTCTTGTTTTCAATATAAAGTCTGCAATAGCTAGTAATTACCTAGATCTATGTACACGAATATGGAAAGAGTTCCACACTACTAAAAAATGGCAAGTCAGAGAAAAATATGTATGGTATGCTCCTATTTATGTAAAGTATACCCTACATGTGTAGATCTACATAATATCTATGCAGGTTTTACTTTTTAATACACAGAAAAGGATCTCTAGAGTAGACACCAAGCTCTTCATAGGGCTCAGCTCTGAGACGGGGTGAAGGAGACTGTCACTCTTAACTCCCAGGGCCTGGGATGCCATCAGGACACAGGGACCCTGAGATAGGGCAGCAAGTGGCAAATGGAGACACCTGGGCAGCAAAGAGGGGTGTGGGAGCCCAGAAGCCCTGGGGAAGTTGATGGTGAAAGTGAGGGTGATGGTGATGGTGAAGATGAAGGTGAAGAAGAAGGAAACGGTGATGGCAATGGTGATGGTGATGGTGAATGTGAAGGCAATGGTGAAGGTAAAGGTGAAGGTGATGGTGATGGTGATGTTGAAGGTGAAGGTGAAGGTGATGATAAAGGTGAAGGTGAAGGTCATAGTGAAGGTGATGATGAAGGTAAAGGTGAAGGAGATAGTGATGGTGATGATGAAGGTGATGAAGGTGAAGGTGATGGTGAAGGTGATGAAGGTGAAGGTAATGTTGAAGATGAAGGTGAAGGTGATAGTGAAGGTGATGATGAAGGTAAAGGTGAAGCTGATAGTGACGGTGATAATGAAGGTGATAAAGGTGAAGGTGATGATGATGGTGATGGTGAAGGTGATAGTGAAGGTGATGATGAAGGTGATGGTGAAGGTGATGAAGGTGAAGGTAAAGGTAATGTTGAAGATGAAGGTGAAGGAGATAGTGATGTGATAATGAAGGTGATGAAGGTGAAGGTGATGGTGAAGGTGATGAAGGTGAAGGTAATGTTGAAGATGAAGGTGAAGGTGATAGTGATGATGAAGGTGAAGGTGAAGGTGATGGCAATGGCGATGGCAATGGGGTAGACTGTTCATATTTGAACTTCTCATCTTGGGACTTTCTGTGTTTCTCCTGCTGCCTCCATGACTCAGTGGCCAGGAAGGGGGGCAGTGGGGAGACTGTGTGTGAGGGTGTCAAGTGTGGAGTTTTCCAGAGGGCTGGCCTTTCCCTGAGGTTGCTGGGCAGCCGGCAGCCTCCAAGGGGCTTACCTGCTCCCAGTTGCCCTCCTCTCCCAGCCTTTTCTGGACCAGGGCCAACACCAGGGCAGGCGAGCATGGCCTTGGACACCGGCGCTTGCCCCAGGACTGACCAGGGCAGATACATCCACAGCCCGAGGCCTCTGCCATGCTGACCTGTCCAGAGCACTGATAAGGCATTAGCTTCCGCCCACAGGGGCTGGGCCTGGCCCTCAGCCATCGCCTGCCACTCCTGAGTGCCCAGGGCCTCCTGAGGCCTCCAAGTCCCACTGAACCAACGAATAAGAGAAACGAGATGAATAATTGGTCTGCTGGCTGCCTGGGGAATTGGAAGCAAAGAGAGTCCCCACGGGGCCCTGGGGCTGATGGCACAGCTCCGAGCAGTAGGATGGATGCTGGGGTGGCAGGGTGAAGGGGACCCCGAAGCCCTGCTCTAGGGGTGAGGAGCCTGGACCAAGCAGAGCAAGAGGAGTAAGGGAGGGCTCAGGGGCTGGGTGGGCGACAGCGTTCCTGCCCCGTGCCCAGCCCAAGGCTGCCACTTCGCTGCTGAGGACAGTGTCCCCAGAGTTAGGATGGGCTGTGTCCAGGGAAAGCTCAGAAAGGGGCCGGCATGGAGGGCTGTTCCTGGAGGGTTCAACATCTTGTGGGTTCTAATCCTGGTCTCTCCACTCTCCAGCTGGGTGACCTTAAGTAAATGACTTAACCTTTCTGAGCCTCAGGTTCCATCATCTGTAAAATGGGGATAATCACATACCTCCCCCATGGGCTTGTCTGGGATTGAAGTGAGGCAATGTATTTAAAGTGTTTGCGTAGTGCCCACATTCGTGGAATGAATGGCGACGATTCTCCCTGCCCTCCAGCTTATTAATGTGATGGATTTAGGGTCTCAGAAATGCAAGGCCAGGCTGGCTGACTCAAGGACAGGACTTCACGAGGGAGGGAACTGGATGGGGCCTTTGAAAGTGTCCTCCAAGGAGCTGGTGCCCAGGACACGCTGCCGTTCGGGAGGCCGTGCTGCCGTGGTTGTGGCCGGGCACCGCTGGCTGGGCCCTGGACGAGGTCTGGGCCCGTGAGCAGCGTGTGTAGGCGTGTTCAGGAGCGGGTCTGCAGAGCAGCAGGACGAGGGGTGGGGGCTGTCCGTGCTCTGGGCTGTGGATGGGGCGTCCGAACCTCCTGCTCCATCCCTGGGATCAGGGGGCTCGACAGCCCCTTCCGCAGAGAGTCTGTGGGGGCCACGACCTCGCCAAGATGCTGCCGCTCTGAAGGACGCCTGCACTGGGCAAGGGTTTCTGTAAACGCCTGCCCAAGCCTGCGAGGGCGGGGTGGGGTGGGGGTGGAGGTGGGGGCGCAGATCAGAGCAGAACCTTGGCCACTGGAGTGGAGGCGGGTGGGGCGGATGTCAGCGTACCCGCAGGAGGTCCTGGGTTGCCCCTTGGGCATCAATCTTGAAAGACAGAAGGTGGAAAAAAGTAGACTTCCAGGTGAGCAGAGGGGCGGGGCCAGGGCTGGGCTGGGGGTGGGCCTGGAAGGAGAGATTTCTTCCCGGCCGCCCACTTCCCTGAGTCTCAGTGTCCATGTTTGCAAAAAGAGCTTCATAGCCAGCCTAGCCTCCCCAAAGAGAAAGCTCTTTGGAATATGTAAGCCTCAGTTTCCCCATCAGCAAAATGTAGGAAATCATAGAATGCGCCTCAGGGGCTGCAGCAGGGTTCATGAGCCGGTGTGTGTAAAGCGCAAGCCCAGGGCCCAGCCCTAAACACCGGTGTTTGAGGCGACAGGGGCAGGGATTGCCCCCGCCCCCGCATTTGGCAGAGAAGAACACACAAGGCTTGAGGTTCGGAGAGAAGTGGCTTGGCGGAGATCACCAGCAAGGCCTTGGCGCAGCTGAGACTGGTCTCTAAGCCACTGCCGTCGGCCTCCCCGGCCCCACCACCCCCTGCAGCCCCCGTGGCTGGTGTCAGCAGGGCTCGGTCCCTTCTGGACCACAGCAGTGGCCGTGGGGTGCCAGGGAACCGGCTCCCACGCTCCCTACCCGCTGGCACCTCACGGGCCCCCAGCCCTGCTGGACCTGTGGTCTGGACCGGCTGGCCCCCGCGGCGGGTGGTTCAGACCCCAAAGCCACAGCCAGCCGGGCCTATTGATTGAGGGCCCTGTGCGGGCAGGACTCGGAGCTGGGCCGGAGGGCCCGGCCTGTCCCTCCAGGAAAGCAGCTGGCCCCCGCCGGGCCCTGTGGTCCGTGGGCAGGGGCTGCGCTTTAGGGGTGCAAGGGGGAGCGACGGGCCATGCGCCCCTTCTGGCAGCTACCAGCGACGATGGCCAGCACTCTCGGGGCCCACGCTCTGCTGCGAATGTTTTCCCCGGGTGCATTTATTTAATCCTCAGGGAACACCATACTCCCTGCTTTGCAGGTGGGGAACAGAAATGGATTGGATACTCTGCCCGAGGTCGCACAGCGAGGCACCGGCAGAGGCAGGATTTGAACCCAGGCCATCTGGCTCCAGAGCTGCAGCTACTTGTGCCCACTTGTGTCCACTCTGAGAGGAGGCGAGGGCCCACTGCGCCTGCTTTGAGTGGGCAGAGGCAGCTCGTCGGCTGGAGAGAATCAGGTGCTGCCCAGGCCGACGTGGGTTCGTGCCCACGGGCCTGTCCCTGCAGGTGAGCTGCGTCCCCGGGGACCCCACCCAGGTACCTAGTGTGTCCGTCAAACATCAGGGCTGTGGGGCCAAAGGGCACAGGGCCGGACCTCAGGTCTGCCCCTCAGCCAGGTGAGCTGGGATGGGCTCCCTACCGTAGTCTGGAATAAACTCTCTGCCCGAGAGAGGGAACTGAGGCATGGTAAGGAGGAAAGAGCCTGCTAAGGGGACACAGCTGCTTGATGGGAGACTCGGGACAGAAATCCAGAGGTTCTGATAGCTTTTTTGTTCCAGAAAGGCAGGGTGGGCAATGCCTTCCTAGTGGTCCAGGGTCCCAAACTCCAATAGTCTTGTCCCGGGGCGCCCAGCAGCCTGAAGCCTGAGTCTGCCTGACCCTCCTGCCGGAGGGAGACCACCCCGCCCTAGCCTGTTGGACTTGACTCTGCCTCCTTTGTTTCCCCATTCCCTGCTCTTCCTTCCTTCCTTCCCCTTCCCTCTCTCCCTCCCTCCTTCCTTCCTTCCCTCCATCCCTTTCCTTTTTCCTTCCTTTCCTTCATTCTTTCTCTTGTGCCAGGAATAGCTTTTATAAAATCAGATTTATTGAGGTATTGTTTACATACAATAGAAGTCACCCTTTCAAGTGCATAGTCAGATGAGTTTTTTGAAAACACACACACTTGTGAACCACCACCACAATCAAGATATAGCCCATCTCCATCACCCCCAAAAGCGACCTCACACCCCTTCCTGGTCGATCGGTCTCCTCTTCCTGCCACCTGGCCATTGGCCATCATTGATCTGCTTTCTCTCACGACAGCTCTGTCTTTTCTAGAATTTCCTATTATTGAATCATACACCATGCGCGCTTTTGCGTCTGGCTTTCTCACTTAGTGAATGCTTGTTTCGGTCTGTAATTCGCCTGAGTTCGTCTTTGTACACGGTAAGGTCCAAAGTTGTTGCTGTTTTGCACGAGGAGGGCAGAGCTGCATGTGACAGCTCATTCTCCCAGGCCTTAAAACCAACCCAGTGGCGTTCGTCTGATTGATTTCAAAGTTGCTTGGGAATGGTGGCTCCTTTTTCCTTCCATTTTCTCTGTATTTCAACGGAAATGTCTATACTCGGAGTTTTATGCTGGTCCCACCATTGTATTTTAGGTAATATGGGTTTTCTAGTTCCTCAAGTCCAGAGATGAAGGGGAATTTTGCCCAGCACGGATCATATCCTGAATCCCACACATACCTGGGACTTTGCAGATGTGATCAAGGGTCTCGAGATGCGGAGAGGGAGGCAGGAGGATGCAGAGTTAGAGGAAAAGGTGACACGATGACAGAAGCAGAAATTGGAGTGATGCACTTTGAGGACGGGGGAAGAGCCACGAGCCAAGGAATGCAGGCAGCCTCTAGAATCTGAAAAAAGGCAAAGAAATGAATCTCCCGGCTGATGCCTTACCTACAAGCTCAGTGAAACTGATTTCAGACTTCCGACCTCCATACCTACAAGGAAATTAATTTGTGTTGTTTGAAGCCGCTACATCTGTGGCAACTTGTTATATGTAATAGCAAACTAATCCACCAACACAATTTTGAAGAAGAATAAAGAAGGTCTTGTCTTTTTAGATACCGTGACTTCTTATAAAGCTACAGTAATTAAGGAGGCTGATGAAGCGATGGAAGGAGCACACATTCACTTATAAATGAGGGCTTAGCATATGGCAGAAACCGGCATTTACAGAACAACCTATTTATTAATAATAAAGACATGGTGCTAGGTCAACTGGCCATTCACATGGAAAAGACAATACCAGACTCCCAGCTCACACCAAACGTAATATACCTTTAGGACGACTTACTGTCCTCAATGTGAAAGAGCAAAATTCTAAAATTTTAGAAGAAAATGGCTATTCATGACATTAGGTCAAGAAAATTTTCTTAACTAGATACAAAATTCAAATCAGAAAATAAAGGATTAATAGTTAAGACTACATCTGTGTTGAGCCACCACCCTGCCACCAGAGCCACCCATTTGATCCCATCTGCTCCGGACTCTGCCTCTGCGACTCTCTGTGCCCCCTGAGCGTGGTGGTCCTCGCACTCCCCCGAATGCATCACCTCCCACGCCCCCATTGCTTTTCTGAGCATGACACCCTCTCATGTCCCTGAGCCTCTGCATGTGCTCTTCCTTTTGCCTGGAGTGCATTCTCTTGCTCTCTCTCTTTTTTTAACCACCTGGACAACTCCTATGCATCCTTCAACACCCAGCTCGAGTCTCCTGTCCCCAGTGAAGCACCCTTGGCTGGCTGAGGGACCACTGCCTGCCTGACAACAGGCAGTGTTGCAATGCCTTCCTCTGCTACCAGCACTTGCTTGTCCATCATGAAGCCTTTGCTTCTGCTTTCCCTGTTAGGGAGGCCCCTGCCTGGGAGGCGTGTGTGCACGTACAACACCATGGTTCAGGGTGCTGGCTCCGGAGGCAGACAGTCCTGGGGAGGAATTCTATCTGCCATTTACTTGCCCTGTGGCCCTTGGCAAGGACCTTGAACTTTCTGAGCATTGTTTTCTTAGGATGGGGCAGCGAGCCTACCTCCCAGGATGCTGCGCAGATGAAATGAGTGAATTAGTGATTAGTGAGGTTGGGCTGACCCTACGGCAGATCCTACGCCTGGGACGTGAGTTGAGGTAGTTCATTTGCGAGCCCCAGGAGCACCTGTAGGGTGTGGGGAAGGAGCCAGCGAAGAGTGCGTTACCCGGCAAGGTGGGCACCTGGGGACACAGTGCAGAACACACCTGGATTAGCCCAGCTGTGTGGGGAGGCACTGAATATTCACTCCTCGGCTCTGCTCGGTCCATCCCTGGTTGACAGTGGCTCGTGGCTCGCAGGGAGGGCTAGCTCCCCGGCACTCTGGCTCGCCCCACTTTAGTGACCAGAGAACGCTGCCTGGTGCGGAGTTGCAGGTGCGGCGATTGGACGCTGTCGGGGCCACAGGGATAGCACAGCATCTGCTGCGACCTTACATACACCCTGTGCTCAGGAACCAGAGGCTGCCTGCCTGTTTTCTCATCGTTTCCCACAGCTGCCCTGGGAAAGGCATTCTGCCCATTCTACAGATTAGGAAATTGAGGCCCAGAGTACTTAGAAGAAGGCATTTGTTGGCCGGACGTGGTGGCTCGCACCTGTAATCCTAGCACTCTGGGAGGCTGAGGCGGCCGGATAGCTTGAGGTCAGGAGTTTGAAACCAGCCTGAGCAAGAGCGAGACCCTGTCTCTACTATAAATAGAAAGAAATTAATTGGCCAACTAATATATATAGAAAAAATTAGCCTGGCGTGGTGGCGCATGCCTGTAGTCCCAGCTACTCGGGAGGCTGAGGCAGCAGGATTGCTTGAACCCAGGAGTTTGAGGTTGCTGTGAGCTAGGCTGACGCCATGGCACTCACTCTAGCCTGGGCAACAGAGCGAGACTCTGTCTCAAAAAAAAAAAGGCATTTGTTGAATAAGCTAATCAATGAATGAGCAAATGAATAGACCTCCCTGAAGTTGCAAATTAAGTCAATCTACAGGGACTAAACCCAAGTGTTCCTGATCCTAGTTGAGGCTTTTCTTTCATCTTTTATGCCTGACCACCTCCCCACAGGGCTTCCACTCCCTCGGATCTCTCCCTCAGCCAGCACTGAGCCGGTGGTGCCCCCAGGCTCAGATGGGAAAGCCCTTGTAGAGTCAGATTCTGGTCCTTGCTGTGTCTTCATCTGTGTATGACATTGGGCAGCCCCCAGCCCCTCTGGGCTCAGTTTCTCCATCTGTTAAATGGGGGTAGGTGGGCGTTAGAGCAGCTAAGTCCCTCGAGCTGTTGGAACCACGGGGAGCTTTGGGCTGGGTTGCCCAGACTTGCCAGGGCTGGCATTGGGGTGGAGGGGATGGATTTGTTCCCTCTGCCCAGCCCGCTGCTTGGCAGGGCTGGCGGCTCAGTGGTTACAGCCCTCACGATTCATCCCCGCCTTGCTCTGAGGTTGGACTCTGGCCCGATGCGGCCCTGTGGGCAGGGCGTACTGCAGACGTACACCCCAACTCTGGCCACGATTCAGCCCTGACCTTGGTCCTTCTCGACTGGTGGTGGATGAAGTCCTGATTTGAATAGACTGACAGCTGTCTCTGGTCACAGATGGATCCCTGGCTGGCTACAGACTGACCCCTGGTCCGACCACAGACCGCAGACCCAGGCTGACTGCTGGCCTTGGCCACAGGCTGACCTCTGCTCCTGGGCAGTGGTTGTGAGCCTGAGGTCAGTCACCGGCGTTCTTCAGCCACGCTCCCCTGCCACCGGGCACAGGCACAGCCCACCCACGGAGGACAGCCCCTGCACCCCAAAGGGGGACACTGCTTGGTTGAGGTGAGTCAGTAAGACAGCTGCCTCAGGGCCTTTGCACTGCTGTTCCCGCTGCCTGGAATGCTCTTCCCCCACCACCCACATGCTTCCTTCCACTTTCTGCTCAGATGTCATCTGAGGGCGACGTTCTCTGACACACAGTTCAAAATTCCAGCACCTTCCCAAATGTTCTCTCCCCTCCTTCTCCGCCTTACTTTTCTCCAGAAGTTCTTGCTCTCAACTGGCACCTGGCACCCTGTACGTTTTAAGTTTTAATTTCGATCATTGTCTTTCTCCCACATGCAGAATGTAGGCCCCTCGTGGTCAGGAAGTTTCGTCTGTTTTGTTCACTGCTGTGACCCAGCACCCGGCACACGACACAGGACAGGCCCGGGGAGCGTGTGTCAGGTGAGTGAAAGAGTGAGCGAGCCCTGCAAAGCCCTCAAACCACAGCACCCCGCGCCAGGTGCTCAGTGAATGGTACCTGCGGTTGTGACTGTTGCCACCAGCGGTGACGGTAAGGACTTGGGCCCTGTCTTTGGGACAGTGGTGCCCCACCTTCCTCCTGGGAGCCCCCCAAGCCTGCTCCAGTCTCAGGGGCCGGCTGTCACTCACAGCTATAGCACTTATTGCCTGGGCCAGCTGACCTGGCCCTGAACTTGACATCAGCCAGTGTGGAATTCAGAGGCAAAGTGACATCCCCTCTCTGAGCCTCAGTTTCCCCGTAGTCAATGAGACAGTGCTGAGCGTAGTGCTGTGTGTGCAGGGTGGCCAGTGGCTGTGATTCCTGGGACCCAGCACACAAGCTCTGTGTTCTCTCCCAGGGCCATCCTGCCCCATCCTTTGGAGCCTGGTGCTCTTGGTCCTTTGTCACCCCAACAGGCAGAGCTCAGCCCTGGGCCAATAAGGTGGACGTAACCAGGTTGAGCATCCTGCTGGCGGGTGGAGTGACAAAATTGTGACTGTGCCTCTGGGTGCTGCCCGTCACAGCCACCAGGGGGCAGCCTGGCTATGTGCACGGGGTGGGGAGGGGCAGGGCGGGGAGTAGGGTTGGGGTGGGGGGGTGGGATGAGAGGGATGGGGGTGGGGTCAGGGGTTTGCCCCTGCCTGATAAGTAGCATCCCCTGCCTTGTCCTGACAGGTGGGAGACCTGGGCCATCTCCCAATCTGCCAGCTGTTCTTCACATTCTGGTGGGGAAAGGGCCCAAGAGACCTGGGTTGTAGGTTTGGCTATGCCACCCACTTGCTGTGTGACTTGGGGCAGCAACCTTTACCTCTCTGGACCTTGGTTTCCTCAGCTGTCAAAAAGAGAACATCAGCCATGGTGTCCCGTCGTGCTGTGGGGCTCGGGGTTTGTCTCAACTTGTTTTTAATTAATAACTGCCTTCATGCCTGCCACAAAGTATTGCCTCCTCTTCCTCCTAATTCCTTCTTCCTGGCTGCTGGAGGAAGGTCTTACCCAGTTGTGTGTGCTGCCCTCTGCTGGCTGGCAGTGGAACTTCAGTGCCAGTGACTGGCTGCCAGTGAGGCTCCGAGAGGAAGGCACAGGAGCTGGGGAAGGGTTTGGAGGCCATTCCTATCAATGAATTCACTTAGTCGACATTTATTGAGCCCCTACTGTGTACAAGGCCTAGTGGTAGGCCCTGAGAACACAGCGATGGACATGATGCGCCCGCGCCTGACTTGCAGGGTTGCACGTACCTGGGGTTTCCTTTGGCCGGCCGCACTCCTCCGACCTGACAGTGGGTGTGGTGGGGAGGAGCACGGGCTCTGGGGCTGGGATGCCCGGGGTCACGTCTCGGCCTTGCTTGACTAGGCACCCGGACGTGGCCGAGTTGCTCGACTTCCGTGCCTTTGTTTCCCCAGCTGCACAATAGGGATAATAATACTGCCTCTCTCATGGGGTCGCTGCAAGGGTTGCGTCAGTGCATATATCTAGAGTCCTTAGAACAGTGCCCGCCAGTGCCACGCAGGCGTCAGCTAAAATAGTGAAAAGTAACTATTTGCGGAAAGGTGGCAGGAACAGCATGTGCATTTCTCCAGTTTTAGATGGTTAAGGGCTTACCTGTCCTACCTATCCCTCAGGGGGTCTTATATGAAGTCAGATCCGTTGAGCTCCTTCTGCAATTGGCATTTCAGTTTGGATGCCCCCACCCACCTCAACGCACAGAGGTTGCTTTTCGCCTTATGGGGTTTGAGGTAGAGTCTAAGCTGGTGTCCCAAGTCCCTCCAGCAGGGGCAGGAAGGCCCTGCCCTTCAGGGTAATGGTAGCAGCAGAATGACTGGCCCAGTCTCTAAGGTAGGCCACCACTACCACCACCACCACCCACTACCATAGTGGGTGGTGGTGGTCATGATGGTGGTGGTAGTGGGTGGTGGTGGTGGGTGGTGGGTGGTGGGTGGTGTTGGTGGTAGTGGGTGGTGGTGGTGGTAGTGGTGGTAGTGGGTGGTGGTGGTGGGTGGTGGGTGGTGTTGGTGGTAGTGGGTGGTGGTGGTGGTAGTGGTGGTAGTGGGTGGTGGTGGTGGGTGGTGGTGGTGGTAGTGGGTGGTGGTGGTCATGATGGTGGTGGTAGTGGGTGGTGGTGGTGGGTGGTGGGTGGTGGGTGGTGTTGGTGGTAGTGGGTGGTGGTGGTGGTAGTGGTGGTAGTGGGTGGTGGTGGTGGGTGGTGGGTGGTGGTGGTGGTAGTGGGTGGTGGTGGTCATGATGGTGGTGGTAGTGGGTGGTGGTGGTGGGTGGTGGGTGGTGGGTGGTGTTGGTGGTAGTGGGTGGTGGTGGTGGTAGTGGTGGTAGTGGGTGGTGGTGGTGGGTGGTGGGTGGTGGTGGTGGTAGTGGGTGGTGGTGGTCATGATGGTGGTGGTAGTGGGTGGTAGTGGTGGTAGTGGTGGTAGTGGGTGGTGGTGGTGGGTGGTGGGTGGTGGTGGTGGTAGTGGGTGGTGGTGGTGGTGGTGGGTGGTGGGTGGTGGTGGTGGTAGTGGGTGGTGGTGGTGGTGGTGGTGGTAGTGGGTGGTGGTGGTGGGTAGTGGGTGGTGGTGGTGGTGGTGGTGGTAGTGGGTGGTGGTGGTGGTAGTGGGTGGTGGTGGTCATGATGGTGGTGGTAGT